>NC_138358.1:13137409-13627409 GCF_046562875.1 Panthera onca | reverse complement strand
TAAAGACCCCAGGGAAGAAGACAGCAGAGAGCATCTCCACTGAGGGAAAACAAACACAAGCCTGTCCACTTAGGATACTAACCAAAACAAACGTATATTTCAAAAGTGAAGCTGGAATAAGGACACTTTATGTGTAAAAGGAAGGCTGAAAGGATTTGTGATGAGCAGACCTGGTACACGAAATAGTAAAGGAAGTTCTTCGGGAAAGAGGGAAATGATAATAGATGGAAACAGGGATTTATGTGAAAACCAATGAAGGCCACAAGTGGGGAATAAGTGAGAAAATATATATTTACTCATTATTCAAGTCTCTTTAAGAGACTTTTAGCTCCTTAGAGAAGAATAACAACACTGAGGCGTGGTGTTTGTAACACACGCGGAGGAAAATACACAACAACAATAGCACAGAATCTGAAACTCGACCTGATTCACATCACTTACCCAGAAATGAATAAAAATGAATCGTGGGTAGAAAATATAAGGCACAAAACTAAACTTTGAAGAACTATACTAGGGGAGAAACACTTGGGGATTTAGGGTTAAGCAAAGATCTGGGCACCAGCATAATTTGGTGGACTTCATCCAAATTAACCACTTTGCCCTTCAAAAGGCCCTGTCAAGATAACAAAATGACAAATTAGAGACTGGGACACATATTTTCATATTATATTTCCAACAAAAGCCTTATTTTAAACTATATACAGAATCTGTGAAAATCCAATTGGATTTAAAAAATCCAATTAAAAGCTGAGTAAAAGATAGGAACAGACATCTCACTAAATAGGATACAAAGATGTCATATCAGCCCATGAAACAATGTTCAACCTCTTTTCCACTAGGGAAATGGAAATTAAAAGCATACTGAAATTCACACCATCAACACAACAGAAATTTTAAAAATAGTGAGTACACCAAAAGCTAGTAAAGATTTGGAGAAACTGAATTGTTCCTACATTGCTGGTGGGAATTTAAAATGGTGGAGTTACTCTGGAAAATAATTAGAAAGTTTCTTTTCAAATTAGTGATGGAATTATCAAAGATCGAGCAACAATACTCCCGGGAAATAATTCTAAACTTATGTTCATGTAGATACTTATAGACACAATTCATAGCTTTATTAGCAACAGTCAAAAATGGGAAGTTACCTAAATATCCTTCAGTGGGTTAATTGTTAAACTAACTGTGGTATAGCCATACCATGGAATATTACTGGGAAATAAAAAAAAGGAATACTAGCAACTCCTTGGGATTAATCTCAAGGGATTTACTCTGAGTGCAATAAAGCTCATCTCAAAATAGTTACATACTGTATGATTCCATTTATATAACAGTCTCAAAATAACAAAATTATAGAAATAGAGAACACATTGGTGGTTTCCAGGGTTAAGTTAAGCAGGTGGAGGTAGAAAAAGAAAAGTGCCTGTAGCAACATCAGGGCAACATGAGGGATCCCTGTGGATGTAAATGTTCTGTACCTTGGTTATACCAATGTCAATATCTTGGTGGTTATATTAAGTATATTTCTGCAAAGTGTTGCCTTTGTGGAAACTCAGTAAAGGGTACACGGGACTTCTCTGTATTATTTCTGACAACTGTGTTATTTCTTACAATCTCAAATGTACATGTATCTCAAATACAGTTTTTAATTTAAAAAGATATATTGGGCTTTATCAGAATTAAGAACATTGCTTTCATAAGACCACTATTAGGAAAATAAAATGTAAGCCAAGCCACAGAGTAGGAGGAAGGATTTCCAAAACTTTTACCTGACAAATTATTTGTTTCCAGAATATGTAAAGAATACTTACAATTCAATAATAACAAGATTAAACAAGCAATAAAGGACACAAACAGGTAATTCACCAAAGAACATGTATATGGTTAAAGACACAGGTAAAAGAACATTCAACAGTATTGATCACTAGAGATAGTGAAAATTAAAACCACAATGAGATACCAGTGCACAACTAACATAATAGCACCAAACAGAAAGACTGAGAATTTCGAATTTTGTAGAGTGTTGGAATACATGAAATTCTTAAATGTTGCCAGTGGAATGGAAAGCATGTCAGCTATGTTAGAAAATTCCTTGTGAATTTAGTATAAACATGCATTCAATCAATGACCCAACAATTCCATTTCTAGGTTTTTAAGAAAAATGAAACTGTGTGTCCACATAAAGAGTTCTACATAAATGCTTTATTCCTTAGAGTCAAAACTGTTAAGCAACCCAAATAGATGAATAAATTGTGGTTTATGTACACAATGGAAAACTACTCAGCAATAGGAAACTATTGACACGTGCAACACAGGAAGAATTCAAATGCATATCATTAAGTAAAAGAATCTAATTTCAAAATGCTATATAGTGAATTATTCCATTTATATAATTTTTAAATATATACATTTCAAAAGAATTAAAGCATATAGTGTAGGTTCTCTAGCCACACTGGAATTAGGTGAGAAATTAATGTCAATCATGGATAAAGATGTGGTTTATATACACAAAGGGATACGACTTGGCAATGAGAAAGAATGAAATCCTGCCATTTGCAGCCACGTGGATGGAACTGGAGGGTATGATGCTGAGTGAAATAAGTCAGTCACAGAAAGCAGCATATGTTTTCACTCATGTGTGGAACTTGAGAAACTTAACAGAAAACCATGGGGGAGGGAAGGGGAAAAATAATTTCAAACAGAGGGAGGCAAACCATAAGAGACTCTTAAATAGAGAGAACAAACTGAGGGTTGCTGGGGAGTGGGGGAGAAAGGGAGAAATGGGTGATGGGCATTGAGGAGGGCACTTGTTGGGATGAGCACTGGGTGTTGTACGTAAAAAACGAATCATGGGAATCTACTCCTGAAACCAAGAGCACACTGTATATACACTGTATGCTAGCCTAATTGACAATAAATTATATTTAAAACAGAAATTAATGTCAATCAATAACCTGATAAAAACTCTAAAATCTTATAAATTGGAGAACACACTTTGAAACAAGCCAGAGATCAAGGAATAAATCACAAGTGAAACAGAGTATTTTGAATGAAATAACACTCTACACCCACTAGGATGGCTAAAAGGAAGAAGACAACATCACAAGCTTGGACAAGGATATGGCAAAATTGGAACGATCAGACTTTGCTATGTGATTGTAAAATGGAACCGCTGCCATTTTGGAAAACCTTTTGACATTTTTCTCAAAATGTTAAACATAGAGTTCCTAATGACACAAGCAATTAATTGCACTCCAAAGTATGTCTAAGAAAACGGAAAACATATTTCCACACAAAAACTTGTACACAAATTTTCCTAGAAGCATTATTCATGATCGCCAAAAAGTGGAAACAATCTGAGATGTCCATCAACATATCAGAAGATAAAGTGTGATTTCCATACAGTGGAACATAAAAAGAAATGAAGGGCTAATGAAGGAATGCAGGGCTACAACAACATGGATGGACCCTGAAAAAATTATGTAAAAGAAAAGGCCACAGTTTCTATGACTATCATATGATATGTCCAGAATAAGAAAATCCACAGAAACAGAAAGTAGATTGATTAGTGGTTGCCAAGTGTTGGTGGGAGGGGACGAATGGGGAGTAACTAAAGAAATCAATTGACTTACCTGAGGAAATTATAAGTAGGACAGCAATAATTAGTAAAATAGGAAATAGACAAAAGCAGAAAGAATTTTAACAAATTGAAAAGTTTTTCTTTGGAAAGAGTAATAAAATTGCTAGACCCCCCTAATAATACTGTATTAATTTATTTTAATTTAACTTTTATTTATTTAGTTTTTAATTGTAGAGAGAGAAACAGAGCATGAGTGCAGGAGGGGGGAGAGGAGAGAGGAGAGAGAAAGAAAACCTTAAGCAGGCTCTAGGCTCAGTGTGGAGCTCACTAGGGGTCTTGATCCCACGACCCTGGGATCATGACCCAAGCCAAAATCAAGACTCGGATACTCACCGACTTACCCACCCAAGTGCCCAATACTGTGTTAATTTTAAAAAGAGAGAGAGAAAGAGAACATAAGTTATTGACATAAGGAATAAAAATATGTCCATCCTTACAGACCCTACAGACATTGAAAGGACAAGGAAAGAATCCAAATATCCATCGATGGATGAATGGATAAAGAAGTATTTTATATATATATATATATATATATATATATATATATATATATATATATATATATATATATATATATATATACACACACACACACACACACACACACACATACACACAATGGAACATTACTTGACAGTCAAAAAGAGTGAAATCTTGCCATCTGCAACTACGTGGATGGAACTGGAGAATATTATGCTAAGTGAAATTAGTCAGAGAAAGACAAAAATCATATGACTTCAATCATATGAGGACTTTAAGAGACAAAAGAGATGAACATAAGGGAAGGGAAACAAAAATAATATAAAAACAGGGAGGGGGATAAAACCGAAGAGATTCATAAATATGGAGAACAAACTGAGGGTTACGGGAGGGGCAGTGGGAGGGAGGATGGGCTAAATAGGTAAGGGGTGCCAAGGAATCTACTCCTGAAATCATTGTTGCACTATATGCTAACTAATTTGGATGTAAATTAAAAAAAAATAAAAATAAAAAATAAAACATGTCAATAAAATAAATGAATGAATGAATGAATGAATGAATGAATAAATAAATAAATAAATAAATAAATAAATAAATAAATAAATAAATAAATAAATAAATAAATGGACAAGGAAATGTTTAAATGGTTTTATGTCAATAAATTTGACAACTTAGATGAAAAAGAAAACACAACCTACCAAAACTGTCACAAGTAGAAACAGAACGTCTGAATAGTCCAGCAGGACAGCAGTGCTACTTTCCCATCCAGAGGACCTGTGATTCCTCCCATTGAAGGTTTCTACCCAGCAGTGTTGTCAGAGCTGTGCATTTGAATATCCTGGGAAGCTTTCGAAGATACCGAATGTGCGTGTCACCCTTAAAGATTCTGATGCAATTGAGCAGAGTGGGCCCAGTCATGGCAATTTTTAAAACATTTCCAAGGTAATTCTCATGTGAAGCCAGGGTTCAGAACTCAAGTGTACAAAAACTTCCATCTTCTAAACAGTTCTGGGTCCCGGCCCCGGCTCTGCCACTAATCACCTGTGATACTGACAACCTCCGTTTCCCTGTTCCCTCGGTTACTCTTCTGCATAAAACAAGGGAGGTGGATTCCATCAGTTTACAAAGTTGTTTGTGCAGTGAGACTTGAAAACATCATGCCCAGGGGACCCCATCGTGGAGGGAGCTAAATTAAGAGTGTCTGTGATTGAGCAGAAACAGCCAGGAACACCCGTCCTCCCCCAATGCTCCCTGGAGGCACTTCTGCAGAGTTCTGGGGCCTTGGGCAAGTCACAGGCTTCCTGCCTCTGATGTGCCCTGTAGCCCAACAGTAAGTCTCCGCCCACCGATGGGGTTGACTTTGTAGAAGGCCAAGGCGCCTCCACCTCTCCCCACACTGCCATCTGCACCTCTCCATAGTGAGACCTTCTGACGCCTCCTTGTAGCTACTTAACTGACAGTCAAAGGGGGTTCCTCTCTTTTACTTCCAGAGGCGCCCACAAGCCATACTCAGAGGGTGCATGTATTTATTTATTTATTTATTTATTTATTTATTTATTTATTTATTTACGTTTTATTTACTTTTGACACAGGGAGAGACAGAGCCTGAACGGGAGGGTCAGAGAGAGGGAGACACAGAATCCGAAACAGGCTCCAGGCTCTGAGCTGTCAGCACAGAGCCCCACGCGGGCCTCGAACTCACTGACTGCGAGATCATGACCTGAGTTGAAGCCGGACGCTCAACCTTCGGAGCCACCCAGGCACCCCTCAGAGGGTGCTTTAAAAAAAAAAAGTTTTTGAGGGGCACCCGGATGGCACAGTCCGTCAGGCATCCGACTTTGGCTCAGGTCATGATCTCCAGGTTCCTGGGTGCGAGCCTTGCGTCCAGCTCTGTGCCAACAGCTCGGAGCCTGGAGCCTGCTTCGGATTCTGTGTCTCCTTCTCTCTCTGCCCCTCCCCCACTTCCTCACTCTCTCTCTCTCTCTCTCTCTCTCTCTCTCTCTCTCTCTCTGTCTCTTTCTCTCTCTCAAAAATACATAAACATTAAAAAAAATTAAAAATAGATAAAATAAATTGTTCACTAGAATGCCCTGGAAGAACAAGACGATGAGGTTTCAGGCCAGCGGGGAAATTTGGTTTGGCTCTGGCCAGCAGGGGTCAGGATGAGCTGTTCCACAGGGGCCCACTGAGGCTCCTGATAAGTCCTGTGTACTTCTGCTGCATTCAGAGTAAGTGCGGGCTCTTAGTCAGCAGCTCGGTGTCCAGTCATCTGTCATGCGGAATGCTCACACAAGCGTGCGAAAGACAAGAGAGGCAGGGATGCTCAGGCAGCGTCTGCCGCTATGCCCCTCCCATCACCATCACCCACACGGACCGTGACCTTTCCCACCCTCGGCCTCCACTCGTTCTTGGCTGGAGAGCTCTTCTCATTCCTCATCCAGAGAGCATGTGCCACTTTCTCCAGGAAGCCCTCCCTGATATCCCCGACGAGGCCGTATCCACAGACGCATCTAGCCTACAGATAATAGTGGAAGCATTAATATGTGACTCCCCTTCTGGCTAGATGATTAGGAAGGATGCTGCCTCTGGCCAAACATAGCCCTGGGGACTTATGGCTTGGGGAGGGATGGTGGTGCCCCCAGCAGGTGGATACAGCCCTACATTAGGGCATAGGGTTTGGTCAGCAAAGTGTGGGCTAGATTTCAATCCCCTCTCATTATACCCTCTTGAGAAAGCCCTTGGTCAGTACACAGACCACACAACCATGCAGGTGGCTCCCTTCAGAGCTTCCGTGACTCATTCCCATAGCACGCTTTTTGCGTGTGCTATGAACACATATTTGCAGCGTCTTTGCAGGCAAAGACATGTTTAATTTTGCTCATATTCTATTCCTAGCCTAGTTCTCGATTCTTAGTAAGTGCTCAAAGATGGACACTGGACAACCAGCAGACAAGGAGATTTGGAACACGAGGCATGTGGTAGTTTTGTCTGAACGAGCCTCTAACTTGTGGAGGCTGAACGATTTTCAAACCCAAAGGACAGGCTGTGTCCCAGAGGGAAGCCTCATAAAGGAGAGCCTTTTCCTTCAAATATGGAGACAGGCAAGAATCTACTCCATTTTGCTTCCAAAGCCTGCATAGCTCCTCCTTGTAAAAAATACCAACAGAAAGAGCTTCTGGGGAATCTCCTCACTGAGCGTGCACATGGCTTCACATCAGCCCCAACCATCCCCTCGATCTCTGCCATCGGAGAGGTGACTTTAAATTACCTAAGAAGGGGCGCCTGGGTGGCGCAGTCGGTTAAGCGTCCGACTTCAGCCAGGTCACGATCTCACGGTCCGTGAGTTCGAGCCCCGCGTCAGGCTCTGGGCTGATGGCTCAGAGCCTGGAGCCTGTTTCCGATTCTGTGTCTCCCTCTCTCTCTGTCCCTCCCCCGTTCATGCTCTGTCTCTCTCTGTCCCAAAAATAAATAAACGTTGAAAAAAAAAATTAAAAAAAAAATAAATTACCTAAGAAAACTGGACATTCTTACGTTATTACAAGAAAGTAGTGAAAATTTGGAGGGGCTGGCTGGCTTAGTCAGCTAAGCATCTGACTTTGGCTCAGGCCACGTTCTCACGGTTCGTGGGTTTGAGCCCTGTTCAGGCTCTGTGCTGACAACTCAGAGCCTGGAGCCTGCCTCGGATTCTGTGTCTCCCTCCCTCTCTGCCCCTCTCCCACTCGCACTCTGTCTCTGTACCTCTCACAGAAATAAGTAAATAATAACAATTTTTTTAAAGTAGTGGAAATTTCAACAAAAGGATGCGTACCCCCAGCAGCTTTTCAAACATGCAAACGTCCCTTGTTTTCTTTCACAAAGTGATGGGGCTTGGTGATATTCCTGTATTGGCGTCAATGCTTTTGCCTCATCACTGACAGCTTACTTATTTGTACTTATTCATCTCATTTGACCTGGACTTGCCCAGTCTCCTGTGCATCAGGGGGCATGGTGGTGGCTATTACAACCGTGCTACGATAAACATCGTTGACTGCCCATCTTCGCATACATACGTAAGTATCCCTTTAGGACACATAACTAGAAGTAGAATTTCTGCATCTAACTGTGCAGATACCTTTACATTTGAAGCAATAGTAGGCAAGATCTACGGCTTTAAAGCACTAGCTTGACGCATACAATTATGCCGTGTGTGTCTGTGGGTGTCTGTGCACACATGCTCACGCACCTACCTATTTATACACACATTCTTCTTCCTCCTCCCCATCACAGGGCCTGATGCAGGCACCTGACCCCAGCACACTAACAATAGACACTGCCTCTCAGAAATGGGAATGGTGGCCTCTTTCCCTGGGCTCAGGGGACCCATTTCCACCTTCCTAAATGGTCGTAGGCAGCATCTTTCTGCCGCCTCAATCTCCATGGCCTCAATGTCTTCAAAAGTCACCCTCATTCTTCAAAGATATTCTTGATCTTCAGCTCTCCTGCCCACCTTTACTCCACAGGGTTCACGCTCCAAAGGAGAACAATGTCTCTGCGGGAGAAATGCTCTAAGCAGTTGAGGAGGGAGCAGGTGGAGAGGAGAGGGAAGCCCCAGGGGGCGTCCACTTCAGAGAGCAGGAAAGGAGGGACAGGGGTCGGGCCTAGAGGCACAGCCAGGGCAGGGCTGGGCTTCCAGCACAGGGGAAGGCTGAGCTATTCAAGGCAGAGGGAGGACACAGGAAGAGGGTCTCCGACCCACCAGTGCAGGGCACATGCAGGCACACCTGGGCACAGCTCCCAGGCCGATTTCGGTCTTCCCTCAGGAAAGAGCTCAACTCCGCTCTCCTGGGAAGGCCCCTTGACTCCCTTGGCTGGAATCTGCGAGCTCTGATTAAACTTTGTGCATTCGTTCACTCATTCACTCATTCACTCCTTCACTCATCCTACCAATGCCCACTGAGCACCTCCTGTTTTCTGGGTGTCGACATCATAGATTGAAAACAGAAGTGAACAAATGTGAGGGATTCTTACTCCAGCTGCACCTTCTAGAAGGGAAGGAGGGCAGGGGTGGAGCGGGCAGTGGGAGAAGCCAGGGATTGGGAATCACAAATAACGTGTCCCCCTTTCTCCTTCCTTAGGCACTAAGCAGCACCCACTCACTGCCAGGCACGGCCTGGGCACTGAGGACCCGGATGTGAGCAAGCAATTTGCCCTTCCCCACCCCGCATGGTGTTCCAGTAGCTGACATGTGCAAAACCAAGAAAGCCTATGTACCTGCAAGGACAGATACAGCCAAAGGTTAACAGAGCTGGAGAGTGATGGAGTGAGAGGGACCCACGGAAAATAAAAGTAGGGAGGGCTTCCATGAGGGGTGCCTTTTGAGGTGAGAACAGAACAACTAGAGAGAAAATAACATCTGGGAAAAACATGCTAGTTAGAGAGAAGAGCCAACGCAAAGGCCCTGGGGCAGGAGGAAGCCCCAGGACAAAGTGCTCAAGGAACTGAGTGGAGGGGGGGAGAGGGATGGGCAGCAGTGAGACAGGGGAGAGAGCAGAGAGGTAGAGGATGGGGGGTGGGAAGGAGGAGGAGCTGGTAGGGAAGGGGATAACGTGGGCCCTGCAGGCTGGCATAAGAATGTGGTTTTTGCTCTGAGTGATATCCAGCAGCCGGTGGTTTTAAGCACACAAGTGACTTGTTCCAACCCATTCTGAAGGACACTCAGGCTGCTATGTTGAAATCAGATCACAGGGCAGGTCAAGGATGTACCAAGTTCCTGCCTCCAGGGTGTTCTCAGGCTATGAATGGTGTTGGGTGGTTCCTTACGTCCCCCCTTCCATACAGGGACATCCAAGACAGCCCCGTTTGTCCCAGGCTCCTGGCCCTCTGCACAGTGTTGGGTGAATCCGGGGTAAGTTTTGCTGAGGGAGCGGAGGAGGAGGGAAGGAAGGAGGTGACAGTTCCGCAGTCAGAAGGGGGCCGAGTCCGCAACATCACATTTATTTCCTAGATTCTGTTTGGATCTGCCTCCTGGTTTATCTTGCTTATTTTGCACATGACAAGCTGATAGCCATTTAGCAAACACTCTGCTCTATTTTGGGTGAGACCAGCATATGGCAGCAGGAACAACTGTGCCCAGAACCAGCTCCTGGAAGCCAAGCTCTGGCAAGTCGTGGAGACTCTGTTCCACAAAGAGCCATGTGCTGAGAAACCACAGCTAAGAGCAGACGCAGTCATGGCCCTTTCTGTCAAAGCTCATGACTCCATGGCGGGGGATCGGGGATATGCAGCTGCTACAACTCTCTCAGAGCGTCGACCCACGTCCACTGGCCAGACACACCAGTGGTGCAAACTTCAGGACAGAGAGCATGTCTTCTGTTAGAGAGTCACGATTGTGGGGGGTCACTTACTTACCTACTGTGTTTGATATGAGTGTGTCTGGATGGGGGACAGAGGGACAGTCAGTGGGAAATCATCAGGGATTCTAAAGGATCTGAAAAAGTTTTTGACTCTCCATTAATATCTCTATCTCTATCTCTATCTCTATCTCTATCTCTATCTCTATCTCTATCTCTCTCTCTCTCGCTCTATGTCTATCTCTATCTCTATCTCTATCTCTCTCTCTATCATCATCTATCTCTATCTCTATCTCTATCTCTATCTCTATCTCTATCTCTATCTGTATTTCTATCTCTATCTCTATATCTATCTCTCTATCATCATCTATATCTATCTCTATCTCTATCTCTATCTCTATCTCTATCTCTATCTCTATCTCTATCTCCATCTATCTATCTCTATCTCTATCTCTGTCTCTATCTCTATCTCTATCTCTATCTCTATCTCTATCTATCATCTATGTATATCTATATCTAATATATATCTATCCATATCTATATCTATATCTATATCTATATCTATATCTATATCCATATCCATATCCATATCCATATCCATATCCATATCCATATCCATATCCATATCTATATCTATATCTATATCTATATCTATATCTATATCTATATCTATATCTATATCTATATCTATATATCTATATCTATCTATATCTAATATATATCTATCCATATCTATATCTATATCTATATCTATATCTATATCTATATCTATATCTATATCTATATCTATATCTATATCTATATCTATCTATATCTATATCTATATCTATATCTATATCTATATCTATATCTATATCTATATCTATATCTATATCTATATCTATATCTATATCTATATCTATATCTATATCTATATCTATATCTATATCTATCTATATCTAATATATATATCTATATCTATATCTATCTATATATCTATATCTATATCTATCTATATCTATCTATCTATTTCTATAATCTATATCTATCTATATCTATCTATAAATATATATCTATCTATATCTATATATCTTTATCTATATCTGTATCTGTATCTGTATCTGTATCTATATCTGTATCTATCATCTATATCTATATCTATAGATATATATATAACGAACACAGAGCTTGCATAAAAATTCAGAAAGTTCCTGAAGCCCTTGCATGATTCTCTGGAGAAGCACTCAGGCCTTCAGGACACCATCCAAGGCAGAAACCCACGGCAGTCAACAAAATCCATGGTGAGAGATGTGGGAACGCGGTGTTTTCCTGCGGGACCTGGGAGAACTTATATGCCTTTGCTAAACCGATCAGCAAATATCAAGTGTGGCTTTGGCTTTATCGCTGTTTTGGAGGGTTGGCCTCTTTGTTTAATGGAGAAATCCTCCCGCTCCCCACTGGGCAGGCTAGAGCACACACCTTACCAGCAGGGTGGAGGTCCCCGGGTGTGGCTGTCTAAATTTCAGCTGCTAAGCTGCGGGCAGGTGAGTACTGTGTGCACACTCTGATGGGCAGATTGAATGGTCCGCGGTGTAAATGGTCAGCAAAGGGAGAGTTCACAGCTCAGATCTGCTGGGGCCAACTTTAAAGCATGGGGAGGCTCAATTTCCATACTGCACACCTGGAAAGATGAGAGGATTTATTTCTGATTCACATGAGGACAGAGTCTGACGAGCACGGAAGGACCAAGAGACAGATCTCTACAAGGAAGTCCCTCCATGTCTGGGCCCTTTGTTCTTGTGAGGACGTCCACAAGAGCCCCTTTGATAACCCTCATGTTAAAAGGTGGGGGTAATTCCTGTCTCCTTAAGCATGGGGTGTACTTAGTGGCTTGCTTGTAATGAACAGAATGTGCTAGAATGTGGATCCTCCTGGAGGTGGCTGTGCGGTGAGGACTGGAGATGCTCAACTATCTTCAATCTCCTCCTTCTTGAGACACAGGCTCAGCAAACATTCACTGTGTACTTACCGTGTTCCAGGGATGCGCTCTAGGGACACAGAATCATGTGAGGCGAGGTCCCCGTGAGATGGGCAGGGAGACATGAGACAGACGCTGTCACTGGGCTAACCCCTCTGGGTCTACTGGGGTTGCATTAGTCAGTGAAACTCCCCTGCTTGTTCCCCTTTTTCCAGGAGCAACACACAAGGACAGCCCAGAAGCAAACAGTGGGCACAAAGGGGACTTTGCCCTCAGGAGCTTGGGGACAACTCCGCGTTAGGACCACTTACCAAGTAACAAGTCCCCTGGTTCCTGGTTGGGGAAAGGCCGGTCCTGCCATAGAGAAGGCGGAAAAATCCTAAGGTCCCAATTGGAAAAGACACTTCACTTGGTGGGAGAAGATCCCCACCTGAGCATTTGGGGCAGAACAGCCCCAAGGGGGAACTTTGCAGCATCCACAGACACACAAACAGAGGCCAGGTGACTGCCTGGCAGAGAAGACTTGATGACATTCTTGCGGGGAAGAGAGAACAACTCCATAGTTGTCCTTTATGGGACACGACGGGATCCATGGCTGCTGACCTTGAGGAGTGGAGCATTGGAAAAGGTCATGGCAACTGGTGACCTGGAGTTCTTTTGAGCCCCAACATTCTATTCAGGTAACGTGGATCTGTGAGTCCACAAGTGGCTGGAGGTGTGCGGGGTGGCTTCGTGCCGAGCTCAGGAAGCAAGAGGAAGGAGGAACACAGGGTCAGTGCATGGGGACGGGGAGGGAAGGGAGGTGTACTTCAAGCAGGGATGGAGGGCCAGCTGGGGAGGCATGGACACTGTCTAGGACATGACGTATAGGGATGAGACTGTGCCGCATGTCCCCAGCACGCCTCTGGAGTGCCCCCGCCTCCCCCAACACGGCACTGCTCTAGGGGATTTTCTCAGCGAGCCCTCCACACACTAGTCCATGTAGCCACTGTACCCAAAGTGCTGAAACCCAAAACCTGGACGTCACGCTTGCAGGCTCTTCCCGCAGCCTCTAAACCCATCAAATGCTGAGTCCAAGGATTCTGACTCCCAGAAGTCTGGGAAATGTGCCTCTTCTCACCACCCGCCCCCCCCCCCCATGGCCACCTTCCAACCCGAGGACCATCACCTCCTCCCCAATGGCACCCAACTTGTGCCTAGCTTCAATCCAGCTCCTGTGAAGCACCCAGGAAGTTTTCAGTCATGGGTTTGGTCATGTCCCTCTGCTGCAGAAACTCCACTGTGCCCTTGCTTGTGGGATCTGAAGAGTGCCATCTGTGGGAGGAAGGGATTAGTGGGGTAGGACAACAAGTCTACATGGGGCTCTCCTCTGATGGAGAAAACCCTGGTCCATCATATCCCGGATGGAGATGCTGGTCAGTGGCGTTGGCCTGTGGCAGCCCAGTAGGGGATTCTGCTCTCGCCAGCCTCACCTCCCACACAGCGGTCTCCTCCCCTGACTCCTCCAGGTATCCTGGACTATCCCCTTCATGGCCACACACTCAGGCCAGGCCCCCATGAGCTCGCTGCATCAGACCATAGTCACCTGTACCTATAGCACCTGCCCTTCTCCATAGCACTTGGTCCAATTATCATTTTTACATGTATTTGCATGATTTCCTCAAAATTAATCCTTTCCCTTGCTCTGGACTGTATACATCAGAAAGGTGGGAGCTGGATCCAATTTGCAACTGGATCCCTGGGCTCCAAATGGACTGGCCAAGGGTCTGGAAGATCACAGAGGGTCTGGGTTGAGCTTTGGAGCCCTGACGTACCCACACACCTGCAGAAGGCTGTGGTTACATGGACGCTGAAGGCATGACAGTCAGGGGAACAGGGCGGGGGTTGGGGTGACTCAGTCACGAGGTCCCTTCTCTTTCTCTCTCCAGCAGGTGGCTGGCTCAGACCTAGAGGAGAAGGCTGTGTGTCTGGGGCTGGGGGCCAGCCCCCTGAGCTCTGAGGACAAAGTGTGACAGCACAGTCCTTAACCAAATGGTGTGATCTCAGAGATGTGCACATAAAAGAATCTGAGGGGCGGCCTGCAGCAGTGATCATGACAGGCATCCGGAGGAGGCACCCAGGACCCCAGTGGGGGGAGACACTGATAATCCTTATCTCTAACCTGTGCCCCCTTCAGGCCCAGAGCCTTTCCAAAGGTCAATAAACCTTTTACATTCTCACTTCAACTGCAATGTGGGGGCATGTGCTCCTTTTCTTTGGCTTTTCAAAGGGAGAAGGACAAGGCTTAAGATAAGGCTTTGGAAGCTGTGAACTTCCTCCAGGATTAGCAATGACCAGCAGTATTTACTGAGCACTTACTAGGAGCCCACCCAGGAGTTACTTTCAGCTCCTGTGGTGACACAGGCATTGCTATTTTCCCAAGGAGGAAAGGGAGGGGTGAGAGTTTAAGCTTTCGGGATGCATGCACATCTGGTAGGCGGCAGGACAGAAGTTGGACCTGCCCAGCGGCTCCCACAGAAACTGCAGACCTGTGATTGGCTGCTTCCGTGGTACCTGCTGTGCTGTACACGAGGATTTTGCCGTCCAGTGAGGGACACAAGTGAAGAAGGGTCACTGAGCTTTCACACCAGATGATTCTCTGTCCTGGGGGTTGGGGACGGGGTGGGGGGAGACTGTCACCATCCTGGGCACTACAGGGTGGTTATCAGCATCCCTGGTCTTTACCCACTAGATGCCAGCACCACCTCCCCTCCAGTTATGACCATGGAAAGTGTCTCCAGACATTGTCACACATCCCCTGGGGCAGGGGCAGGGGCAGAGTCACACCCTGCTGACAGCCCCTGACACTGGGGACATGTGAGTTTTGCAAAGTAGACACAAACTTGTAGAATGTTGTGCAAAGGAAGGCCCTGCCTTCTCATAATGGTGTGCAACAGCACACATTTTAAGAACCCTGAAACCTGAGCTCTCCACGCCGTCCTGGAAATTGACATGAGGGAACAGGATTTGGGGTAAAGAGAGTTTTTCAAAACGCAGATTAGTTTTCTCTCTCTGCAACCACATTCCTAGGTAAGACTCCACACCCTAAATAACTCAAGGTGTGCCCTTCTTCTGTTCCTTGGGGCCTCTTCCCATAATATGACTCCCATATTTAGGTGCCCACGTGTATTTCTTATCAATCCTGGGATTATGTATGCACGCCGGTACCTGTGGGCTTAATGTCTGTCTCTTCTCTCAAAAAGAAAATCCATTGGGAAGAGCCCTTTGTCAAATCCTTTGTGGCCCAGGGTCAAGCCTTGCACTGATCAGCTCCTCAGTAATAATGTTGAGTAGATCTCTGGGCATTGATTCTTTCAAATTCTTCCCCAAATCATCAGGATAAGTTAGAAATATCCAAGTGTACACACTCACAAGACACAACGTGGTGAGTATTTGCAGAGAAGGGAGTAAGAACCTCACAAATGTAAAACCTGGGTAAATTTAGCTCCAACCTAATGGCGGTGTCATTGATTTTTGTCACACTTCACATCTTCTATTTTAGAAATAATAGTCATCAGCTCCTGTAATCAAATGTCTCCCTGTAAACTTACTGATTTGGGGGTACTTTTTGTTTTTGAAATAACACCTGCAGAGCAATCATCAGAACCTTGATTAATTCTGTGCGACACAAGGAGAAAAATGAAATACATCTTTTAAAAAGCTGCAGGGTTTTTGGTGTGAATAATTTTCAGAGCGTATTCTAAGAAGGGAATATTCTGCTAAATAGGAAACAGTACAAATATTAGAAGAGGTGGTGCATGCGCTTGTGTGGGGGGTGCTGTGCGTATATAGTGTGTAAATGTATGTGTTCAGAAAAAAAGTAGAGAAACTTGTGGAGAAAAATCAGAAAACTCTTGGTATCTTGCAGAAGATGATCAGGTTGACGTCGGTTTAAAAATTCCCCCAATTCAACAATATGGTGGAGGAAAAACAAGAATGCCCAGGCCTTATGTTTAGATATGACAGAGAATTTGAATTTACTTTGTTCCTTCCAGCTTCTTAAGAAATACCCCAAAGCTAGGAATGAAAGTCATAAGGAGACTCTGTGTACAAAAGAAGTGGAGTCTTGAGTGATGGCTCCACCGGGGAAGCCAGACCATCCCCTGCATAACCACTGGTGAAGGGGCCTCCCGGAGAGCCCCCACACAGAGGGAAGACCCCTCTCCCTCAGGAGGCTGCCCGGAGTGGGGGCTGTCAATGATGCCCCAAATGTGTGTGGAGAGCACTCCTGGCAAGGTGGGAGCACTTCACACTACATGCTCCTGCTGGTCACACACACACACACACACACACACACACACACACACACACACACACACACTTTTACTTTGGGTCTATTTTGGCCACTGTAATATTAACAAACTGACAAACTGGGAGAGAAAATCGGAGACTGATTTGTCAGGGGCTCTCTTCCACTGAAGCCCTCCCAACCCATTTCACGATATGCCAGGGATTTCATCAAAGTTAATGAAGAAGCAGCATGAAGGGCCAGCTGGCTTCCGGACTTGGCTTCCACTCCTACCCAAGGAGCTTCAGCCTCTTGAGATCCAAAGGGAATCCTGTTTGGAGCGTCCGACGGGCTGTAGGGCTGCACAGAGATTCAGCTTAATTAAGCCACATTCAGGTTCAATCACAACACCCCTTCTTTACCCATTTCACACACTTTAGAAAAGAAGCTTCTTTTTTAATCACCAGAGGAAGGCTGCACAGAACCAGGGTATGCCCGAAGCATAGAACCTGCTCCCATCTCAGGTGCGACTAGGAGATTTGGGCAACAATGGGGCAGATTCAACACGAGGAGAGCATGTGGCCACCCTGGTGAGAGGTCATGTGTTTACTTACCTGGAGTGAGTTTACACCCCAGCCTGAGCAAGCGGTGTGATGCTCACCCCCATTGGGGACTCAGACTGTTATCCCCTCGTCAGGCAGATTCCCAGGGTCTGAGCCTCTTAGGTGGGAACAACGGACACTTTGTTCATCTGTCCGGTAAGTTAATATTCCACAAAATGAACGTGGGAAGTTAGGCCATTTCACGGGTATTTGAGAAACCTGCCATGCCATGGCTCCGCACTCTTTCCAGTTCGTTCTGGTGCTAACTCAGGGTTTCCCTGCCCGGAGGGAATGCATCTGTCACAGTGACAGCACCGCTAGGTGTGTCCTCTCACTCTGCAAGCCTCAGGGTGCTCCTGCTATGCATGGACTGTCCCCCCCGCCACCCCACACTTGCTCACAGCGTCGTGTTCCCCAACTCACCCTCGGAGTCCATCCAGGCCGACAAATGATGTCAGACGTGGGGATGGCTGCTCCCAAGCTACAGGGATTTGAGTCCCTGATGCTCAAGGACCTCTCTTCCTCCTACTCTTCCTTCTTTTTAAGAATCCACATGTAGGTGATACCATGCAGTATCCATCTTTCTTTTTCTGGCTTATTTCACTGATCATAATGCCTCCAAGTTCATCCATGTGGTCACACACGGCAGGATTTCCTTCCCTGTTATGGCTCCACAAGATTCCATTGTTCATAATGGAATATTACATATGTCATATACAAGAAATATTATATATCTGGAGATGCCCATTCATTCAACAGACACAGGTGGTTCCCTATGCATCCCAACCGCTGTGCACACATATTATCACAGGAACAGAGATTGACTGGTGGATACAAGGGACCAGGGTGAGGGGAGAGGCCGGACAAAGGGTGCAGAGGAGTAAGTTCTGGGGTCGACTGCAGTTAACAATACCATATCCTATACTTGACACTTTTTAACAGAGTAGACCGTAAGCATCCCCATAAAGACAATGCTATGTGAGGGAGGTGATGGATGTGTTCGTTCACACAATAGGTTGTGGTGAATGTTTCTCAGGATGGAACACAGTCATGGATGTTAATGTTAAGAAAGGGCTATCCCCTCCCTGGAAGAAACAACTGCAATGGGAAAGAAAGTCGTGTCCCCCCTGCCCTTGCCCTCTGTCGCCTACCTCTCTTCTCTCTTCTTCGATGTGAGCCTGGGTGCATGAAGCTCTTCCTGGAGTAGGCACAGGGTGCCTGCTGCTAACTGACTAATCTGAATCAGCTACTCCAGGAGAGGAAAACAGTGGGTCAGCACTCCCAGAGGTGGCGCAGGGACCAAGCCCCTGTGCACAGACCCTGCTCCTGAACCTGTCCCTTCCAAGGCTGGATGAGACCCTGATCCAAAAGAAGCAGTGGGCCAGAAATGGCCAACTGTGAGTGCAAACAGCACGAAGCATCCAGCAGGGCTTGAACCCATGAACCGTGAGCCGAAGTCAGATGCTTAACTGACTAAGCCACCCAGGTGCCCCAGGCATTGGCTCATTTTTAAGCACATGACATCAGAGTCCAGAATGCTACTAAAGACAACTGCACAGTGAAAGTTCCAAAACAGAAGAAACTTCTAGAGCCAGGCCTGGTGAGGAGGGCCCTGTTACAGATGAGAAGCCGGAGCGAGCCACTCTTCCTGGTATCTGTGGGCACAGTTCATCTGCACGTTCAGCCAGCAGATGCTCACTGATACGCCCCACCGGGCCAGGTCCTTGGCTCTGTGCAGTGGGAGGGACAAAGATGAATGTGACTTAGTGCCAGCCTTAAGATGCCCCCCATCTAACCCAGCAGACACATCCTCAGGGTTCGTGAAACCCTTGCATTAAACTACTCCTTTCTGTGGAGAACGATTTAAATGCTTACTCTATGTGTGGGTGGCGTCCCTGTCCACTGGCTGTCATCTGAAGAGTTCACCATTCTAGAAGAGCCCGCTGTGAAGAGTAATGTGGGTGGGTTTCATTATTCCTATTATATCCCTCCCCAACTTCTCCTCCACCAACAGAATTGTGTTCTGGACACTGATGCTTGGAGAAGCATGACTTTGACACAGCCTGCCCACCAATGTGCAGTCAAACCCCATGTTTCCAAGAGACTGGACAGTGGGCCTGGGGTGGAGCTGTGGCAGGGGGCTAACTTGAGCTACTTTATTGTTTTTTTTAAAATATATCGTCAAGTTAGCTAACATACAGCATATACAGTGTGCTTTTTGTTTGGGGGGTAGATTCCCATGATTCATCGCTTACATACAACACCCAGTGCTTATCCCAACAAGCGCCATCCTCAATGCCCATCACCCATTTCCCCTCTCCCCCACCCTCCCTTCATACTTCAATACCACCTCTCACCAGTCGGAGTGGCTAAAATGAACAAATCAGGAGACTCTAGATGCTGGAGAGGACGTGAAGAAACGGCAACGCTCCTGCACTGCTGGTGGGAATGCAAACTGGATCACCCACTCTGGAAAACAGTGTGGAGGTTCCTCAAAAAATTAAAAATAGAACCACCCTACGACCTAGTAATAGCACTACTAAGAATTTACCCAAGGGATACAGGAGTGCTGATGCACAGGGGCACATGTACCCCAAAGTTTAGAGCAGCATTTTCAACAACAGCCAAATTATGGGAAGAGCCCGAATGTCCATCAACTGATGAGTGGATAAAGAAGATGTGGTTTATATATACAATGGAATAATACTACTTGGCAA
The DNA here is from genome assembly GCF_046562875.1 of Panthera onca. Lineage (NCBI taxonomy): Eukaryota > Metazoa > Chordata > Mammalia > Carnivora > Felidae > Panthera > Panthera onca. Next base: position 13,607,420 of record NC_138358.1, on the reverse strand, counting down.
TGACGAAGAAAGAGCTGCTTTAAACAAAGCCTGGTCTTCAGTGTGTGTGAGTGGTTCTCTGGGACAGGAGGTGTGTAAACGTGGCCTCTGGCCAGACTTCAGCCTCGAGGCAATGAACACCCTCTGGGGTTCCCAGAAGACCACCAGGCTGTCACAAATGGCTACAGAAAATTAAGTGGTTCTAGATCTCCCAGAAGTTCTCCTTGTGGGTACACAAGAGAAATCAAGTGAAGATAATGTTTCTTTTTTTTTTTTCCCAGAGATTCATCATTAGTAGAAATATTCCCTACATTTTATCTTTTAACTTAAATAATTATTTCATGGCCATCAAAGGCTTCTCAAGCACTTTTTAGAGATGATTTTGTCTCAGAACGGAATTTCATGCCCCATTATCTTGCAATGATTGTAACTTTTACATGATCAGTATTCACTATTTTTTTTTTAATGGGGGCATTGGGGCACAAGCAGCATTGTGAAAACAGTAAGTTGTTTGCCTTACAGATGGGTTCAGAGTTGAGTGCTTCTGAAGGTGCACCTATCCTGTTTCCAACACTGGTAATGAGAATATTGTTAAATAAAGGTAGAAATTAAAAATTCAGAATATATTTTACATAATTAGTATTTTAAACTTGTGTGATTTACGCACCATTTTAAAGAATGCTTTGCCATACTGTAATTCCCACCATAAATCTCGCCCGTAATATATACATTAAAGTACTCTGAGATTGCTCTAGAATGTGAATTACTAGGTGCTGATGAATAATTTTGAATAATGTGACTGCTTTCACCATTGAGTGGAAAATTAAGATTGTGGTATTGCTCTATTTAGAAATGATTGGTTTGCAAGAGTGAAACTCACAGCTCTTGGCCTCCTCTAAATGATGGTGCTTCTTTCCAGAACTTAGGAGCAGAAACTAAGACTCGCTTGCAGGGTTTATCACGTTAAAATGTTCCTACGGCAAAATAATGGTTCCTTCTAGGTGCCCAGACGACCAGTAAATCTTGGACATCTCCAGGGGAAGGCTGGAGAGGCCTTGTCACGGAGTGTGAGGGTGTGAGGGGGAGGCACATCCATGGGTGCCTGCCCACATGAACACCACGACGATTCTCTCTGGTTTGTGATGACAGGAGGTGGGCACTAAAGCGAGGGCATGGCCTCGCATGGCCCAGGGCTCCACTCTGGTCCAGTTGAGTGTTTTCCTGGGACAGAGAGCTTTCCTGGGACCCCAGACTTTCAGTGCTAAAACCAGAGAAGAGTCTGGGTCCATCAGGGACTACTGGTCACCCTAGATGACGATGATGATGTTGGTGCCAAAGACAACAGCACAATGATGGTTTTAATAATACTAGCGACAGCAACTGCTAACACATGCACGGCTCTGGCTATGGGCTGGCCCTGTTCTAACATTCCAGAATGTTAACCACTTCGACTCTCACAATGATCTCATGCAACACATATGACTGTTTCTCACTTTTCCAATGAGGACACTGGGGTTCAGGGAAATTAGGTAACTTCTCTAAAGTTACACCTAATAAATAAAGGGGACTTGGTGCAAACTCTGATGGTCTGGGTCTAATGTCCAGGCTCTTGATCACTTTGCTGATATATACATATACATGAATATATATATATATATATATATATATATATATATATATATATATATATATATATATATATATATATATATATATATATATATATATATTTATTTATTTTTTAATGTTTATTTTTGAGAGAGAGAGAGAGAGAGAGAGAGAGAGAGACAGAGGGAGATATAGAATCTAAAGCAGGTTGCAGGCTCTGAGCTGTCAGCACAGAGCCTGACACAGACCTCAAATTCACAAGCAGTGAGATCATGACCTGAGTCAAAGTCAGATGCTCAACCAACTGAGTCACCCAGGCACCCCTCCCTTTGTTAATTTTAAACCAGCAAGAACCACCACCAGTTCTCAACTGTTTCATATGAATCGGGTTCTTTGCTGGATATTTGATATACTTTGCATGCTTAATGTTCACAAATGTTGTGTAAGGTGCAAATTTATGTCTCGGCATAGAAAGATGTGCCCAAGGTCACACTCTTGGTGAGCGAGGCCAAAACTGGACCCACATCTCACGGACTCTAACCAGAGGTGATCTGATGTGGCAGGGGCCCCTCCTGATTGCTCTGCCAGCAATCACTCCACATTGCCACACACTCACCGTGCAATGGCACACACAGCTGGTGTCTCTTGAAAATGTTCTTGAAAAAGGAGTAGAGATGATTAGTTTGGGGGTATATTAACTTTATGATATCTCAAAACTTGATTACATACCCTTTTGCTGCCCATGTGACAGAAAGTACGTCTGGAACACATCTGCAGCAATGGCAGCTGTCTAAGAAAACACATTTGTGTGATTGTGTGAGTTGCTAATTAAACCGATGCCTTTTTGGAGAACACTATTCTTACTTGAAAAACAAAAAAAAAAATGACTGAGAGACAAATTGTGGTGTTTCAGACCTAGGTCTATGGAACCGATATCAGAATTAGAATTTGGAACATGTCGGGGCACCTGGGTAGCTCAGCTGGTTAAGGGACCAACTTTGGCTCAGGTCATGATCTCGTGGTTCATGAGTTCAAGCCCTGCATCAGGCTCTGTGCTGACAGCTTAGAGCCTGGAGCCTGCTTCGGATTCTGTGTCTCCCTCTCTCCGCCCCTCCCCTACTCACATTCTGTTTCTTTCTCTCTCTCAAAAATAAATAAAAATTTAAAAAATGAAAAAGAGAAGAATTTGGAAAACTTCCATTTTTCTCTATGAACCTTACAGCTTCCCAATACTGAATGATTTTTCTGAATAAGTCAGTGGTGATATTGATGAATATGAGATTTTGATATTGTATAATGGTCTGTGTCCACATTTGGGAGATCTGCCCCAAGACTCACCAGCACTAATGCACACAGTGTCCGACAGACGTCAGCATGTTTAAATATGCCAGGGTACACTTGTGGGTTCATTACAACACCTGAGGTCATCAGTTTGGACACAGTTTGGGAATTGCAAAACCATCCAAATACATAAATGCATACTAGAAGATACGAGCAGCATTAGCAAACACCTTGACTTCATGGATCTTACAGAACACCAACCACACTCAACAACCGCAGAAGGCATGTTCTTTACAAGAGCATGCAGTGAGCTCCCCGAGACAGACCCCACACTGGGCCACAGATTAAGTATCAGTTAACTTAAAAGTACTGAGATATACTGAGTATGTTCTCTGACTCCAACGGAATTAAATTAAAAATCAATAACAAGATTCCTAGAAAACACAATTCCGTATTTGGAAATTAAACAACATATCTCTAATTAATCCACGGGTCAAGGGAAAAATTAGGAAGTATTTCAAAATCAAATGGAAACAAACATACAACCTATCAGATAAGGTGGTACTTGAGGGAAACAGATAGCCTTAATTATTTATATTATTAGAAAAGAAGAAAGGTCTAAAATTGATGACCTAAAATTTTCCACCTGTGGATACCCAGAAAACAGAGTGCTGGGTAAACACAGGAATTATAAGGATAACAATAAAAATCCAGGACGCAGGAACCAGATGAGCAATAGAGACATTTCATAGTGCCCAAATGTGGTTCTTTGAAAAGGTGAACAAAACTGGTCTTACCTAAACTGGTCCACCGAGAAAGAGAGAGACACACGCTCCTGATACCAGAGATAAAGGGAGTGCCATCCTCACTTGTATTCTACAAGTGTACATGGGAAATACGGAATACTGGAAGTAACATTGCATGAATGAAATCTGAAGGCTTAGACGAATTGGACAAAGTCCCTGAAAATGAAAATTTAGCACAATTGAGGCAAGATGCAGCAGAAACTCTGGGTAGATCTCTGTCTTTTAAAAGGAACTGAATTTGTTAGCAAAACCATGTGTACAAAGAAAACCTCAAGACCACATGGTTTCACTGGTGAATTTCATCAAATATTTAAAGAAGAGGGGTGCCCGGGTGGCTCAGTCAGGTAAGTGTCTGACTTCAGCTCAGGTCATGATCTCACGGTTCGTGAGTTTGAGCCCCGTGTCTAGCTCTATGCTGACAGTTCAGAGCCTGGAGCCTGCTTTGGATTCTGTGTCTCCCTCTCTCTCTGCCCCTCCCCTGCTCGCACTCTGTGTGTATGTCTCTCTCTCTCTCTCTCTCTCTCTGTCTCTCTCTCTCTCTCTCTCTCTCTCAAAAATAAACATTTAAAAAAGGTTAAGGGAGAAATATCACAATTTGTACATAATTCTTATAGAAAATAATAATGCGAGGATATTAATTTCCAAATCACGTTATGAGGATAGCACAGCCCTGACATCAAAAATTGATGAAGATGATATAAAAAAGGGAAATTACAGACCGATATCCCTCGTGAACGTAACACTCCTTGGCCAACATGAACACCTTGAATGCAGAAATACACAAACTGGGAGGCATGTCACAACTAAATGTGGTTTATCCCTGGATCACAAATACATCTTCACATTTCAAAGTCAACATAATTTACCCTATTGTATGATAAAGAACAAAACTTTTGACAAAATTCAGTGCTTATTTACGATTAAGAACTGTCAGCAATCTGTCAGAAACAGAAAGGAGTCTCCTTGATCTACCGAAGAGCATCTCAGAAACCCTACTGCCACATCATACCTGTGAGCTATGAAAGGCTAGCACACCTGAGATCAGGAGCAAGGCAGACATACCCACTTCCACTAACTCTGCTCTACATGAGATGGCAGTGTTGGGCCAGTGAGTGGGACAAAGACTGCTTCAGAGACAATCCTATGGAATCTACAAAACAACAACAACAACAACAACAACAACAAACCAAACAAACCGTTAGACCTAATAAGACAGTTTAGCAGAATCACAGGATACAAGCTCACTACAAAAATAAATAAATAAATAAATAAATAAATAAATAAATAAATAAATAAAATCAATTGTACTTAGCAAACAAGTAGAATATTAAGTTTGAAACTTTAAATAACAAACTCACAATATTCCATTTACAATAGAAACATAGTTAGAAATAAATTTGATGAAATCCACATGACATATGCACTGATAGCTTTCAAATATAGCTGACAGAAATGAAGTAAGTCCTAAATAAATGAAAATGTATAGCATGCACATGTACCTTGGAAGACTTGATAATGTTAAGATATCAATTCTTTCTAAACTTATCTATAAATTCAACAAGATTTCAAGCATATCTTAGAAGAATTTTCTGAGAAACTGACCAGCTTATTTAAAAATGTGTGTGCACATCATGTGAATAATTTTAGAATCACCAAAGTAATATCAAAAAATAAGAACAAAATTGAAAGTCACCTGACTTCAAGACTTATTATAATGAAAAACACAAGAAATAACGTGCTGGTGAAGATATGGAGAATAGAGAGCTTCGTGCATTATTGGTGGGAATGCAAACTGGTGCAGCCACTGTGGCGAACAGCATGGAGGTTCCTTGAACAATTAAAAGTAGAACTACTGTGGAGTGCCTGGGTGGCTCAGTCGGTTGAGTGTCTGACTGGCTCAGGTTTGTGAGTTCGAGCCCCACATCAGGCTCTGTGCAGACAGCACAGAGCCTGGAGGCTGCTTCGGATTCTGTGTCTCCCTCTCTCTCTGCCCCTGCTCACTTTCTCTGTCTCTCTCAAGAATAAATAAATATTAAAGAAAAATAAAAATAAAATAGAACTACCATATGATCTAGTAAATTCTACTGCTGGATATGTACCCAAAGAAAATGAAAAAGATACATGTTTAAGGCAGCATTTACAATAGCCAAGATACAGAAGCAGACCAAGTGTCCATCAATAGAGGAGTGGATACAGAAGACTTGGTCTATGTACATATATGTATACATGGATATATGTGTATATGCTATATATACATACACATAGAATGGAACTTTACTCAGCCATAAAAAAGAATGGAATCTTGCCATTTGCAACAACATGGATGGAGCTAGAAAGTATAATGCTAAGTGAAGTCACTCAGAGAAAGACAAATACCATATGATTCCACTCATGTGGAGTTTAAGAAACAAACGAACAAAGAAAAAAAGAGACAAACAAGAAAACCAGACTCTTAACTTTAGACAACAAACTGACGGTCACCAGAGAGGACTCAGCTAATGGGATTGGTGAGACAGGTGATGGGGATGGAGAGTAAACTTATGATGAGCACGGAGTCATGTACAGAGATGTGAATCACTCACTCTATAGTACACCTGAAACTCCAATGGGAAACGACCACACCCTCTCGAAATGACTACCACTGAAAGAATGGCAACATTAAATGTCGATGTGTGTGTCGAAGGACTGGGGCTCTCACACGTTGTTGGTCAGTGTTTCATCCATCTCTCTCTCTCTCTCTCTCTCTCTCTCTATATATATATATATGTATATATATATGTATATATATATATATATATATATATATATATACATATATATATGTGTGTGTGTGTGTGTGTGTGTATATATAGTAAATAAACTTTATATAAAGTTTACTTTATATAACTTTCTATAAAGTTATATAACTTTCTATAAACTTTCTATACTTTATATACAAACTTTATATATAAACTTTATAAACTTTATATAAACTTTATATAAAGTTTACTATATATAGTAAATAAGTAAATAAACTTAAAGTTTATTTACTTATTTTGAGAGAGAGAGAGAGCACATGATCAGGGGAGGGACAAAGAAACATGGAGACAGAGGACCCAAAGCGGACTATGCCCTGAACAGCAGAGAGACCGACGCGGGGCTCAAACTCAAGAACTGAGAGATCATGACTTGAGCCCAAGTCAGATGCCTCACCGACTGAGCCCCAAGTGCCCCAACTGTCAGTCAGTGTTTCTAACGAAGCTACACATGTACAGCATGACCGGGCAATTCTACGGCCAAGGCGTTTTCCCAAGGGAAAATAAAAACAGGTGTCCACAAAAGACTTACACACCCCATAGCTTTATTCACCAGAGCCAAAAACTAAAAATAATCTTGACATCAGTGAATGGGAGAATGGATAAACAATCTGTGTGTCTATCTACACAATGACTGGGGCTCAGTAACTTAATTGAACAGAGTAGGTACATAACCTGAGTGAATCCTGAAAATCATTATGCCAAGTGAAACAAGTCTACAGAAAACAGCACGCAGTATGGTACCATTTATCCAAAGTTCTAGAACAGGCAAAAACAATCCACGGTGGAAAATAACCAGCAAGCGGCTGCTTCCGGGGAGTGGGAAGGGAGCAGGAGGTGATGGGAGATGGGCAGAAGGGAACGTTCTGTGGTGAGGGGGATGTTCAGCGTCTGGCCAGGAGTCTGGGTTACTTACACACGTGCATTGTCAGAGCGAAATGGGATGATTCACTTAACATGTGTGCGTTTAGTGTTATGCAAATTTTACCTCAAAAGAAAAAAAATCTAAATCGAAACTAAACTCTAGTTTATGACACGTATGTTGAAGAACCCAGGGAAATGTGCACTGACTTCCACAAGTGACTCTGAAATACATAAAAAGCATATGATGGTTTGATGCTTGGAGGGGATAGAGAGATGGACGAAGCTGTGATAAAACAAGAATAGTAAAAGCTCCATGGAGGAATGTCATGCAGGCCTTCACTGTAAAATTCCGTCAGCTCTTCCGTACGTGTGAAGTTTGTACAGTGGAACGTTGGAGGGGAAACAAAGTAGTGGCTGAACGCATACGGGGCTCATGCACTTGTGTCCCGCTCTGCTGGATATAGCTGGCTATGCAGACGGTGGCCCTGAGCCCTGAGCCCACCAGAGATGCCGTGTGGCTAGGCAACCTGCTCGGTGCTCCCTGGCCATCATCCTCCCTCAGAGGGGTGCACAGGCACGGCAGACAGGTGGGGTCCAACACGGACGCCAAGTCATGAGAACATGGGCCCTGAAATCTGGTCTCCGGGGTGCGGACTTAGTTCCATTTCTGATGAGCTATTCAATCTCAATCCAGTGATGTAAACCCTCTGTGCCAGAGTTTCTCTGTCTGCAACGTGTGGGTAATACAGCGCCCTCCTCCTCAGGTTGTCACGAAAAACGTACCAAACCCATGCTTTTAAGTGACTAAGGACAGTGAGTAGCACCATCGTCATTGTCACTGTCGCTCTGTGACTCTCATATCCTCTCTGTTCACCTCCGACACAAGGACACACAAGCACTCCCCAACTCCTTCAGCCAACATCCTAATTCCCCATAACAGTAACCTCAGAAAATGGATGCCTGTCCCAGTAGCCAGCCCACCTCTGCCCTCAACATGCTCAAGCCACAGCATTTATGAGGACACTGGGTATAGCTCCTGGCTTCTCTCTTCCAGTAATCTCACCCTCCATGCCTCAGTCACCCATCCCCACGACTCTCTCCTGACCCTGTGGCTGGTGAGGCCACACCATCTCCATACAATCACGTCGAGCACAGCACTCTCGAAAACCACATGTATCTAGACATGTATCAGAGCGACTCACCCACGTCCAACGTGGGGCTCGAACCCACCAGCCATGAGATCATGAATGACCTGAGTTAAAGTTGGACAATTATCCTACTGAGCCACCCAGGTGCCCCATTTTACATTTTAGAAGAGACTAGTGAGCTGGCAGGAAGCTGGCTGGGGAGGAGTGTCGGGGGCAGCTGGAGGCTGCAGGGCAGGGAGGGGTATGGTGCAGATGTCCAGGAGACTCATGGTCAGGACGTGGAGAGAATTGTAGGGACCCTGACTTCTGCTTGGGGTGACATGAGAGTCCACGGATGGGTTCTGTGCTGAGATACAACGTGGCCCTCGCTGCTCTGCAGGCTGATGGGACATGAACTTGGGTACAGGGGGTGCATTGAGGATGGCTGGCTGCCATAACCCAGGCAGGAGTGATGTTGGTGGCCCAGGCCAGAGGGGTGGTGCGGTGTGGGGACAGCACGGGGTTCTGGTCCAACCAGATGCGTTGAAGAATCAGCCATGGGAACCTCAGGGGCGTGTTTATTCTCAGCATCCCGGTCAGCATCCTGGATCGCCCCTGATTGGCCCATATTACCTCCAATCCAAATATCTGCCTTTATCCATCAATCTAGATTAATTTCACAAAAATAATCTACCCCCAAAAAAGAAAACTGCAGAACAACAGAGGATTCCATGTGTGTAAAAGAAAATATTGAGTTTTTTGGGGGGAGATGTATGCATATGTCATGAATTATAAGAAAAGCAAAGAAATAATTATAGCATTTGGGGTAACAGGAGAAGGGGTACAGTTGATGGGTGTTCATGGGCTTATTTGTGTTACCTGAGTAGGGTAGAGAATCCATTCATTGCCATTCTTTAAGGAATGCACCCAGTATATGTACTCTTCTGTACATATGAAATATTCAAGATCGGATAAGGAAAAAGGTGCATTTAGAATGGGAAACGTTCATCTAAATCAGGCTTCTCAAATGTGCATATGTATACATGTGGAGATGCCTTATAAGTACCACAGAGATGTATTATATAGATGACATTGTGGTAAATGCATACGTATTTCTATAAAGGTACATAAGAAATAAAGTAGCTAAAAGCTAAAAATACTACTTCTAGAAAATAAACTTATATTGCTTCTCACCCTTTTGGCTAAGATCAAGTGTAGAAAATGAGTACACAGTGGAAGGTCAAGTGTAGAAAACGAGCACACAGTGGAAGGGGTGGAGAGAACCCTAACGTAGGTTTCTACTGTGCGGGCAGAACAGTGCTCCCCACAAAGATGGCTAGTCTGTGGACCGTAGGATATGGAGAGTACACTGGGTCACCCAAGTGGGTCAGCCCTGAAAGTGGGAAAGGGAGCAGAGAAAGACTGGCGGGTGCACCGTCATGGGTCTGAACCAAGGAGCAGGCGGACTCCAGCCCAGGAGGGCCGCTAGTGGCTGGAAGAGGCCAGGAGGTGGGAGTCTCCCTGGGAGCCTCCAAGAGGAACACGGCGTGTGGGCATCGTGACTTCAGCCCCGTGAGACCACAGGTGAGCCCGGAGCTGGGAAGAACAGTGTTGCTTGAAGCCAATGTTTTCCGTCATGTACATCAGCTGATGCCACTCCCTGCTTAACAGGCCACAGCACTTTCTCACTGCTGTTGCAAAAATATCAGCTCCTTGCTGAGCTCAGTGACCCCAGATTGGGGCACCTACCTGACACCAAATCCCCTGTGTGTCACGTCCCTCCTCCCCTCTCACTGGACGCAGGCTCAGGGCCCCTGGTGTTATGATCCGGTTGTTCCTACCTCGGGGACTTTGCCCTCGATGCCCCTCCCTGAAATACTCTGCCCCCTTCCTCTCCTCCAGGCCTCAATTTCCACGTCCCCTTCTCCAAGTGTCCTATGCACCGGCAGCAGCAGCTCCAGGGATTGCTGCAAATGCACATTCTCAAACCCAGTGGCACGCCTGCCTGATCAGAGACTCTGGAGATGGTGGGTCCAGGTGCACTAGTTGACTGAGCTTCCTTTCCTCCACTCGTTCCCCAGGGGGTGGCAGCCTCACCTATCTCCATCTCTGGTACCTAGAATGAGGCAAGCTGCACAGCAGGAGCTCAGTAAATATTTGTGGGATGCATTACTGAAAGTATTTTCTAGAAGCCGCCAAGAAGGTACCACGCTATGTATAAAAAGATCAAAAGAGCATGGCTCTGCCCTGCAGAACTTACAGTGGAGTGGAAGAGGTCTTTTCTCATACAGCGTGGTGCACACCATTACAAATGCCTATGACAGCCCGAATGAGGGCCCCTGAACCCATGTGATGCCTGGCTTGTGCCAAGCACAGGACAGATAGTGTGTGATGCATGTCCTCGTCCATGAAACGTATACTGTCTCCCCTGCTTAGAACATGATCCCCCCATATGGCTCATTCAGAGACACACCTATACCTGGTGCCTCCCATCCAGAGGAAGTCATCAAAAAAATGGGTTGGCTGTGGAATGCCTGGGTGGCTCAGTCAGTTGGGTGTCCGCTCTTGATATTGGCTAAGGTTGTGATCTCACGGTTCATGGGTTCGAGCTCTGTGTGGGGCTCTGCACTGGCAGCGTGGCGCCTGCTTGGGGTTCCCCCTCTCTGCCTCATCCCCACTCATGTGCACTCTGATTGTTCGCTCTTGCTCTCTCCCTCTCTCTTAAAATAAATAAACTTTAAAAAATATGTGTCGGGGTACCTGGGTGGCTCAATCAGTTGTCTGACTTCAGGTTAGTTCATAATCTCATGGTTTCTGAGTTCGAGCCCCGCATCAGGCTGTGTGCTGTCAGCTCAGAGCCTGGAGCTTGCTTCCAATTCTGTGTCCCCCTCTCTCTCCGCCCCTCCCTGCTAGTGCTCTCTCTCTCTCTCCCTGTCTCTCTCTCTCTCAAAAATAAACGTTATAAGTATATGAATGAATGAATGAATGAATGGTCATAGATTCAGAAGATAGAAAGATCTTAGAGGAATGTGGACAAGGCAACCAGGCTTGGGGTGTTCCAGCTAAAAGGTGCAGTCAGAGCAAAAGCCCTGAGGGGTGGGCAGCTTGAAGAAAGGCCAGAGGGGTGGTGGCGGGGGTGCCTCCAGTGACCGTGGGGTTGGCAAAGCTGTGGTCCCAGCTGAGGCATGCTGACCCACACCAGGCAGAAGTCTGCAGGGGATGGGGTAGAGGGCTTTACCACAACCCCCACGGAGAGTATTCCTGTCCAGGATTCTCCACCCAGGTGAGGGGTTCCCGGTACAGGATGGGGTCCTATAGCAAGGGAGTCACTGGCCGACCCAGCCTCGGAGGCAGATGGACTGTGTTCCCTGCCCAGCAGCTGAAGACGCTGCTGGAAGGGGAGAAGAGACTCAGCCCAGAAGGCAAGTGGAAACTTCTCACCTGAACTCTTAAAATAAGGAATGGGTGGTTTGAACTCTGCTTGAAACTATGCATTGGGAGACAGTTAGTCCTTTCAAGGCCATGGGCTAAATAATCTGAGGCATTTTCACAAAGCAGTGACTCATCTGAGATAGACTCACCACTTCACCTCACAGCTGGCCTTGTGGGGACTAATTTGATGACGTGTCTCCCTTCAGTGAATTTCCAAGAAAGGGTTTTGTGCGCCTCTATCTATTTAAGATGAAAAACACAATAAAGCTCTTTATTATCAAACCTATCCTGATTCAGTCGAAGCCCCACAGGTAAAATCTTCATGTGCCCCTGTGTGTAAACAAACACGGACACTGTGCGCGGGGACAGACACTTCTGCACACACAGGACACTGAGCATGCAACGTCGGCATATATAAAATTACACCAAAACCCAGGGTCCTTTTTTTCTCCTTATCAAAAATGTACTGGGCCATAGCTCTGTGAATATACTTGGTGATCTAAGCTATTCATTAAAGGTAATAGAACAGAAAAATAACTTTTGATACACAGCCACTCCAACATGTTATGTTTTAGAGTCTTTGCTAAATCACATTGTCAGAGTTCACTATATTTTACTATTGAGTCAATGTGAAAGAATGAACCCTCTCTCTCAGAAATGTCTCTCCTTAATGCTCAGGACCTGCTCTGCTAAGTTTAATACAGTGACAGTTCCAGGCTTAATTTACTCCTTGGAACAAGCCATTAAGTATGCATTGCAGCTCTGTGCCTGCTCTGTGAACTGTCCCCTTTCCTTAAATACACAGCGACATAGTAAAGGTCCCCCAGGAGGGGATTTGAAGTAGGTTTAGTAGTTAGCAGAAAATCAGGCATAATGTGCACGCGTCCAGAATCTTTCATGTGACACCAGGAATTTTTCAATCATCATCAAGAATCATAAAATACTTAGGAATAAGCCTAACCAAAGATGTAAAGGATCTGTACACTAAAAACTATAGAAAGCTTATGAAGGAAATTGAAAAAAAAAAAAAAAAAAACAAATGGAAAAACATTCCATGCTCATGGATTGGAAGAATAAGTACTGCTAAAATGCCAATACTACCCAAATCAATCTACACGTTCAACACAATCCCAAACAAAATTGCACCAGCTTTCTTCTAGAAGCTAGAACTATCAATCCTAAAATGTATATGGAACCACAAAAGACTTCAAATAGCCAAAGTAATATTGAAGAACAAGACCAAAGCAGGAGGCATCACAATGCCAGACTTTGGCCTTTACTACAAACTTGGAATCGTCAAGACAGCATAGTATTGGCACAAAAACAGTCACATAGACCAATGGAATAGAATAGAGACTCCAGAATTGGACCCACACAAGTACGGCCAAGTAATCTTTGACAAAGCAGGAAAGAATATCCAATGGAAAAAAGATAGTCTCTTTAACAAAGGGTGCTGGGAGAACTGGACAGCAACATGCAAAAGAATGAAACTAGGCCATTTTCTTACACCATTCACAAAAATAAACTCAAAATGGATAAAGGACCTGAATGTGAGACAGGAAACCGTCAATCCCTAGAGGAGAGAGCAGGAGAAAACCTCTCTGACCTCAGCTGCAGCAATTTCTTACTTGACACATCTCCAAAAGCGAGGGGATTAAAAGCAAAAATGAACTATTGGGACCTCATCAAGATAAAAATCTTCTTCACTGCAAAGGAAACAATCAACAGAACTAAAAGGCAACCGACAGAATGGGAAAAGATATTTGCAAATGACATATCGGACAAAGGGCTAGTATCCAAAATCTATGAAGAACACACCAAACTCCACACCCAAAAAACAAATAATCCAGTGAAGAAATGGGCAGAAGACATGAATAGACACTTTCCGAACGAAGACATCCAGATGGCCAACAGGCACATGAAAAGATGCTCCACATCACTCCATATCAGGGAAGTACAAATCAAAAACCACACTGATATATCACCTCACGCTGATCAAAGTGGCTATAATGAACAAATCAGGAGACTCTAGATGCTGGCGAGGATGTGGAGAAATAGGAACCCTCTCACACTGCTGGTGGGAATGCAAACTGGTGCAGTCGCTCTGGAAAACAGTGTGGAGGTTCCTCAAAAAAACAAAAATAGAACTACCCTACAACCTAGCAAGAGCACTACTAGGAATTTACCCAAGGGATACAGGAGTGCTGATGCATAAGGACCGTTGTATCCCAATGTTTATAGCAGCACTGTCAACAATAGCCAAATTATGAAAAGAGCCTGAATGTCCATTGATTGATGAATGGATAAAGACATTGTGGTTTATACACAAAATGGAATAGTACTTGGCAATGAGAAATCTGGCCTTTTGTAGCAACGTGGATGGAACTGGAGGGTATTATGTTAAGTGAAATAAGTCAGGCAGAGAAAGACAGATATCATATGTTTTCACTCATATGTGGATCCAGAGAAACTTAACAGAAGACCATGGGGGAGGAGAAGGAAAAAAAAAAAAAAAAGAGGGAGAGAACCAAACCATGAGAGACTCTTAAAAACTTAGAATAAACTGAGGGTTGATGGGGGTGGGGGGGAGAGGAAGGTGGGTGATGGGCATTGAGGAGACCACCTGTTGGGATGAGCACTGGGTGTTGCATGGAAACCAATTTGACAATAAATTTCATAAAAGAAAAAAAAGGAATTTTGCAGTCATTAAAAAGTCAACTGTATGGGGGCGCCTGGGTGACTCGCTTGATTAAGTGTCTGACTTCAGCTCAGGTCATGGTCTCACAGTTTGTGGGTTTGAGCCTCGTGTCAGGCTCTGTGCTGACAGCTCAGAGCCTGGGGCCTGCTTCTATTCTGTGTTTCCCTCTTAGCGCCCCCGCCCACTTACGCTCTGTCTCTCTCTTTCTCTCTCTAAAAATAAATAAACATTATTTTTTTTTAAAGTCAACCATATGCCTGTTCAGGTATTTTCTCCTGCATAGATGGACTGAGAATTAATAACAGTGACTACATTATTTAACAGACGCAGTAAAGAGATCATCACCAGGTGAGGACCATCCCTGCCACCAACGGCTTCCCCAGCCAGATATGGGGACATATGGTGCCTTCTGAGAATGTGCAAACGCAGAGTATACTGTGCATACTGTGGCATACTGGGGCATACTGGGGGAGGCACAGGCTGGCAACTCCCATTCCCCTTTGCAAACAACGAACCTGTGCGTTCTGACTCCAGGAATGCCTGGAATACAGACTGGCTCTAATTAACAACCGAGAGAAACGCAGTGGTATAAAATTGATAGAAGAAATGTAAAATTGAACAAATGAATAATGATTAAATGGAAAAGCTATCTGTAACTCCCAGTAAATTATATTTTATGGCATCAAAAACATGCAATTTTTTTTTTCCCAGAAGAAAGGATCTAGAATTTCCAAGGTAAAGAAATTTGGCCTAAAATATGAGAGGAAGAGGGTATTGAATTTAGAAGCATGTCAGGCCCAACAGGCACAGATGCTAAACTAAACAGTCAGGAAAGGCCTCAAATCCCAAATCAGAGCACACCCTCCAGCATGCTAAGGGCAGAGGCGCAACAGCGTGAGCTTCAGCCACCCGGCTAGCTTTCCTTCCTTCCTTCCTTCCTTCCTTCCTTCCTTCCTTCCTTCCTTCCTTCCTTCCTTCCTTCCTTCCTTCCTTCCTTCCTTCCTTCCTTCCTTCTTTCTTTCCCCAAATGCCCCTACGACAGAACCTGTGACGGACGGCAGGATTCTGTCCTGAGGATGTAAGAAGCAGTCTCTATTCCCACATTGCTCACAGGCCAGCGGGATCGTGGCTCAAAGACAAAGTAACACCCCACCTCAGAGCGGTTTCCCCAACTCAAAACGCAGCCAGAATTCGTCAGTGCCCCTGGGGTGAGATCCAGGGTCCCCAGCCCTCCTCTCTGGCACTCCTACAAATGCCCCACCCCCGATCTTCCTTCTGGGCTCCCAACCAGCTTCACTCCAGCCTCAGGGCCTGCACCTGTGCCCTCCACCTGAAATGCTCTTGTGCTCCGTCATTGAGTGGCCGGCTCTCTGTCTGTCACCTGCCCTTCCTTGACTTCACGCCAGGTGAGCTCCAGTCAAGGCAAACAGACAGCCTCGTAGACAGAGGCGTCCAAGCAACTGCAGGACACGTATGGTGAGGGCAGTGCTCTGAGCAGGAGGTTTCAGCGAGCCCCGGCTCTGTTCACCCCTTGGGTGGCACTGCTGGTGCTCAAGGTCACCCAGAGTTGCAGAGCAGGAGCGATATGGGGAAAGTCAGAATTCTCACCGTTCTTAACAAAATTCAATGGCTTTTCCTCGAAACAACAACGGAAAACCAGAACACAGAAAAACTTATGTTCCTGGAAGACTTTGATTAATTTCTAGAGTTGCGGAAAAGCTTCTTCTGACCATTTCGGCCATCTTTTCTTAGTGGGAGAGTGACATTCAGAGGTCGTTACTCTGTTGTTTCCCTTCTCTCTGTCTCTGTCTCTGTCTCTGTCTCTCTCTCTTTCACATTTAAACTCCCCTCTTGGCTGCATCAACCTGTAGACAGCTTCAGTATTTCCCTTTGAAAACTCCTCCCACTTCTCTCGAGTGCTCCCCCAGCTACAGACTCTGGAGACATCTGAGGGTTCCAGGCCAGCTTCTCATGCACATCCACTGCTGCGTTCACTCCACACTGCTCCTACCCCTCGGCTGGCCCGGGAACCTGCCCAGGGTCTCGGGAGGCCTCCACCCACCCACACCCAACCGCCATCCTCCATACCCTTGTGGACCTCCCAGCACCAACTTCCTTCCAGAAACACTCCTCCCCTGGCTACAGTCTCCAGTGTCCTTCCCGCTGCTCCTCAGCCTGCTGGTAAGGCATAGTCTCTTCTACCCAGCTGGCAGCCATGGCATTCATCAGAGACACAAGAGGGGAGAGAGAGGAGAGACAGAGGGAGACAAAAGAGAGAGAAAGACAGAAGACAGAGACATGGAGAGACAGGGGGAGACAGAGACAGAGAGAAGAGTGGAGTGAGAGACAGAGAGATGGTGGGCCTCACTCCCTCATGGGTGACATCCTCACTGTTGCTCTGGAACCTCACCCAGGCCCTGGCCTCAGACGCACAGGAATGTGTGATTCTCACATGATTTTCTCCAGTCCAGCCCCCTCCTCTGATCTGCAGCTCGCATCTCCCACTGTGCCCTTGACCCATCCTCTAAACACAGGACCAGGGTGTCCCAGGTAAGTACTGACCTCCTGAAAGCATTGACACATGACCTGGACTGACAGACCGTCCACTCAGGCCCTGAGACCCTCTGGGACTGCTAGTCCCTACAACTTTTTCCAAATCCCCTGTAATTCCCCTTGGAGTGTGTCTGTGAGCAGTTGCAACATCCATCCCATTTGAAAGACAGGACCCCAGCAATAACCCCCGGAACACTGCTCACCTACACTGTCCTTGCCAGGCCCTTGCAACATGCTACCTGCTGACCATCCTGTCAGGGCACCTGCTCAGAACTGCTGACCATCCCAGTGGGTCACCTGCTCACACCTGCTGACCAACCTGACAGAGTCCTGCTCAAACCAGCCCCCTGGAGCTGGCTGGGCATAATTTGTCTGAATCTGCTATCAGTGAAGTCAACCTGTAGGTGAAATGAGCAAATACTACAACCACTGTTGTTACACCCGAGAAGAGGTAGTTGGTACTTCCCTGTTGCCATCATTTCCCAAGCACCTTCAAATGTAAAGATGCTTCCTCGAGCTGACATAGCCATGCTGAGCACCTGCCTGGTTTCAACTCCGGAAGTCAGGCAGGAGAACCTCCCCTCTCTGGTCCAGAAGTCAGTCAGGAGAAACTCCCCACTCTCTCATCCAGAAGTAAGACAGGAGAACCTCCCCTGTCAGGTCAAGAAATCAGTCAGGAGAACCTCCCCTCTCTCTCTCCTGGATGTCAGTCAGGAGAATCTCCCCTCTCTCTCCTGCAAGAGAACCTCCACTCTCTGATCCAGAATTCAGTCAGGAGTACCTCCCCTCTTTCATCCAGAAGTCAATCAGGAGAACCTCCCCTCTCTCTCATCTGGAAGTCGGACAGCAGAACATCCACTCTCTGGTCCAGAAGTCAGTTAGGAGAAGCTCCAGTCTCTCTTCCAGAAGCCACTCAGGAGAACCTCCCCACTCTCATCCAGAAGTCAGTCAGGAGAACCTCCCCTGTCCCTCCTCTGGAGGTCATTCAGGAGAGCCTCCCCTCTCTCTCATTCAAGAACCTTCCCTCTCTGGTCCAGAGGTCATTCAGGAGAACCTCCCTTCTCCCTCATCCAGAAGTAAGACAGGAGAAACTCTCTGTCTGGTCCGGAAATCAGTCAGGAAAACTTCCCCTCTCTCTCGCCTCGAAGTAAGTCAGGAAAATCTCCCCTCTCTCTCATCTGACATGGGTCAGGAGAACCTCCACTCTCTGGTCCGGAAGTCAGTCAGAAGAACCTCCGCTGTCTCTATTCTGGAAGTCAGTTGGGGCAACCTCCCCTCTCTCTCGTCCTAAAATCATTCAGGAGATCTTCCCCTCACTCTCGTTCAAGAACCTCCCCTCTCTGGTCCAGAAGTCACTCAGGGAAACCTCCCCTGTCTCTCATTCAGAAGTCAGTCAGGAGAACCTCCCCTCTCTCATCCAGAAGTCAGTCAGGAGAAACACCCCTCTCTCTCGTCCAGAAGTAAGACAGGAGAAACTCCCCTGTGTAGTCCAGAAATCTGTCAACAGAACCTCCCCTCTCTCTCGCCTGAAAATCAATCATGAGAACCTCCCCTCTCTATCCTGCAAGAGAACCTCCCCTCTCTCATCCAGAAATCTGTCAGCAGAACCTCCCCTCTCTGATCCAGAAGTCAGTCAGGAGAACCTCCCCTCTCTCTCATCCAGAATTCATTCAGAGAACCTCCCCTCTCTCTTGTTCGAGAAACTCCTCTCTCTGGTCCAGAAGTCAGTAAGGAAAATCTCCCCTCGCTCTCATCCAAAAGTCAGTCAGGAGAAACTCCCCTCTCTCATCCAGAAGTCATTCAGGACCACCTCCCCTCTGTCACATCCAGAAGTCGGTCAGGAGAAGCTCCCCTCTCTCGTCCAGAAGTCAGTCAGGAGAATCTCACCTCTCTCTCTCCGGAAGTCATTCAGGACTACTTACACTCTCTCCTGCTCAAGAACCTCCCCTCTCTGGTACAGAATTCAGTGTGGAGAACCTCCCTTCTCTCTCGTCTAAAGTTAAGACAGGGGAACCTCCCCTGACTGCTCCGGAAGTCAGTCAGGAGTACCTCCCCTCTCTCTTGCCTGAAGTCAGTCAGGAGAATCGCCCCTCTCTTTCCATCAAGAGAACCTCCACTCTCTGGTCCAGAATTCTGTCAGGAGAACCTCACCTCTCTCTCATCCGGAAGTCATTCAGAAGAATGTCTCCTCTCTCTCTTCAACAACCTCCCCTCTCTGGTCCAGAAGTCACTCAACAGAACCTCCCCTCTCTTCCATCCAGAAGTCAGTCAGGAGAACCTCCACTCTCTGGTCCAGAATTCAGACAGGAGAACCTCCCCTCTCTCATCCTGATGTCGGTCAGCAGAACCTCCATCTCTGGTCCAGAAGTCAGTCAGGAGAACCTCCCCCTCTCTCTCACCTAGAAGCCAGTAAGGATCATCTCCCCTCTCTCTCCTTCAAGAGAACCTCCATCTCTGGTCCAGAATTCGGTCAGGAGAACCTCCCCTCACTCTCATTCAAGAACCGTTGAACTCTGGTCCAGAAGTCCATCAGGAAAACCTCCCCCTCTCTCTTCCAAAGTCACTCAGGAGAACGTCCACTATATCGCCCAGAAATCGGACAGGATACCTCCCCTCTCTCTCATCCGGAAGTCGGTCAGCAGAACCTCCGCTCTCTGGTCCAGAAGTCAGTCAGGAGAAACAACTTTCTCTGGCATCTGGAGGTTGGTCAGTAGAACCTCCCCTCTCTCGCGCCTGGAAACCAGTCAGGAGATTCTCCCCTCTCTCTCCTTAAAGAGAACCTCCACTCTGTTCCAGAATTCAGTCAGGAGAACCTCCCCTCACTCATCCAGAAGCCAGTCAGGAGAATGTCCCCTCTCTCTCATAAAAGAACCTCCACTCTCTGGTCCAGAAGTCACTCAGGAAAACCTTCTTTCTTTCTCGTCCAAAAGTCAGTCAGGAGAACATCCCCTCTCTGGTCCAGTAGTCAACCAGGAGAACCTCCCCTCTCTCTCATCCAGAAGTCAGTCAGGAAACCTCCCCTCTCTCTTGTTCAGGAACCTCCCCTCCCTCTCTGGTCCAGATGTCAGTCAGGAAAACCTCTCCTCTCTTTTGTCCAGAAGTCAGTCAGCAAAACCTCCTTTCTCTGTCATTCATGAGAACTTCCACTCTCTTTTCCAGAAGTCAGTCAAGAGAAACTCCCATCTCTCTCACTCAATGAAGATCGTCCACTCTCTGGTCCGGAAGTCAGTCAGGAGAAACTCCATTCTCTCACCCAGAAGTCACTCAGGAGAAATTCCCCTCTCTTGTCCAGAAGTCCGTCAGGAGAACCTCCCATCTCTCGTCCAGAAGTCAGTCAGGAGAACCTCCCCTCTCTCTCATCCGGACTGTGGTCAGCAGAACCTCCCCTCTCTCATCCAGAAATCATTCAGGAGAACCTCCAGTCTCTCTCATTCAAGAACCTCCACTCTCTGGTTGAGAAGCCAGTCAGGAAACCCTCTGCTCGCTCCCGTCCATGAGTCAGTCAGGAAAACCTCCCCTCTCTCATCCAGAAGTCAGTCAGGAGAATCTCCCCTCTCTCTCATCCAGAAGTCAGTCAGCAGAACCTCAACTCTGTGGTCCAGATGTCAGTCAGGAGAATCTCCCATCTCTCGCCCAGAAGTCAGGCAGGAAAACCTCCACTCTCTCTTGTCCAGAAGTCAGTCTCGAGAGCCTCCCCTCTCTCTCATCCAGAAGCCAGTCAGGAAAACCTCCCCTCTCTCTTGTTCAAGAACGTCCCCTCCCTCTCTGGTCCAGATGTCAGTCAGGAGAACCTCTCCTCTCTGTTGTCCAGAAGTCAGTCAGCAAAACCTCCCTTCTCTGTCATTCATGAGAACTTCCACTCTCTTGTCCAGAAGTCAGTCAGGAGAAACTCCCATCTCTCTCACTCAATCAAGATCGTCCACTCTCTGGTCCGGAAGTCAGTCAGGAGAACCTCCCGTCTCTCACCCAGAAGTCACTCAGGAGAACTTCCCTTCTCCCATCCAGAAGTCAGTCAGGAGAACCTCCCCTCTCTCGTCCAGAAATCATTCAGGAGAACCTCCAGTCTCTCTCATTCAAGAACCTCCACTCTCTGGTTGAGAAGCCAGTCAGGAAACCCTCTGCTCGCTCCCGTCCATGAGTCAGTCAGGAAAACCTCCCCTCTCTCATCCAGAAGTCAGTCAGGAGAATCTCCCCTCTCTCTCATCCAGAAGTCAGTCAGCAGAACCTCAACTCTGTGGTCCAGATGTCAGTCAGGAGAATCTCCCATCTCTCGCCCAGAAGTCAGGCAGGAAAACCTCCACTCTCTCTTGTCCAGAAGTCAGTCTGGAGAACCTTCCCTCTCTCTCTCATCTGGAAGTTGGTCAGGAGAACCTCCCATCTCTGGTCCAGAATTCATTCAGAAGAAACTCCCCTCCCTCTCGTCCAGAAGTAAGACAGGAGAACCTCCCCTGTCTGGTCCAGAAATCAGTCAAGAGAACCTCCCGCCTCTCTCGCCTGGAAGTCAGTCATGAGA
This sequence comes from Panthera onca, assembly GCF_046562875.1. Taxonomy (NCBI): domain Eukaryota; kingdom Metazoa; phylum Chordata; class Mammalia; order Carnivora; family Felidae; genus Panthera; species Panthera onca. Next base: position 13,585,764 of record NC_138358.1, on the reverse strand, counting down.
ATCACCCCTCTGTCTCCTGCCAGAAACCCTCCCCCCTCATCCAGCAGTCGGTCAGCAGAACCTCCCCTCTCTCATCCAGAAGTCAGTCAGGAGAACCTCCCCTCCCTCTTGTTCAAGACCCTCCTCTCTCTGGTCCAGAAGTCAGTAAGGAAAACCTCCCCTCTCTCTCATCCAACAGTCAGTCAGGAGAAACTCCCCTCTCTCATCCAGAAGTCATTCAGGACCACCTCCTCTCTCTCACATCTGGAAGTCGATCAGGAGAACCTCCCCTCTCTCATCCAGAAGTCAGTCAGGAAAACCTCCCATCTCTCTGTCCAGAATTAAGACAGCAGAACATCCCAGCTCTGGTCCAGAAATCAGTCAGGAGAATATTCCCTCTCTCTCATCTGGAAGACTGCCAGCAGAACCTGTACTCTCTGGTCCAGAAGTCAGTCAGGAAAACCTCCCCTCTGTCGTCCAGAAGTCACTCAGGAGAACCTCCCCACTCTCTCATCCGCAAGTTGGTCAGCAGAACATCCCATCTCTGGTACCCAAGTCAGTCAGGAGAAGCTCCAGTCTCTCGTCCATAAGTCACTCAGGAGAACATCCCCTCTTTCATCCAGAAGTCAGTCAGGAGAACCTCCCCTCTCTCGTCCGGAAGTCAGTCAGCAGACCCTCCCCTCTCTCATCCAGAAGTCAGTTAGAGAACCTCCCCTCTCTCTCGTTGGGAAGTCATTCAGGAGAACCTCCCCTCTCTCTCATTCAAGAACCTCCCCTCTCTGGTCCAGAAGTCATTCAGGAGAACCTCTCCTCTCTCTTGTCCAGAAGTAAGACAGGAGAACCTCCCCTGTCTGGTCAAGAAATCAGTCAGGAGAACCTCCCCTCTCTCTCGCCTGGAAGTCAGTCAGGAGAATCACCCCTTTTTCTCCTCCAAGAGAGCCTCCACTCTGTGGTCCAGAAGTCAGTCAGGAGAACCTCCATTCTCTCATACAGAGAGAATCTTGTCAATCAGGGGAACATCCCCTGTCTCTCATCCGGAAGTCGGTCAGCCGAACCTCCGGTCTCTGGTCCAGATGTCAGCCAGGAGAATCTCCCCTCTCTCTCATAGGGAAGTTGGTCACCAGAACCTCCAGTCTCTGGTCCAGAAGTCAGTCAGCAGAACTTCCCCTCTCTCGTTCAGAAGTCATTCAGGAGAACCTCCCATCTCTCATCCAGAAGTCAGGCAGGAAAACCTCTCTCTCTTGCCCAGAAGTCAGTCAGGAGAACCCTCCCTCTCTCTCATCTGGAAGTTGGTCAGGAATGCCTCCCCTCTCTGGTCCAAAAGTCAATCAGGAGAAACTCCCCTCTCTCTTGTTCAGCAACCTCCCCTCTCTTGTCCAGAAGTCAGTGAGGAGAACCTCTCCTCTCTCTTGTCCAGAAGTTACAACAGGGGAACCTCCCCCTGTCTGCTCCAGAAAACAGTCAGGAGTACCTCTCCTCTCTCTTGCCTGAAGTCAGTCATGAGAACCTCCCCCCTCTCTCCTTCAAGAGAAACTCCACACTCTGGTCCAGAGTTCAGTCAGCAGAAACCCCCCTCTCTGGTCTAGAAGTGAATAAGGAGAATCTCCCCTCTCTCTCTTCCCAAAGTAAGACAGGAGACCTCCCTTGTATCGTCCAGAAGTCGGTCAGGTGAACCATCCCGCTCTCTTGTCCAGAAGTCGATCAGCAGAACCTCCACTCTCTGGTCCAGAAGTCAGTCAGGAGAACTTACCCTCTCTCCCGCCTGGAAGTCAGTCAGGAAAATCTCACCTCTCTCTCCTTCAAGAGAATCTCCACTCTCTGGTCCAGAATTCAGTCAGGAGCCCTCCTCTCCTTCCATTGGTCCTGAAGTCAGTCAGGGAAATCTCCCTTCTATCTCGTCCAAAAGTCAGTCAGGAGAACCTACCCTCTCTGGTCCAGAAGTCAGTCAAGAGAACCTCCCCTCTCTCTCATCCAGAAGTCAATCAGCAGAACATACACTCTCTGGTCAAGATATCAGTCAGAAGAACCTCCACTCTCTCGCCCAGAAGTCACTCAGGACAACCTTCCCCCCTCTCATCCAGAAGTCTGTCAGTAGAACCTCCCCTCTCTCTCATCCGGAAGTCGGTGGGCAGAAACTCCCATCTATTGTCCAGAAGTCAGTCAGGATAACCTCCCCTCTCTCTCGTCCGGAAGTCATTCAGGAGATCCTCCCCTCTCTCCCATTGAAAAGTAAGACAGGAGAACCTCCCCTGTCTGGTCCAGAAATCAGTCAGGAGGACCTCCCCTATCTCTCGCCTGGAAGTCAGTCAGGAGAATCTTCCCTCTCTCTCATCCGGACGTTGGTCAGCAGAAAATCCACTCTCCAGTCTGGAAGTCAGTCAGGAGAACCTCCCCTTTCTCATTCAGAAGTCAGTCAGGAGAACCTCCTGTCTCTTGTCCAGAAGTCAGTCAGGAAAACCTCCCCTCTCTCTCATCCAGAAGTCAGTCAGGGGAACCTCCCCTCTCAGGTGAAGAAATCAGTCAGAGGACCTACCCACTCTCTCGTCTGGAAGTCGGGCAAAAGAACCTCCACTCTCTGGTCCAGATGTCAGTCAGGAGAACCTCCCTCTCTCTCATCTGGACGTCTGCCAGGAGAACCTCCCCTCGCTTGTCCAGAAGTCAGTCAAACAACCTCCCCCCTCTCTCTTTCAAGAACCTCCACTCTCTGGTCGAGAAGTCATTCAGGAGAAGCTCCCCTCTCTCTCGTCCGAAGTAAGACAGGAGAACCTCCTCTGTCTGGTCCAGAAATCAGTCAGGAGAAACTCACCTCAATCTCGCCTGGAAATCAGTCATGAGAATCACCCTTCTCTCTCCTGTAAGAGAACCTCCACTCTGTGGTCCAGAATTCAGTCAGGAGAACCTCCCCTCTCTCATGCAGAATGCAGTCAGGAGAACCTCCCCTCTCTCATGCAGAAGTCAGTCAGGAGAACCTCAGGTCTCTAATCCAAAAGTCATGTAGGAGAACCTCCCCTCTCTCATCCAGAAGTCAGTCCGGAGAACTTCCCATCTCTCGCATCCGGAAGTCGATCAGCAGAACCTCCGCTCTCTGGTCCAGAAGTCACTCAGGAGAACCTAGCCTCTCTCGTCGAGGAAACATTCAGGAAAACCTCCCCTCGCTCTAGTCCGAAAGGCAATCAGGAGAACCTCCCCTCTCTCATCCAGAAGTCAGTCAGGAGAAGCTACCCCATCTCTCATCCGGAAGTCAGTCAGCAGAACCTCCACTCTCTCGTCCAGAAATTAGTCAGGAAAACCTCCCCTCTCTCGTCCAGAAGTCAGGCAGGAAAACCTCCCTTCTCTCGTCCAGAAGTCATTCAGGACAGAAGTCAGTCAGGAGAACCTCCCCTGTCTCTCATCTGGATGTTGCTCAGGAGAACCTCTCATCTCTGGTCCAGAAGTCAGTCAGGAGAACCTCCCCTGGCTCTTGTCGGGAAGTCATTCAGAGAGCCTCCCCACCCTCTCGCTCAAGAACCTCCCCTCTCTGGTCCAGAAGTCATTCAGGAGAAACACCCCTCTCTCTCACCCAGAAGTAAGGCAGGAGAACCTCCCGTGTCTAGTCCAGAAATCTGTCAACAGAACCTCCCCTCTCTCTCGCCTGGAAGTCAGTCCTGAGCATCACCCCTCTCTCTCCTGCAAGAGAACTTCTGCTCTCTGTTCCAGAAGTCAGTCAGGAGAACCTCCAGGCTCTCGTCCAGAACTCAATCAGGACAACCTCCCCTCTCTCTCTTCCAGAATTCGGTCAGCATAACCTGCCCTCTCTTGTCCACCAATCAGGAAGGAGCACCTCCACTCTCTCTCTTTCGGAAGTCATTCAGAGATACTCCCCTCTCTCTTGTTCAAGAACCTCCTCTCTCTGGTTCAGAAGTCAGTCAGAGGAACGTCTCCTCTCTCATTCAGAAGTCAGTCAGGAGAACTTCCCCTCTCTTATCCATAAGTCAGTCAGGAAAACCTCCCCTCCTTCTCATCGAGAAGTCAATCAGGAGAACCTCCCCTCTCCCTCATCTGGAAGTTGATCAGGAGCACCTCAATTCTATGGTCCAGAAGTCACTCAGGAGAACCTCCCCTCTGTCTCGTCCAGAAATCAGTCAGGAGAACCTCCCCTCTCTCTTATCCGGAAGTCGGTCAGGAAAACCTCCCCTCTCTCTCGTTCAAGAACCTCCCCTCTCTGGTCCAGACATCAGTCAGGAAGAACCTCTCCTCTTTCTAACCCAGAAGTCAGTCAGCAGAACCTCCCTTCTCTGTCATTCATGAGAACTTCCACTCTCTTGTCCAGATGTCAGTCAACAGAACCTCCCATCTCTCTAACTCAAGAACCTCCACTCTCTGGTCCAGAAGTCAGTCAAGAGAACCTCCCATCTCTCTCATTCAACAACCTCCACTCTCTGGTCCAGACGTCAGGAAAACCTGCCCACTCTTTCGTGTAAAAGTCAGTTAGGACAACCTACCCTCTCTCGTCCAGAAGTCAGTCAAGAGAACCTCCCTTCTGTCTCATCCGGAAGTCGGTCAGTACAACCTCCACTCTTTGGTCGAGAAGTCAGTCAGGAGAACCTCCCTTCTCTCGTCAAGAACTCAGTCAGGGGAACCTCCCCTCTCGTGTCCAGATGTCAGTCAGGAGAACCTCCCCTCTCTCATCCAGAAATCAGTCACCAGAACCTCCCCTCTCTCTTATCCGGGAGTCACTCAGGAGAAACTCCCCTCTCACGTATTCAAGAACCTCCCCTCTCTGGTCCGGAAGTCAGGAGATCTTCCCCTCTTGCTTGTCGAGAAATAAGACAGGAGAACTTCCCCTGGTCTGGGCCAGAAATCAGTCAGGAGAACCTTCTCCTCACTCTTGTCCAGAGGTGAGTGAGCAGACCCTCCACTCTCTGGTCCAGAATTCAGGCAGGAGAACCCCCCACCCCCACCCCCTTCTCTCTCATCTGGAAGTTGGTCAGGAGAACCTCCCCTCTCTTGCCTGGAAGTCAGACTGGAGACATCCCCTCTTTTCTTTCAAGAGAACCTCCACTCTCTGGTCCAGAATTGTGTCAGGAGAACCTCCTTTCTCTTGTCCAGAGTCAGTCAGGAGAAGCCCCCCTGTCTCTCATTCAAGCAACTCCACTCTCTGGTCCAGAAGTCAGTCAGGAGAACCTTCCCTCTCTCGTCCCAAACTCACTCAGCAGAATCTCCCCTCTCTCGTCCAAAACTCAGTCAGCAGAACCTACCCTCTCTCTCATACATGAGAACCCTCCTCTCTTGTCCAGAAGTCAGTCAGGAGAACCACCCCTCTCTCTCATCCGGAAGTCGGTCTGGAGAACCACCACTCTCTCATCCAGAAGACAGTGAGGTGAACTTCCCATGTCTCCCATCTGGAAGTCAGTCAGAAGGACCTCCTCTCTCTCTCATGAGCCCCCACAATGAAGCCAGAGTGTCTTAACCAAGAACAAATCAGACCATAGCCTGTTCCTGATCTGTATTCCCACTAACTTGCAAAAACTTCTCCATATTGGCCACTGGATTCCCACATGGGTCATTTCATTCTCACAGTTCCAAGGCGACAGGTGTTTGGAAAAGGAGGAATGGCCAACATCGTTAATTGTGGTAAAGGCATCTAGTGTGGTGAGTACTAGAATGTGTGGAGTGAATTTACAGGATGGAAGCCCTCTGCATCCTGGGGCAGAACAAGTTCAGCCGCCGTCCCCTCTTAGGAAGGGAGGAAATGATCTGTTCACTGATTTCCTCTCAGCACCTATGTCACATATGGCATGCAGCTGGTGCCCAATAAGTGCATCAAATGAAAGGCTGAATGTCAGGTGTGAAGGGCACCGTCCCAGGGAGGACGCCAGCTGCCCAGAAGGACCTTTACCTCCGTGCCCTCTGTGGGCAAGGATGACACCACGCCGAGCATCCCACGTCTATGTACATTGGGTGAGTCAATTCAGAGAGTGTGTGATGTGTCTGCAGCTCCCCGTGAACAGCCCGTTTGCCTCTTGGTTGGCCTCACGTTCACAGGTCTTGCGGTGCCTTGATGTGGAGGACTGTGCTATAAGCTTCACCGTAAGCTCATGATGCTTTGGAGACTTCACTGTGAGTCTGCTCCAGGGGCAGGAGGCATGACACTCACCTCATGACACACAGTTTCTTCTGCGTCTTTTGATGCAACAGTGAAACACTACTCGTTTATTCTTGTTTTTAAAAATTCCCGGGTTATAAATTAAGAAATGAGTCCTGGAATCAGGAGTAGGCTCCTGCGTGAGGTCTTGTGATTCTTCCACCCTCACCTTCCATGGTTCAGGATGAATACAGCCAATCCTGGCGCGGAATGGGAGAGTACTGGAGGGTATCCAACTGCTGTGGAGAGTGGAAGCTGTGATTCTGAAATCATTGTTCCAGGGCTTACTGCAACAAAGGGTCAATCAGCAATCTCCAAAAGCGGCCACAGGTGAGCTGGGGAGCCCCTCGCTGCTGGCAGACTGGGTCTCAGCTTCCTGCTGAGACAGGGGCCCTGCCCTCAGCGCCCTGCCACCTTGGCTCCCTGGGGGCAGCGGGGCGTTCTTCAACACAGCGCACAAGGGACAGCCTCCTCACCAGACAGATGTCACAATCTTTTGAAGGGCAATACCAGAAACGACATTCCAAACTTTGCCACATTCAGTGGCTGAAAGCAAGCCACGGATCACGTCCACACTAGAGGGAAGGGAATTCCAGGGACATGAGTTCTGGGAGGTCATCTTACTCTGCCTGTCACGCCTCTACACCCCAGTCCCCAGCAAAGGGTGTGAGGAAGAAGAACCCACAGTCCTCACAGTAAAACACGCATTCTCCTGCACCTTGCACGCCAACGTCAGTTTTAGGAAGACACGGCGAGGCAAACGTTGTTAGCCAGTGCCTAATTCATCCAGGCATTGTTAGCCAAGTGGAAAGCTACTTATTTACCGAGTAAGAAAGAATCAATCCCGGCCCTTGTGAAGTCTTCAGCTCAGTGCCAAGCAGCATGCTTCAGTGTAGCGATGAGAACACTAAATAACAGAAACACAAAACAGCAGCAACAGCCATTTTTTAAAGGAATTTTGTCAATTTGAAGTCCAATATAGACGCTAATAATTGTTGTATTTACTCTGAATAACTCATCATAATGCCAAAGGTCTGGCTCATTTTTCCTGTGTGTTCGATAAAGCATGTGTTTATAAATACATGTTGAGGTTCCCAGAGGGCTGTGTGCTCCATTCTTCATTCTGAGAGACAACTGATTACCAGTACCTTGCAGTCATTTTTCAAGGAAAAACCACCAATATTGACAGCTGCCAGTCTTTTCCATTTATAATCAGCTAAAAACAGTTCTTGCCCATGGGGAAAATATTTACATTTCCAACCTGGGGTTACTTTCTAACTCCCAGGGTAGGAATCAGGCATTATGTTGTGTTTCCTTAGAGATTCGGCTGTCCAAAGAGCAGCTGACACAGAGAGCTGTGTGCACATTTGGAAGGGGGCTGATTAGCATGTGCACCTGCAGAGCACATACACTCCTTGCAACCTTGTTCTCCAGCACCGGCATTCTGCACAGGGCTGGACCCCAGTGGGGCAGGGCAGAAGACACCCATGACTCGGGGTCAGAAGGACCTGAGCTTGAATTCCTACCTCCCCTCCCCCACTAAATTACTCCTGTCCCCAGGCAATCGCTTCATCACTGAGTCTCAGCTCCCCTGGGCGGCGAAGCCCCCAGCCCCTCAGTTTCATAGTCATTTGATAGGGACTGAGCTCGAACCGCACACACCCTGAAAACCATAGAGCACAGGCGTGGTTTGCAAGGTAACTGGCAACTCCGGGGCACGTTCCCTGTACTAGATTCAGTTCTTTAAAAGTACTGGATACAAGGTTTTGCAACAGAAAAATGGGCTTGTACGTTGTGTTTTACTGGTGGAAAGAGAATTGTTTTCTCTTAGCCCCCCTACCCCGACCCCACCTGCCCAGCTAGTCTGGTGACAGCCGAGACAAACGAGTAAAGAAGGGGCCCACACGACCTCACCTGTGGGAAGAGCATCCTCATGGCAGCCCTGGAGAGATGACAACCAAGTGAGGAGATCACTGCCATGTGCTCTCCCCATCCCCACCCCCGCCCCCATCCCCAGCCACCAGCAGGAAGGTGGCAGCTCACTTTGGGGGACGGGAGCCACGCTGGCCAAAGGTGACACACACTGTGTTCAGAACACTTGTGTGATGGTCACACCTGCCTCTTTGGGGCTCCACAAATATGCCACCAGCCATCACCAAGACCGTCCCCATCCGGCCTGCGTGTCATGAAACTAGACGACCTTCATTCAGGATCAAGATCTGGAGACTGGTGGAGATGATGGCAGGACCCCTTAGTCTTCCGGGGCCCAGATTTGACTGGTATGTGAGAGTCAGCCCAAAGCAGGCTTCTCTGTCCCCTGAGTAGGAGTTCATCCTTCTATGGGAGGCTCGTGAGAACATCCCGGTGTATGTGTGTGCACACACACTCACACACACCTCTCAGGGATACTACAACACTGTCAGCTCTGAGCACGCGATGCATGAACTCTAGGCAAACGTGTGTAACAAACTGCAGGATTTTGAATGGGGGGAAAGGATACTGGTGCTATCTCTGCCCCAAACTGGTTTAAGATCACCAGTAAAGGTAAGAAAGAGTGGTCTCAAACACCAATCACCCCTGAAATACTGAGAGATTTGCCAAACTCATAGTGAACAAGAAACACAAGAGCAGAGACTATCACAGAGATATTCCTGATGTACCGAGAACCCGGAACGGCACTCTGTGCCCCTCATCCTTCATCATGGCCATGAATCTCCACAACCATTTCAAGAACTAAGCATCAGCACTGCTCCCTTCTCACAGATGAGAAAACAAAGGCTTGAAATCATCCACCCATATTTTCTTGGTCTGACAGCTAAGAAGGAGCGTGACGGGTGCTTAGTTCTCCAATTCCACTTTCCCAATCTCATTTAATAGTGAGTATTGCTTCCGGAACATGCACAAGAAAGTAGCCACCAGGCCTTTCATGATAGACGGTGCTTGTAAGATAAACATCGATTCGGTTGGATTGACGCCCTCCACCCCCCCCCCCCCCGCCCCGTAGATATATAGGGTTTTGCTTTTAGCGTATCCTCTCCTTTACCTGGAAAACACACACACACACACACACACACACACACACACACATTGACATATCATTTGAAAAGCTTACAAATGACTCTTGCAAGTATAATAACACCACTGATCAGTAGACTTGGAGATGAGGCACGCGCTGGGATAAAAGTATTTTTCTCCCAAAGGGACAACACACTTAGTGATAAAGTGCCCATCAGCAGATCCTGCCCAGCAGTGAAAACACAGGCTATGGACACATAACTAGGGAGGGTGTGCACAGCACTCTCAGCTGGAACACAGAATTATTTTATTTATGAAAAAGCACTTGCGCAATTTTGCTGACAGAGGGGCTTACTTGGGAAGGAGAGTGTGTTCTGCTCAGATTTCTTTATTGCTATGCCACGGAACTCCAAGCGCTGCCCAAAAAACTGTCATCATCAAGTCTGCATTTCGGGGATCAGGAGTGAGGCATAAAAACTGACCCCTGGCAGGCTGCAACTTGATAACCATCCTCTAAATGAATAACCAGCTTCTTCTGTCACTCCTCATGGTAGCTTAGACTTGAAAACTCTTTGGAGTCCCAGATGTTCAAGAGAAGCCAGTGCAGTGTCACGGGGATGGAGGGAGGGTGTCCAGAGATGGGAGACACTTCTGTGGATTATGACAGCAGTGCCTTGTTTCCATATAGTTCCTGCTTTCAGACTGAACAGATGGAATCTTCACTCCCTGCACAGTATGAGATATTCTTCCTCAAATGATCATCCTTGGTGCCATCTCCCAGGGCAGCTTTGGGCCATCGCAGTTACCCACAAGCCTGTTCCATGAAGTCTCAGGGAGGGGGAGTGAGCAGAGAGGTGCTTCTTTCTAATGCACCCTGACCTTCTCAAGCCACACGATCCCCAGTGTCAGAGAACAAGTCCTGATGGGACCAAGTCTTTCGTTTTCAAAGCATGGTCCTCAGACACCCACGGCACCACATCTTCAGAACTGCTGTGTTTTCCACCTCTAATTAAGGATTTGGGGGTACAGTATGGAGCCCCAGGGAGTCTGGACACGGCTTATTTGCAACAGTAAAGAATGAGCTCCGACCACTCAGGATAAGATGTGAAGGCTTGTGGTATCTCTCTACTGATGCTTCTCCATGCTTCTCCCCACCCATCCCACACCCTGCGGGGGCAGGCAGTATGGCAGGGACTAACTGGATGGAGGGACCATGGGGATTTACATGGTCTTGGAACTTACAAAACTTGCTCAGAGTTTTTCCTCCTGGCTCAGGCCGGGTCCAGGACATGGCTCAGTCCCCACATGGCCATAAAACCAGCTCTGAGGCCACAGGCCAAATGGTTTCCATCTTTTTTTTTTTAATGGTTATTTATTTTTGAGACAGACAGAGACAGAGCATGAATGGGGGAGGGTCAGAGAGAGTGGGAGACAGAATCTGAAACAGGCTCCAGGCTCCCAGCTGTCAGCCCAGAGCCTGACACGGGGCTCGAACTCAAGGACCGCGAGATTATGACTTGAGCTGAAGTCGGATGCTTAACTGACTAAGCAACCCAGACCCTCCCAAACAGTTTCCATCTTAATTCACCCAGCTCCGGGGTCCACCAATGAGCTGTGGAGGCATCTGCATCCCACAACTTGGCTTCCTTCTTGCACTTTGCTTCATGAAGCCCCAGAACACAGGAGCTGGACTGTTCCCCAATTCCCTGCTGGCAAAGTGAGCTCTTCTCCACTCCTCGTTGCATTGAAATTGTGGTGAGGCGGGGGACCCCGGAACCCTGTTCTGGCCCCCAGGCCTGTCTGTCGACAAGAATGTGAAGTAGGAACCGGTTTTCCTGCCCAGCAGAGGGGTTTGTTTTCCTACTGTGTATAATGAAGACTCTTGCTCAGACTCGTCCATCCCCATCACACTGTTCCAGCAAGGCACAGTAAGTATTTCATCCTGTTAGACATCGGATGGGCCCATTACATGGACACAGCATAGCAACGGGGCTCGTCCTGTCCTCTGGGAGATAAAACAGTTCTCCCATGAATTCACTAACACACTCATTGAGCATTCACTATGTAAACGGCCAAATGGGGTTTACTGAGAAGCCAGAGGTGGGGCCCTTGTCCTCACAGCTGACAAGTAGCTGTGGATAGTACCGCTGAGCTCCGAGAGTCGGCAGACAAAGACCTGGCTTAGCGTAGCACTAGGTGATCCGTCCAGACAGGGAAGGCCACTCACATGCAGGGGAAGACACTTCTCCAGGTGGGGGAGGGCTCAAAGGAGGAGGTCCGGGAGAGAAGGGGGATATGAGCAGGGTTGGGCAGGGGTCCAGGTGGGGAACTGCAGCTGGAGTCACAAGACAGGCTGCATCTGCCCCCTTGCGGCACACAGAGGGCGCTTGGTGGCCCCAGCATTTGGTGACGTGAAGGCGTGGGCAGGGTAGGGAGGCAGTTGGTCCCCATCGCTCTGCCCTATGAGTCTGGCCCATGTTGACTCTCCCAGACCCCCAACCAAAGATGGCTCAGTGGCCTCCACCTCCCTTCAGCCGGTGAATTATGATGTAAGTGGTGGGCCCAGGGCCCAGGGGACATCCCTCTGTAGGAGGAAAGGAAGGAGACAGATGTGGTGTCAATTCTGGGCAGCAAATTATCCAGCAGGCGACGGTGGGCCAGGAAAATTCACATTCGTGCATATTCACGGAGCCTTGCACACAACATGGAAACACAAGACTCTAGCAGAGAGGAATATGTTCCTTAAAGGGGAATTTGTTCATTCGCGGACGAAAAGCTTCACAGTTGGTAGAAAGAAAGTGGACTAAGTCATAGATTCAGAGGAACAGGACGGGCCAGTGGAAACTTAAAGGGAAACCAGCCAGACAAGGAGGGGCTGGCACAAACTTGCAGAAATGTCTTGAAGACCAAAGCGGGGAGGAGAGCAAAGGGCACTCAGCTGGGGCCAGACTTCCTTCTCTCTCAGTTACCTGGCGACCAACCCCTTCAGGATGGAAATGATTTAACGGTGAGCAAACCCACATGTTCATGGATGAAAATACCAGCTAGGCAGGACCACCCTGGAGGCCCTGAGGGAGGCATTTAGAGAGGGCTGTTTACCAGGCAGGGCAGCCTGGGGGTCCGCACTGGGTTAAGTCGGGGGCCACCCACAGGCAGACCTGTTCTTCTGCTTAACTGTAACAACTTCCTGCACAGGCTGTCCGCACACTCTCATCTTCGTGTTTGCTGGACCTGGCACTGGAGACTGGCAGGACCCGCTCACCCGGTGCCCACTTCTTGTTGTGGGATGGCACTAGCAAGACCCCCTATTTCTCTGACCTACCCGAGGGTTCCATCAGCAGCAGGATGTGACGGTCACAGGGGAAGGGAGGCCCACCGGCAGTCATGATGACTGCGTGGCACATCTTCAACTCTCTGTGGTTTCAAGCCAGTTGCTGGCAAAGGTACTCCCGGGTGAACTCGATCTTCCCCTGGAGCCTCCCTCCCGCACCTGGAGGGAGGGTCCTTCGGCACAGTCTACATCCCCTCGGACGTTAGACTCTCCCCATGTCCACCTCTAAGCCACGACCTGGGGAACAGAGAGGATACACTCTGTAGCCACGAGCCACCCAGCAACCCAGGAAGGGCAGTATGGCACATGCTCCCGAAATCATTATTAGTCTTGCAACAATCCCAACTTCTAATCCCACCGATGAGGCCCTAGCCCCCGAAACAGCCGGATGCGCGCAGAAAGACAGAGGTAAATCAGTGCACTTGGTGGCGCGACGACACATTTTCTGTTGGCACTGCTGGGGGTGGACGCTGCTGGAATCTGCTGGGTGGAGGCCAGGGATGCTGGCAGATATCCTGCAGCGGCCAGAAAATCTCCCGTGGCAAAACGTAATCCTGCCTAAAGTGTCAACAGTGCTGTTGTGAGAAACCGTGATGCAAAATTGTGTTCATTGCAACGATTTCACAGTTGAGGCACAGGAAAAAAAAAAAAAAAAAAAGGAAACGGCCTAACTTTCCCAACATAGAGACTTGCTTTAAATGCATTTAATAACTGGAGAATGTCAAATTAAAATACCTTTTAAAAAGTTCACTTTTTAGGAAAATTTAATGGCATGAGAAAATGTTCCTGGTATATTGCCGAGCAAACTGGTCAGTGATTCCCAAGGGTTCTGGAGGAAAGATGGACAGGCGAGCCTCAAGGGAAATACTCCAAGTGACACTGTAATGGTGGATGGATGTCACTGCACGTCTGTGGAAGTCCGCAGATGTACAACACCGAAAATGAACACTAAGGCCAAGTGCAAGCTTTACGGTTAATGACAGAGGATCCCCACCGACCCAGCGCCCATACCTCCTGCACCCTCCCAGGCAAGCTGCCAATGGGAGGAATGGGGGAGCAGGAGGGAGAACATACAGGGGGAGACTTCACACTCCCCACGTGTTTCTCTGTGAAACTAAAACTGCTCGATGAGTCCATTACTTAAAATAATGATAAAGGAGGTTACGGATATCACGCTGCCTGTTCCACTGTCGCCTTGATGACATCAAGACTCCTCACTCAACCCCCCACCACCCTCACCTTCCAGTAGGATGATCCAGGACTGAGGACAGACATGCCGCCGGAAATTTGGAAGCAATCACCTAAGTGCAGGAGTGACGGCCGGGTGCCTCTTCAGATGGGGAACTCACAGCACTGGCTTCCCTCTGTGTCTTCTACCGCCAAGGTGAGAAACGTGTGTCTCTCTCTCCCTCTGAGTGTTCAGCCTCTGGGGAGGGGTGGCGCTGGGCCTCCCGCCCCTCCAGGAGGACGCGGGGCTCTACCACATGCATACTGCCTAGCCAGGGGCCAGGCCGCCATTGGCCTCCTCAGATGGTGGGGGCCCGGGTTATTCACGGGGGAGCTGGGCATTCCAGGGGACCTGCACGAAGGGGAGACTCCCTCACCCTCCCGCGCCAGCTCACTGGTGCTCTGCGCCTGGGCTTCTGGACACGAGTGCCTGGGCTCGGGGAGGGTTTGGGCAACCCAGGGTCCTGTGTGCAAACCACATCTTAATCCCTGAACCAACTCCCCAGGCTAACAGAGACTCCCGATGCATCTTGCAAGCACGTGCCTGGACACATGTGCCCGCAGCTGCGAGGAAAGAACCACAGACTGAAACATTAACAGGACTCACACAGTGTTTAGTTTGGGAAGGTGGAATTGTGGTTCACTTTCTCCCCAACATTTTGTTTTAAAAATTTCAAGCCTATAGAAGAGTGAAAAGTACAACACTCACTTGCATCTTTCGCGTGTGTTTTATGTATCTACGTGGATATATAGATATGGGACATTTATAAGTATGTATATAGAAACACACAAATATTATATATGAATATATATAAATTATGTAAATGTAATATATAAATATTTATAAAATAATTACGTAGGGATTTTTAACTGAAGAATCACGTGTATGTGTGTATACATAAAGGCACGTTTCTTCTTTTAGGCTGAGGTGTTAGAAAGCTCCTTACAGACACCACATCCTCTAACCCTGTTACTTAAGCATAGAGCACCTTCCGAGACCCAGGGCATTCTCCAGTGAAATCCCTGGCCTTGATGTTGACAGGTCTTGTCCCTTGCACTTGGGGCCCACTTGTGGGGTCAGGAAGGGTTCCTCTTCCCTCCCTTCCCACCCCGCCCGGCCCAGCCCCTCCCCCTGCTCCTGCCAATCTCCCCAGGATCACTTTCCTACTGAAGCACCTGCTCATGGATCCTCTGCTCAGAGTGTGCTTCCGGACACCCTGACCCAAGATGCAGCTTCACCAAGAGAGAGGTCACTCCACAAATGAGTCCTTGCAAATGCAAGACATGCTTTTCTTTCAGGTCTTCTATTTCCTTCTTGCGTTGTTATCTAGGCTGAATTTATGAAAGGAAAGCACACCCAGGGCTTCTCATGGCAAATAAGAAACATTCCCAATGTCCTCAAATATTTGAAGGCAGCTTAGGAACCGTGGAGTTCAGCGCCAACAGCTTCTGGAGGCAGCTAGGCTCGTCACTGAGGAACTCACACAGAGAGAACGTGTCGCTATTTCACGCTCGAAGTGTAGAGACTTGCCCCTGGAGACCACACAGGACAAGCCCCCATCTGAGGCGTGAGTACATCTGCAGTAACCCACGGGGGCCCCTGCCTCTGGAGACAGCCTAACGTTTGCTGAGCTACTGCTGACTGCTGGAGATGCTTTTCTCCCTCCTGGCTGAACTCCTCTTCAGTGCCAACTCCACCCTTGGACCACAGCTCTGGTTTCCTTTTTTTTTTTTTTTTTCTTTTTAATGTTTGTTTTTTTTTTTTTTTTATTTTGGAGGGGGAGGAGAGGGGCAGAGAGAGAGGGAGACACAGAATACGAAGCAGGCTCCAGGCCCCGAGCTGTCAGCACAGAGCCTGACACGGGGCTTGAACCCACGAACCGTGAGATCATGACCTGAGCCACAGTCAGACACTCAACCGACTGAGCCAGCTAGATGCCCCAACTCCAGCTCTGTTTTCTAAAGCCACAAGGGGAACAAATAATCCCTCCTTTCACACACAAGACTTTCAGAGGTGGCAGAAAGCAAGCTCTCCGGCTCCACCTTGTCCCCATGCTGGGTGTATGTGACCTCGACAACACACTGTTCATTCCCTCATTCGGCAAACGCTTCAAGGGCCCACCACCCATCATACAGGCGGTCAGTACCGGAGACAGAGTGGTGAACCAGACAGGCAACCTGAAGCTTATGAACCAGTGTGTAGACAATGAGCATCTGTTCCTCATACCGCGGGGTCCAGTCCCACAAAGTCACCCTGCAGAACTTCCAAGCCAAAGGCAGGGAGAAGACTCTTGCACCTTTCTCCTTAAAATGTTCCCCAGGAGTCTTCTGCAGAACACAAGATCCCAAGAGATGCTCCCCAAACAGAGGTCCTAGGAAAACGTGAGATTAGCAAAGGCAGTCACATACTCTTCTGGGGTCACAGCACGTGGTGTGTTAGCAATTCAGCATCTTCCTGTTGTGCAACATCTACTTGACTGCTTTTAAACATTTTTTTAACACTTATTTGTATTAAGAGACAGAGCATGAGCAGGGAAGGGGCAGAAAGAGGAGGAGACACGGAATCCAAAGCAGGTTCCAGGCTCTGAGCTGTGAGCACAGAGCCTGACGCAGGGATTGAATTAACCGAGAGATCATGACCTAAGCCAAAGTCGGACGCTTAACCAGCTGAGCCACCCAGGCGCCCCTATTTGACTTCTTTTAAACCAGTGTCTCCCCAACCTATTAGAACCACACAACTCAGTCTTTTTTTGGAAGAGAAGTTTTCCTGTTTTATCTTTTGCAACTAGAATGCCTTGAAGCATTCTTGCTTTGCCCTATCCTTAAAACTGGAGACAATGTAAAACCTGGGTAGGCACTTTCCCTTCCCCCTCCCCACCTCAGGGGAGGAGACAGGAAGTTGTGTGCTGGAGCCAGGGTCTGCATGATCAGCAGGAAATGAGCGGCAGGCCCTCTGGGCACATCATGAAGGCCTCCAAGCAGGAGTCAATGTGTCCTCGGGAAGCGACAGGAGATTGGGCAGACAGATTGGTCTATCCTAGGGTCAGGGTCTTGGCTCAGAGGGGACCTGTACCATCATCCACTGAGACAAAGCAACCACCTGTGTGTGACGGTCCCCGGTGATGCGTTTGGCATCAAGAGTCGCTTGGCCTGATTGTCACTGGAATCAGGCCCTGCAGGAATGCCCATCACCTCCTGACAATACCACTGCCAGCTCACAGCCCCTGGCCAAGCATCCCAGGCATTTGCGGAAACGGGATGGGGAGGGGGCTGCCCCAGCATTACCAGGACCCTTCTGGTTGTAAGTGACAGAAACTAAACACAGGCAGGTTTATTAAAGACAAGAACATTATTGGTTCCCATGACCTGGCGAATAAGCACCAGGCCGGCTGCAGGGGGCCAACCTCTGCTGTCGGGTTTATGTTCACCTCCATGGACTACACTCTGGGGAAGCTCCCCTGGTGGTGACACAGTGCACTGGCTCCTGTCCACGTGAAGACAGAAGCCTTTCCTGGGTGCTGAGCAAAAGTCCCAGGGCCCACTCAACAGGCCAATGAGTGGAAGAAGCTGACTGGCTAGGCCTGGGCCAAGTGGGCTCTCTGTGGCTGAGGTGGAATTAGCCCCACCCAAACCACGCAGACAAAGTGTGGGCACAGAGTGGTCCCCCAAATGAAATTGTGAGTACCCTTACCCCAACACCCAGGAGCGGTGTCCACTGTAGGGGAACGCAATACCTACCCGCTGACCCAACCGTGTCAAAGACACTGGAGGATAAATCAGATCTTTACTGTCACTCCCACACCTCGGCTTCTTCCTCAATACCGAGTCCCATCTCGCCCTGCTTCCCCCAGTCGCCTAATGATTACCTTACAGAGAAGAAAGATGGGCCCAGGACTATGCATGCTTAACAATCACTTCGATGGTGTCCAATTCAGGGCGGGAGCAGACCTCCTCCTGGAGGGGACCCCTCAACATGCCCAGAACCAGGGCCCCAACTCTGCAGGAGGTCCGCAGGACAAGGCAGGAATCTGAGTGTGCAGCCAACGTCCCACATAATGCTGACGCACGTGACCCTTGAACAGTGCTTTGAAAAAGCCAGGCTGAATCCATGGAGAAGTAACCAGGGCCTGGGAATTTGTTTCATATCTTTAGAAGAACAAAACAGCCCGAGGATATGCATGCAATGCACAGAATCAGAGGAAAAGAAGGGTGTGATGCAAGATGAAGGAGGGGTCTGTTACTGAGGAGAAATGAAGACGTCTGAAATACCTCCGATGCCATGCTCCGAGGTAAAACAATGGAAAACCCCCATCACTGGGAGAAACTGAGAAATGATAGAAATGGTTAGGTGGGCAGTTCGGTCTTCTCTGGGGAGTCAGAAGATCTACTTTGGGGCCCAGGCAGCTCTGTTCCTCAGTGCAGACACCTTCAGTGCATGAAGACCTTGCCTTGTGCTCAGATGTGCCCACTTGTTAGGGTTGGAAGACCAGGAAGTAGAAGCACTGAGCGTGATGATAGAGT
Source organism: Panthera onca (assembly GCF_046562875.1). NCBI lineage: Eukaryota > Metazoa > Chordata > Mammalia > Carnivora > Felidae > Panthera > Panthera onca. Next base: position 13,567,567 of record NC_138358.1, on the reverse strand, counting down.
CCAGCATATAGACACACAGACGTGTCTCCCTGCCTCATATGGTGTGTGTACACACACACACACACACACACACACACACACACACACACACACACGCACCCTGGAAGAGTTCCACTAATTCCTGTGATATGAGAATTTGAATGTTGTACTTTATTTTTATATAAATAAAAAACACAAAAAAACTGCAAGTCAGGACGGACCAGGCTGTTAACTACATGCCATAGTAACAAACGGTTTCCTGAATATAGTGGCTTAAAACAGCAAAGGTTTGTGTCTGAGGAAGCAACACGCTGTCTGGGGGTGGGTGGAAGTTCTGCTCTGCTCCCCAGTGGGACACCGTTCCGGCACCTCTGCTGCTCAAGGCAGTGGAGCGAGGGAGGGCCTCGTGGATGTCACACCAGCAGTGGAAGTGACATGTGCCGACTCCACTCACAACTCCCGGGCCACCTGGGGTGGTCATCTGACCCCTCCCCCCACAACAGGGAACATGCCAGGAAAGGTAACTCTACCAGATACACAGAGAGGGACCATATACATAGATGTATTTCTACCATCTACAGAAATATTGCTTCGTACTAACGACTAGTGCACTCATAATCAATAATAATATGTAGTGTATGTATACATATCATATTGCCTGTGTTTACAGATAATATTACATGTACATATACTTACGTGCACAGGTGTACGTGCACACACACACTCCCCTCTATGCATATGTGTGGTGTGTGTGCACATGTATGTGAGAGTAGGAGTCAATTCACATGGCTTAGTCCACAATAAGCACTTTAAAAAACTAAAAATGAATTATGATCTCAAGCCACGTGTCCTTCTGCAGACATTGGGCAGTGTCTAACGCCCTTGCACTGCCCTCTCCACACTCACTTTCTTGAAGAGGGGTTGGGTGGCAGGACATCCTGTCCCTGGGTCCGCTAGAGAACCGCTCCAAGAGCTACGCACACATTAGCGGGCCTGGCGCCGTGCCAGGTACCAGATGTGGGGCTGTGGCAATGTGAGCTAGCCCCCCGCCTTCTCGAAGTTTATGTCACACTACGGGGACAGATAATGTGTGAACAAACCCTCAGGTAAGACACTCTCCAATGGTGATAAATGCTCTGAAGAAAATCAACCAGGGACTGGGGGAGGGGGAGGGGTGGTGGCAGCAGGTTCTTTACGTGGACAGGCAAGAGGGCTCTCTGAGGAGCTGGTGCACGAAGGAGGTGCCATCGCAAAGAGGCGTGAAGGGGCGCTTGGGGACCTGCATCGCTTGCCGGGCAGGGGATCCCGGAGGATGTGTTCGCAGGGCCGGTTGGGGGCAGGCGACCTGCCAGAAGCCCTCTACCAGGGAATTCTGCCCAAGTGGGGCTGCGAGTGCTTCCTGGCCATCTTTGTCTCCCCCCCCACCCTTGCTCCTTTAGACTCCTGCCCAAACATATGCGGGACCGTGCAGTTGGCCATGAAGGATCTTCACTAAACAGCTCCCACCACCCTGAGTGATTGCTTTCCATTTGAGACAAATAACCACATAGTTCAGCTCTTTCCCAGGCAGCTCCCCATTCCGAAGAGCCGCCTGCACATTAAGGCTTTCGATGCATGGTGGCCAGCCTGCTTAGGCCATCTTTATGGCCTCATCAGCAGTAACTGGACGATTACAAAGGCTTCTTCTGTTTTTACAAACAATGATTTATTGGACCCCTTCAACTCTTTTTTCCCAAATCTGGGTATTACATGGGCATGTTTTGCTATAATTAAATTCCTAGATTACTGTCAAGCCAATTGTTTTACCCATCCAATCTGTAACAATGCGTTTTTATTGTCTCTTGTTTTTTTTTTTTTTTTATTAAGCTGGAAATAGATGTATTCTATGAGATCCAGAAAAGAAATAAAAACATCCCTATTCTCTAGTCAATCCACCCCAATCAGAGGGACTCTGGAGGAGGGAGGTAGGAATCGTCAGTGAGCTCTACTTAGCGTGGAAGAAGCCAGACATTCTGGGTTTGTCCACCCCACACTCAACAGGTATTTATTGAGCAACTACTAAATGCTGGCCACTGAGAAGGACACAGTGGTGAACAGGACAGGATGAGACTATCCTCAAATACTTACATTCTGCTGGGACGGACTTGTAACAAAGAAGTAAGTTTAAAACAGTAAGATGGCAGTGTCCTTTATAAAGACAAGCCAACAGCATGCCTGATAGGAAGTGACAATGACTGAAGGCTATGAAAATCAAGTGACCACGGAAGCCCTTTGGAAAATCATATTGAGATGAGATCAGAATTAGGAGGGCAGAGCTAAACCAAGGAAAACAGCACTGATGACAGAAAGAAATAGCAGGTTCAAAGGCTCCGGGGCAGGTGATAGAACCTCAGCAAGTGTTAGAAGTGGCAGAGAGCAGGGAGAATACAAGATGAGGTGGAGAAGCTTAAATGGAGTTGAATTTGCAGGAAAAAGGAAAAGAAGTGTCTTCTGGGAGCAGAAAGTGAGGGATGAGGGGACTAGGGAGGTTCTGGAAGTAGCCCCAGCCTTGGCTGTATCTTAGGGGCACACCTGTTCAGTACGCCTGCTTCACACCCCAGACTTCTTGGCCAAAGACTCTTGCGGTCCAGGATGGGCATAAAACAGCATGGACCTTCATGCTGGGACGCAGGCACTCTGGCCTAGTGACAAGTGGCCAGAGCAGTTTCCTCCACACCTGACTACGGCCTCCAACAAGGGAAGTTCTCCAAAACCCTGACAGAAGCTGACCCCCAAGAACAAGTGTGGCTGAATTTTCCTCTCACCAGGAAGGATGAAGGCTCAGCTTGTTCATTCCTTTGATGGCCAGAAAGTAAGGGTATTAGGTATTCCGTGCACTTCAGAGTTGGGAACCTGATGAATCCCTGATGCATTTGTAGCCTTGATACTAGGATGGTACCCTGTGTATCTAGGTGCTCAATAATGATTAGTAGAAAGACCTGCCAGGATTGAAGACGTGGCTGCTTCTCCCATCCCCTCAAGGTGGCCGATGCATCCAACGTTCCTTCTCACGTCCACCCTGCACCCACGGCTCACCCACATTCGAGCACACCCACTGCCCCTACCTGGGCATCTCCCTACAGAGATGGCGACCACACGCTTGGGCCCTGGGCAGCATGAAGCCTGATCACCTTCCTCCCTCTACAACCCCTTTCTCGGGCCCTCCTGCCCCTTGTTTCTCACTAAGCCCTTGGAAGTGAGCTGCATTCTCTGACCTTGGCCCAAGGCAGGGTCTGTAAATCTTGCCAGGCTGCTCAGAGATTTGGTCCTGGCCTCAGTATTTGACTTATTTCCTACTTGCAACTTTTCTTCTTTGCAGGTATGCTGTGACCAAAGTAGTGCCCTGAACATCCTGTCATTTAAATCAGGGTCCACCTAGCATGTCTAATCAAACATATGGAAGCACTGTGTCAGCAAAGCCAGGTTCCAGCTGTGGCTCCAAGGCCTGGGGTCTGGGAGGCCAGAGCTCATCAAGCTAGGAAACAGGGCCACGGCCAGCACCCCCTGAGGCCACCCTCCAAATGATCCCCGTCTTCTGTTTTGGTCTCTGTCTGTTACTGGATAGGAGGCCAGGGAAGTGAGCGGCTTCAGAATCCAAAGATCCCAGGGTGATGAGGGTTCAGGCAGAACATCTCAAAGTCCGTGGGTGTCACGCACACCCTCTTCCCAAAGACTGTCTGTCTCCCTTCCTTCTGTCACCTTCCAGCATCATAGATTGAGTAAGTGCCAGCTTCCAGAGGGCACAGGAAAGAAGCCTGTCCATTCTACATGCATGCACCTCAGGTGTCCAGTCCTCCTGGTATCCTCTTAGCTACTCAAACCAAAACGTGTGTGGGTCTCCAATGCCTCCTTGCTGGCCTCTTCAATCCACCTCCCTGCCTGAGGTGCCTCCTGCTAACCAGTGCCAGACATGCAGCTGGACTGTGCACACGGCTTCCTGACTCCACGTTCAGTGACATCACCCAGGCAGCTTGCAATCAGCCAGCGGTGAAGTTGTTTATGTCATGGAATTGTAACACTCATCGTGTTTGTTTTTAAGACTGTTGGCTTACCACTTACCAACACACCACTTCTACATCCCAAATTAGTTTGCCTCTCCCCGTCGCCACCATGACCACCTGACTTCAAGTTATCAACTCTCACTGCAAAAACGGCCTTCTCCCATTCCTGCTCCTTCCAGCACACTCTCTTCACTGCAGCTAAAAAGGAATTTTAAACCTAGATTGGGCTGTCATATCCAATCCTTGCTTAACTTCCTACTAAACTTAAAAGAAGAGTCTGAGGGGGTTCCGGAAGATGGCGGCGTAGGAGGACGTGGGGCTCACAGCGCGTCCTGCCGATCACTTAGATTCCACCTACATCTGCCTAAAGAACCCAGAAAACCCCCAGAGGATTAGCAGAAGGGAGTCTCCGGAGTCAAGCGCAGACTAGAGGCCCACGGAAGAGGGTAGGAAGGGCGGCGAGGCGGTGCGCGCTCCACGGACTGGCGGGAGGGAGCCGGGGCGGAGGGTGGCTCCCTGGCCAAACAGAGCCCCTGAGTCTGGCTGGCAAAAGCGGAGGGGCCGGACAGACTGTGTTCCGACAGCAAGCGCGACTTAGCGTCTGGGAGGTCATAAGTGAACAGCTCTGCTCGGAAAGCATGAAGGCTGGAGGACAAAGGGAGGGAGAGCTGCTGAGCCCCCGGATGGCAGAGCTCAGCTTGGCGGGGAACAAAGGCGCCAGCGCCATCTCCCCCGCCCATCTCCCAGCCAAAATCCCAAAGGGAACCAGTTCCTGCCAGGGAACTTGCTCGCTCCGTGCAAACACCCAACTCTGTGCTTCTGCGGAGCCAAACCTCCGGCAGCGGATCTGACTCCCTCCCGCTGCCACAGGGCTCCTCCTGAAGTGGATCACCTAAGGAGAAGCGAGCTAAGCCTGCCCCTCCAGCCCCCGTGCACCTTGCCTACCCACCCCAGCTAATACGCCAGATCCCCAGCAACACAAGCCTGGCAGTGTGCAAGTAGCCCAGACGGGACACGCCACCCCACAGTGAATCCCGCCCCTAGGAGAGGGGAAGAGAAGGCACACACCAGTCTGACTGTGGCCCCAGCAGTGGGCTGGGGGCAGACATCGGGTCGGACTGCGGCCCCGCCCACTAACTCCAGTTATACACCACAGCACAGGGGAAGTGCCCTGCAGGTCCTCACCACGCCAGGGACTCTCCAAAATGACCAAACGGAAGAATTCCCCTCAGAAGAATCTCCAGGAAATAACAACAGCTAATGAACTGATCAAAAAGGATTTAAATAATATAACAGAAAGTGAATTTAGAATAATAGTCATAAAATTAATCGCTGGGCTTGAAAACAGTATAGAGGACAGCAGAGAATCTCTTGCCACAAAGATCGAGGGACTAAGGAACAGTCACGAGGAGTTGAAAAACGCTTTAAACGAATTGCAAAACAAAATGGAATCCACGATGGCTCAGCTTGAAGAGGCAGAGGAGAGAATAGGTGAACTAGAAGATAAAGTTATGGAGAAAGAGGAAGCTGAAAGAAAGAGAGATAAAAAAATCCAGGAGTATGAGGGGAAAATTAGAGAACTAAGTGATACACTAAAAAAAAATAATATACGCATAATTGGTATCCCAGAGGAGGAAGAGAGAGGGAAGGGTGCTGAAGGGGTACTTGAACAAATTATAGCTGAGAACTTCCCTGAACTGGGGAAGGAAAAAGGCATTGAAATCCAAGAGGCACAGAGAACTCCCTTCAGACGTAACTTGAATCGATCTTCTGCACGACATATCATAGTGAAACTGGCAAAATACAAGGATAAAGAGAAAATTCTGAAAGCAGCAAGGGATAAACGTGCCCTCACATATAAAGGGAGACCTATAAGACTCGTGACTGATCTCTCCTTTGAAACTTGGCAGGCCAGAAAGGCTTGGCACGATATCTACAGTGTGCTAAACAGAAAAAATATGCAGCCGAGAATCCTTTATCCAGCAAGTCTGTCATTTAGAATAGAAGGAGAGATAAAGGTCTTCCCAAACAAACAAAAACTGAAGGAATTTGTCACCACGAAACCAGCCCTACAAGAGATCCTAAGGGGGATCCTGTGAGACAAAGTACCAGAGACATCACTACAAGCATAAAACATACAGACATCACAATGACTCTAAACCCATATCTTGCTATAATAACACTGAATGTAAATGGATTAAATGCGCCAACTAAAAGACATAGGGTATCAGAATGGATAAAAAAACAAGACCCATCTATTTGCTGTCTACAAGAGACTCATTTTAGATCTGAGGACACCTTTAGATTGAGAGTGAGGGGATGGAGAACTATTTATCATGCTCCTGGAAGCCAAAAGAAAGCTGGAGTAGCCATACTTATATCAGACAAACTAGACTTTAAATTAAAGGCTGTAACAAGAGATGAAGAAGGGCATTATATAATAATCACAGGGTCTATCCACCAGGAAGAGCTAACTAGTATAAATGTCTATGCGCCAAATACCCGAGCCCCCAGATATATAAAACAATTACTCATAAACATAAGCAACCTTATTGATAAGAATGTGGTCATTGCAGGGGACTTTAACACCCCACTTACAGAAATGGATAGATCATCTAGACACACAGTCAATAAAGAAACAAGGGCCCTGAATGATACATTGGATCAGATGGACTTGACAGATATATTTAGAACTCTGCATCCCAAAGCAACAGAATATACTTTCTTCTCGAGTGCACATGGAACATTCTCCAAGATAGATCATATACTGGGTCACAAAACAGCCCTTCATAAGTTTACAAGAATTGAAATTATGCCATGCATACTTTCAGACCACAATGCTATGAAGCTTGAAATCAACCACAGGAAAAAGTCTGGAAAACCTCCAAAAGCATGGAGGTTAAAGAACACCCTACTAACGAATGAGTGGGTCAACCAGGCAATTAGAGAAGAAATTAAAAACTATATGGAAACAAACGAAAATGAAAATACAACAATCCAAACGCTTTGGGATGCAGCGAAGGCAGTCCTGAGAGGAAAATACATTGCAATCCAGGCCTATCTCAAGAAACAAGAAAAATCCCAAATACAAAATCTAACAGCACACCTAAAGGAAATAGAAGCAGAACAGCAAAGGCAGCCTAAACCCAGCAGAAGAAGAGAAATAATAAAGATCAGAGCAGAAATAAACAATATAGAATCTAAAAAAACTGTAGAGCAGATCAACGAAACCAAGAGTTGGTTTTTTGAAAAAATAAACAAAATTGACAAACCTCTACCCAGGCTTCTCAAAAAGAAAAGGGAGATGACCCAAATAGATAAAACCATGAATGAAAATGGAATGATTACAACCAATCCCTCAGAGATACAAACAATTATCAGGGAATACTATGAAAAATTATATGCCAGCAAATTGGACAACCTGGAAGAAATGGACAAATTTCTAAACACCCACACTCTTCCAAAACTCAATCAGGAGGAAATAGAAAGCTTGAACAGACCCATAACCAGCGAAGAAATGGAATCGGTTATCAAAAATCTCCCAACAAATAAGAGTCCAGGACCAGATGGCTTCCCAGGGGAGTTCTACCAGACATTTAAAGCAGAGATAATACCTATCCTTCTCAAGCTATTCCAAGAAATAGAAAGGGAAGGAAAACTTCCAGACTCATTCTATGAAGCCAGTATTACTTTGATTCCTAAACCAGACAGAGACCCAGTAAAAAAAGAGAACTACAGGCCAATATCCCTGATGAATATGGATGCAAAAATTCTTAATAAGATACTAGCAATTCGAATTCAACAGCATATCAAAAGAATTATTCACCATGATCAAGTGGGATTCATTCCTGGGATGCAGGGCTGGTTCAACATTCACAAATCGATCAACGTGATACATCACATTAACAAAAAAAAAAAAAGAGAAGAACCATATGATCCTGTCAATCGATGCAGAAAAGGCCTTTGACAAAATCCAGCACCCTTTCTTAATAAAACCCTTGAGAAAGTCGGGATAGAAGGAACATACTTAAAGATCATAAAGGCCTTTTATGAAAAGCCCACAGCTAACATCATCCTCAACGGGGAAAAACTGAGAGCTTTTTCCCTGAGATCAGGAACACGACAGGGATGCCCACTGTCACCGCTGTTGTTTAACATAGTGCTGGAAGTTCTAGCATCAGCAATCAGACAACAAAAGGAAATCAAAGGCATCAAAATTGGCAAAGATGAAGTCAAGCTTTCGCTTTTTGCAGATGACATGATATTATACATGGAAAATCCGATAGACTCCACCAAAAGTCTGCTAGAACTGATACATGAATTCAGCAAAGTTGCAGGATACAAAATCAATGTGCAGAAATCAGTTGCATTCTTATACACTAACAATGAAGCAACAGAAAGACAAATGAAGAAACTGATCCCATTCACAATTGCACCAAGAAGCATAAAATACCTAGGAATAAATCTAACCAAAGATGTAAAAGATCTGTATGCTGAAAACTATAGAAAGCTTGTGCAGGTAATTGAAGAAGATATAAAGAAATGGAAAGACATTCCCTGCTCATGGATTGGAAGAATAAATATTGTCAAAATGTCAATACTACCCAAAGCTATCTACACATTCAATGCAATCCCAATCAAAATGGCACCAGCATTCTTCTCGAAACTAGAACAAGCAATCCTAAAATTCATATGGAACCACAAAAGGCCCCGAATAGCCAAAGTAATTTTGAAGAAGAAGACCAAAGCAGGAGGCATCACAATCCCAGACTTTAGCCTCTACTACAAAGCTGTCATCATCAAGACAGCATGGTATTGGCATAAAAACAGACACATAGACCAATGGAATAGAATAGAAACCCCAGAACTAGACCCACAAACGTATGGCCAACTCATCTTTGACAAAGCAGGAAAGAACATCCAATGGAAAAAAGACAGTCTCTTTAACAAATGGTGCTGGGAGAACTGGACAGCAACATGCAGAAGATTGAAACTAGACCACTTTCTCACACCATTCACAAAAATAAACTCAAAATGGATAAAGGACCTGAATGTGAGACGAACCCATCAAAACCTTAGAGGAGAAAGCAGGAAAAGACCTCTCTGACCTCAGCCGTAGCAATCTCTTACTCGGCACATCCCCAAAGGCAAGGGAATTAAAAGCAAAAGTGAATTACTGGGACCTTATGAAGATAAAAAGCTTCTGCACAGCAAAGGAAACAACCAACAAAACTAAAAGGCAACCAACGGAATGGGAAAAGATATTTGCAAATGACACATCGGACAAAGGGCTAGTATCCAAAATCTATAAAGAGCTCATCAAACTCCACACCCGAAAAACAAATAACCCAGTGAAGAAATGGGCAGAAAACATGAATAGACACTTCTCTAAAGAAGACATCCGGATGGCCAACAGGCACATGAAAAGATGTTCAACGTCGCTCCTTATCAGGGAAATACAAATCAAAACCACACTCAGATACCACCTCACGCCAGTCAGAGTGGCCAAAATGAAGAAATCAGGAGACTATAGATGCTGGAGAGGATGTGGAGAAAGGGAACCCTCTTGCACTGTTGGTGGGAATGCAAATTGGTGCAGCCGCTCTGGAAAGCAGTGTGGAGGTTCCTCAGAAAATTAAAAATAGACCTACCCTATGACCCAGCAATAGCACTGCTAGGAATTTATCCAAGGGATACAGGAGTACTGATGCATAGGGGCACCTGTACCCCAATGTTTATAGCAGCACTCTCAACAATAGCCAAATTATGGAAAGAGCCTAAATGTCCATCAACTGATGAATGGATAAAGAAATTGTGGTTTATATACACAATGGAATACTACGTGGCAATGAGAAAAAATGAAATATGGCCTTTTGTAGCAACATGGATGGAACTGGAGAGTGTGATGCTAAGTGAAATAAGCCATACAGAGAAAGACAGATACCATATGGTTTCACTCTTATGTGGATCCTGAGAAATGTAACAGAAACCCATGGGGGAGGGGAAGGAAAAAAAAAAAAAAAGAGGTTAGAGTGGGAGAGAGCCAAAGCATAAGAGACTGTTAAAAACTGAGAACAAACTGAGGGTTGATGGGGGGTGGGAGGGAGGGCAGGGTGGGTGATGGGTATTGAGGAGGGCACCTTTTGGGATGAGCACTGGGTGTTGTATGGAAACCAATTTGACAGTAAATTTCATATATTAAAAATAAATAAATAAATAAATAAATAAATAAATAAATAAATAAATAAATAAATAAATAAATAAAAGAAGAGTCTGAGCTCCTACCTGTGCCACAAGACCTGAGGGATCCGATCCTGTTTATCTCTTCCCTCCCCCTGTGGTCCCTGGACTTGCACCATGCTGGCCTCCATTCTGTGCTGGACCAAACTGACTACCCCCTTATCTCAGGGCCTTTGCACATGTTCTATCTCTGTCTAGAACGTGCTCACCAGCACTTTGCCTGCATGGCTTAAATGCTACATCTTCACAAGGTACTTCCTGGACCAGGTTTCTACTGGATGACCACACACATCCAATGCCAATTCACTCTATTACTGTTGATTTGGGTTTGCTTATAGCACCTTCACCAGTCATAACTCTTTATTTGCTTCTTTATTTTGCCTATAGTCTGGAAACTCCCTCAAAATTATAAGCCCTCAAAGGATAGCAACTATGTCTATTTTATTCTGCTAGGTATCACTATAGCCTGTTACCTAATAGACACCCAAAACAACATTTATTGGATGGATGGATGGATGGATGGATGGATGGATGGATGGATGGATGGATGAACATGTCCTCAGAGCAGCTGAGAGACTAGGGGATCTGAACCTGGAAGCCAAGGTGAGGCTTTAAGAAGGCTAGAGCCCTTCTGAAATCATGGAAAATCTTACATATCTATAGATTTTCTTTCTCAGACCCTTCCAACTGTGATCCAAAAACAGCATCCTGTATTGAAAATCATGGGAGGAGAGAGATTTCCCTGGACAATGATCACCTTAGAATCGGATTCTGCCTTTCACTTAGCTGCTCACTGGGTCTGGGCTCAGTATCATGAATAGAAAGTCAATAACTCTCCAACAAAGAGTGCTCACCAGAGAGTTCTTTGGCTGTCTACTGGGACCTATGGCTGTGCACAAAGAGCAGGGACCCAGGAGGAACTTCTGAAATGGTTTGAGGCAGACCCGTGCCCTTGCTGAAAGCATCACAGCCTCCCAGTGTGCTCAGCAGAACCCAGAGCTGGGGACGATCAGATGCTGGCACTGTGCGGCCTCGACAGGAGGCAGGCTGGAGGTCCTGGCATCTTGGGGAGGAATCGGGAGTTGGGGTGGGGGGACACTGCATTGACATGGTAGCAGCTGGAGGTCTGTACCACGGATTTCCCCCACTTGTAGATCAATACTTCACGCCCATATTGATCTCAATTGTTTTCCTCACTGACAATCAGTAGTTCCAGAGGAAGTGGTAACCTTCCCCAAATAAAAGAGACAACAAGGAAATCTGAGCATAGGCACATTAAAAAAAAGAAGAGGAAAGATTTTCTTTAAAATCATAAAATGATGGGGCGCCTATGTGGTGCAGTCGGTTAAGCATCTGACTTCAGCCAGGTCACGATCTCGCAGTCCGTGAGTTCGAGCCCCGCGTCAGGCTCTGGGCTGATGGCTCAGAGCCTGGAGCCTGCTTCCGATTCTGTGCCTCCCTCTCTCTCTGCCCCTCCCCCATTCGTGCTCTGTCTCTCTCTGTCCCAAAAATAAAAAAAAAAAAAAGGTTGAAAAAAAAATAAAATCATAAAATGTTTATAACAATAACAGATAATGGAGTAGCATTATCTTCAGAATGCAAAGGTAGCAATTAAATCTCTGTCGGGCAAAATGTCCCCTAATTCCAGAGATGCACGCCCAACCTCAGAACAAAATCTCCTCTGTTTTGATCTCCTACCTCTGTGATTATGGAACCTGCAAGGACTTGGCTGGGGGTGGCAGAGAACTCATCTATTAGAAACCTTAAAAACAAAAGAAAAGAAAACATGAGAACGGGACTCAGGAGGGACTGATTACAAGGTAGCTCCAGATGTGGGTAGAGGAAAAAAGAATGCATTTTGCCAAACTGACAGAGCTCCTGACCTGTAGCTCCCTGAGGTCCAGCTATGATTCCCTATGGATAGGGAAAATTGTGGTGTCTCTCTAGAATTTTCCCCCTTGACACATGGCAGGTCAACTTTTCCCAGCAGGAAGCAGATTTTTGCAATAAAGCATTTTGATTTTAATGTATCCTTGTGTAAATTGGATACTCTGAGTCTAGACCCTCATATTTTTTAATACTTGATGGCTGGGAGTGGGGACATGCTGCTATTTTAAATCTCTCAGCAATTTTCTGAACCATCTTTGGAAAGGAAGACTGCTCTTTTATTTCCAAAACAAAACAAAACAAAACAAAGCATTTCAAGGAGCCCTTTGACTTTACAAAGGAGAAGCCAAACCCCTATTTGGGAATGGAGAGGTTCTAAATAAGGAGATGTGAAATAGCCTTGCGTGATAATGTGAAGTGTGTCACTGCTGTGCATGGAACTCACCTTTGAATTGGGAGTGTAATGTGGGAGATGAGTCTAGGACTTTGTGTGGGGGGCTAGGGGGAAGCGGGCAGCATTCTTTCTGCTGATCCCAAAATGCTGTGGTTGATGGCAGGCAAGAGGTGGGTCCTGGGACTGGTGCACTGGATGCAGAAGCATGGTATCAGGTTGAGGGTTAAAGAGAAGCACATCTAGCAGGGACCCGCGGCTATGGTGGACCTGGCTTCAGATCACAGCCTTCTTTCAACTTTGGTCCCTCCAAGCTTTCCGTGAAGTTTTGATAAACATGAAAGGAGCCTGATTTAATCCCACTTTAAGGAAACAGAGGAGGTCCTTAACCCTTCCGGGGAATGTAACTGCAAAATGCTGGTGATGTGTGGAGGGCAGAGCATTGGTCTGTCTGAGAAGAACAAGTACAGTGGATGTCAATGGATATAATCCTCCTCGGTTCCCTTCCCTGTCTTAATTCTTCTGGCATTAGAACTTCTCTTTCTAGCCTGAAGCTCTTTGCACACCAGACTTAGCCACTCAGAATGTGGTCTCCTACTGGCTCAATTCTGGCCAATTCAAAGCTTCCCTGGGACTTTCACTGGAACCATCAGATGTTGGCTGAGAATTTTGCTGGGGAGGTGCTGTAAGTACAGAGGGGCTGGTAGCTGGCTTTGGTCCATGTACGAGAGAGCCCAGCTGAAGAGGAGGAATGGTTGAGTTATTTATTCCTCTGGTTTCCTCTCTGCTCCACTGTTGCAAGCTGGCTTCGTCCTCCTTCTGAAGCTCTCACTTCTGCCGTGGCTCCCTACAGCTCTCCTCCATGGAGCCCTGTAACTGCCCCCTCCCCCACTCCTTCAGGTCCTGGGATGGAAATTGTTCTCCCATTATCACTAGCCAAGGGTTTCCTTGATGTGCCGCTCTCTGGACAATATCTCTGTTGATTCTTCTGTTTTGCCAGTTTGTGGTCTATTTCCTTCCTGAAGCCTGATCTAGTAAAGATTGGCCTCTGTGGTCAAACAAGAAACAGGCGCTTCTATTGTAGCTGGACAATAATGGGAGTTAGTGAGCCCTAAAGAATGGAGCAGTTAGGAGCCACTTGTGTTATATTCATGACAAACACAAGTTATGAAGCCTGGTCTTTGCTCACAGAACCTCCTGAATTCTGGGAAGTAACCACATCTATCTGAAGTTGCCTCTAAACTTCCCTTAGCATGCTTATCTAGGGCTTGCCAGTGCTGACTCTTAAAAACCAGGCTGAGACTATGACATCAGCAAGGTGGTAGCACAGGAGGTCCCCTGTTCATATCCACACACCCCCACCCCCCGCCCAGCAATAAAAACCTGGCATCTATCCACAGACAACAGTGCTTTTCTTGGAGCTTTGGGATCCAGGTAGGAAATTCTGAAACCCTATGCAGTCCAAGCGCTATTTTGAGAATGGAAGCCCATAGCCAGGTGGCTGACTCACTGACTGCAGTCTCAACTATATACCCAGAAACAGGTCCATGCCCCTGCAGGCTCAGCTATAGCGCCATCTGCCATCTCTCCTGTCACCAGCCCCATACGTCAAGGGCTCTGGGAGAAGTTATACCCATATCTGCACTGGCTAAGAGGCCCATAGACCTCAGTCCCAGCTGTGTACCTTGAAATGGCCAGCCCTTCTCAGCCATACACCAAGATCAAGTGGGGATTATCCTTGGGAGACAACGATGGTTCGCTATGTACAAATCGACAAAGGTGTTACACTGTATTAACAGGATAAAGGATAAAAGCCATATGCTCATCTCAACAGACACAGATGAAGCATTTGACAAGATTCAACATCCCTTCATGATAAAAACTCTCAACAAATTAGATTTGGAGAGAATGAACTTCATCGAAATAAAAGCCATATATGATAAACCCACATCTAACATGATACAATGGTGAAAAGCTTTAAGATCAGGAACAAGACAAAGATGCTTACATTAAACCTAGTACTGAAATCCTAGCCAGAGCAATTAGTCAAGAAAAAGAAATACAATGTTTATAAATCAGAAGTTAGTTTGTCTCTGCAGATAACATCATCTTACCTATAGGAAACCCTGAAGACTCCATCAAAAATCTCTTCAAACTAAATTCAGTAAATTTGAAGGATACAAAATTGACACACAAAAATCAATTACATTTTTATACACTAACAACAATGTGTCTGAAAAAGAAAATAATCCCATTTATAATAGGATCAAACACAATAAAGTACATAGGAATAAACTTAACCAAAGAGGTGAAAGATCTGTGTACTGGAAACTATAAGATATTGGTGAAAGAGACTGAAGAAAACACGAAGAAATGGAAAGATAGCCCGTGTTCATGGATGGGAAGAATATTGTTAGTGCCCATAGTACTTAAAACAATCTGCAGATTCACTGATATTCCTACCAAAATTCCAATGACATTTTTCACAGAAATAAAGAAAACAATCCTAAATTCACATAGAATCACAAACACCCAGAAAGCCAAAGCCATCTTGAGAAAGAAAAAAAAAAAAAAATGGAGTCATCACACTTCCTTATTTCAAACTATTACAAAGCTATAGTAATCAAAACGGTATCATACTGGCAAAACAAAAACAAAACAAAATCAGACACAGAGACCAACAGAACAGAATTGAGAGCCCATGGGGTGCCTGAGTGGCTCAGTCGGTTAAGCGCCTGACTCTTGGTTTCGGCTTGGGTCACGATCGGCTCGGGTTTTGTAAGTTTGAGCCACGCACTGGGTTCTGTACTGACAGTGTTGTGGGGGCTCCTTGGGATTCTCCCTCACTCTCCCTCTCTCTCTTCCCCTCCCCAATTCGTGCTTCCTCTGTCTTAAAATAAATAAATAACCTTCAAAGAAAAAAAAAAAGAATTGAGAGTCTAAGAATAGACCCATGCATATACTGTCAAGTAATAATATGTGACAAGGGAGCAAAGAATACTCAATGGAGAAAGATAGCATCTTCAATAAGTGGTATTAAGAAAACCGGATATTTTCATGCAAAAGAATGAAGTTAGGATTCCTATCTTATCCCATTCACAAAAAGTAGCTGGAAATAGATTACAAAGATTTCAGTGTAAGATCTGAAACCATAAACTCCTAGAAGAAAACATAAGAGAAAAGCTCCTTGACATTGGTCTTGGCAAGGCTATTTTGCATGTGACACCAAAAGCATAAGCAACAAAAGCAAAAATTTAAAAAAGCTGCACCATATCAAACTAAAAAAGTTTTTGCACAGCAATAGAAATGATCAACAAAATGAAAAGGCAACGTACAGAATGGGAGAAAATAGTTGCAAACCATGTCCCAAATAAGGGGTTAATATCCAAAATATTTAAGAAACTCATAACCCAATAGCAAAATCTTCATCATCCTCATCATCAATATCCCCTTTAAAAATGGGTAAAGGACCTGAATGGATATTTTTACAAAGAAGCCCTGCAAATAACCAACAGATGCATAAAACAGTGGTCACTACCACCTAACATCAGGGAAATGCACATCGTGGGAAACCACAATGAGATATCACCTCACACTGAGTAGACTGACCATCATCAAAATTACAAGAGATAACGAGTGTTGGCAAAGGTGTAGAGAAATGGGAAGAACCCTCGTGCACTACTGGTGGAAATATAGATTGGTATAGCCGTTACCATGGAGCCATTACCAGTACAACATGGAGTTTCCTCAGAAAGTTAAAAATAGTATTTCCACATGATCCAGAAATTCGACTTCTGGGTATATACCCAAAGGAAACAGAATCACTATCTGGAAGAGATATCTGCACCCCATATTCGCTGCAGCATTATTCACAATAGTCAAGACATGGAAGCAATCTAAGTGCCTATAAATGCATGAGTAGATGAAGAAAATATGCTCCACAGGCAGACACACAATCTCTCTGTCTCTCTGTCATTCTGTCTCTTTCTCTCTCAAGCATTACACACACACTCACACACACAGACACACACACAGACACACACACACACACACACACACACACACACACACTCAAAGTGGAATATTATTCGGCCACGAAAAGGAAGAAAACCTTGCCAGTTGCAACAACATGGATGCACCTTGAGGGCATTATCCTAACTAAAATAAGTTGCATGGAGAAAAGCAGATACTGTGTGATCTCATTTATTTGTGGAATCTGAAAAATCCAAACTCCTAGAAGCAAAGTAGGCTGGCAGTTGCCAGGAGCTAGAGGCTGGTTACATGGAGAGATGCTGGTCAAAGAGCATACATTTCCAGGTGTTCGATGAATAAGTTCTGGGGATCTAACATACAGCATGGTGGCTATGGTTAACAACACTACATTGTACACTGAAATGTTGCCATGGGAACAAATCTTAGATGTTCTCACCATAACAAACAAGGGAAGTCTGTGAAGTGATGGATGTGTTAACTAACTTTATTGTGGTTATCATTCCACAATATGTAGGCATATCAAATTATCACAGTGTACACCTTAAGTCTGCACAATTGTATAGACCAATTATATCTCAACAAACGTGAGGAAAAAAAGAAAAATAAAACCAGACCTGCCTGCTGAGCTCTCATTTATTAGCAAACAGTACCTGACGGGTAGGAAAGCTGCTTCGTCTCTCAAAGCTGAAAAAATGGCAAACACGTGCAGACTCTTGTCGTGCACACGCACTGACTCAGCTCATCCCCTTCACCCCCATCCTACAGATGAGCAAACTGAGAGACTGAACGACTGCGCATGCGGACTCAGCGGGTGCTGAACAAAAGCAGGATGTTTTGAGCCTGGCACTCTCCAGCATGCTGGTGGTCTCCTCTGCCTGTGTGGACATCCCTGTTTTTTCTACAAGGAACCAGCTGGTTTAAGAGGCTGGCAGGTGGCTGAAAGAGTTCATTCCCAATGCCTCTTGAACACCTTCATTTAACTAGATTTGGGACCGGGAACAGTTTGCAAACTGGGTTCAACACCAGAATTTTTTTTTCATTCATTCTTTGAAGTGAAAGTCACAAAATGTACAATTAATCATTGTAAAAATGAGCAATTCAGTGGCATTTAGTACTTTCATAATGCTGTGCAATCCGAACTCTATCTAGTTCCAAATATTTCTGTCAACTCCAGAGTAAAACCTGTACCGTTTAAGCAGCGTCTATCCATTCCCCTGCTGGTCTTTGTCAATAAAGTTTTATTGGAACACAGCCACACTTACTGGCTTACTTGGCAACTACCACCATTCTTGTGCTACAGTAGCAGAGATGACAAGATAACAGTAGAGACCTAATGGCCCACCAAGCCGAAAATATTACTGTCTGGTCCTTTACAAGAAATGTGTGAAGCCTCTGAGCAGTGACTTAGAGCACTAGCTTTGATGTGGGTCGTCATCCTCACTCATCGCTTTGCCGTATGACTTTGGGCACCTCATTCGCACTCTGTGCCCCACTGTGCTCCTACACAAAGCAGGCAGCCAATCTATGTTCTGTGCTCTGCATGGAAAGCACTTAGCACAGAGCCCGGCATTAGGCAGGCAATCAGTGATGATCAGTACTATTATCTTGACATTTGTGCCCTTATTTGATGTTCTAAATGACCCTGGGAGCCCAGAAAGGAGATATCTTTGTCTCCATTGTGCTGAGGGGGAATGAGGGTTTGAAACGGATCGGAACTTACTCAGGTCGTGAAACAGTGACAGCCACAGCCACAGCCACAGTCACAGCCACAGCCACAGCCACAGCCACAGCAAGGGCCTTGGGCTCATTCTCCTGCCGCCTGCACCCACTGGTCACCTTGTGCAGGGGCGGGAAGCAGAGAGAAAGAGCATCAAACCCAAAGATCCAACTCAGATGTGTCCCAGCCCTGCCAGGCTCTGGGAATGGCGTGTGCCAGTTTGGGCATCTCAAGAACGTGCTGTGCACCCGAGAGTGGCTTCACCTCATTTCCCAAGTTCACGGATGTTGCTGACAGAGCACCCACCTTGCAGAACCCCTGGCTGCCTCGATGTGGAGGAGATGAAAGAAAACAACGTGTTTCTATTTCATCAGTGCCCTGCTCTCCTGAGCCTTCCTTCCTCTGGTCACATTTGCAAATTAAAATTAAACCCCACCAGGAAAGGGCTCCTCTCCCAGGCTTCCTGCTGAGCTGGCTTTGCTCTCTTTGAGGTTTTCAAAGCTTCTCTTAAGCAAATTCTTTAAATCCTCTTCCAGAGCCTTGATGTGTTCACAGGGCAACTGCTCCTGGCTCTGGGGTGAATCCAGCACTTTGTAAAGTTTGGGGGTGGGGTGGGGGGGATGACAGTTCAGCTGGCCCTGCAAAAAGCCATTTTACAAACAGTCAGCATATCCCTGCAGCCAGAGACCTGATTCCTCACCAGCCAACAGAGGGAACTGGGAATCTGCCAGATGATAGATGGCAATACTCATTTCCTGGCACTTGAGCTATGACGAGGGATGGAGGGGACACTGGGGAATCTGCCCTAAGAGGTGAGCAAACAGCGAAATTCAGTCCTGCCTCTAACCCCTGCCTGGGGGTGTTTGCACAAAGGCAGGCAGGAGTGGTAATACTTTTAAAAGTTTGCCAGAAGCCAGAGGTGCTGGGTTTGATTGAAACTCCACGAGCCTCTTACTTAGCAAGTGATTTCTCATCCCCCCAAACACGCGTGCACCTCCTTGTCCAGGAGCCTCACGGGTAAGTGGCCGGCCAGTTCGCGCTTGGAGTGGATTCAAGCGCTTTCGTCGTGCCAGTTATAAAAACCGTAATTTTGATTCTCTGACGAAGAGAAGCACACAGAGCCGAGGGGAGGCACAGGGGCTTAGAGACACGGCCCAGCCCCCTGGCCCACTCTCTGCCTCCAGCCCTCCACTCAGCTCAGGAGGGCCTCCACCAGGCTTGGCTGCACCGGGAGCTCGCGGGGCAAGAGTGGACACCAATGTGTCTAATCCAGAATGCCCTTGATGGCCGAGACACATTCATTACCCCAAAGAAATTGGGGGTACCACTGTCCAGACTGTCCAGAGAAGAGGACTCAGTGTGGAAAGGGTAAGAAGGAAATATCCACCATGAAAATCAAGTCAAAGTTCTCTCACAACACTGGTTTCCCAGCAATTCTCAATAGGATCTTGACACAGGGCTATAAAATAATATCCAGGCAACAATTTTACACCTTCCGTATTTCTCCTATTTCAGATCTAATTGATGTTTCAGAAAAGACAATCTCTTTTAAGGGGTAGTGTCGGACAGGCGCTTTCCTAGGAGAAACAGAAGAAACTCCACCAGGATCTAGGCACAGGGACACATCCCTGGGCAGGAAGGGACCTCAGATGCTGCACAGACAGCAGTCACACTTGGCAGCATAAAAAATGAGAAATTTTACATAGCAAATGCCTTTGCAAACACATCAACAGGTAAATGAAAGCCTTGTGGGTTTTATTTTGTTTTAATTTTTTAATACTTATTTATTTATTTTTGAGAGAGAGAGACAGAGTGTGAGCAAGGGAGGGGCAGAGAGAGGTGGAGACACAGAATGTGAAGCAGGCTCCAGGCTCTGAGCTGTCAGCACAGAGCACAACGCGGGGCTCAAACCCACCAGCTGTGAGATCACGCATGGCCTGAGCCCCCAGGTGCCCCTAAATGAAGTCTTTGTAAAAAAAATAAATACATATCTTCCTGGACTCACGATGGGGTTGTATCCCTATCAACCCATCCTTCGTTGAAAACATCATTAAGTCTAAAATGCATGCATACGCCTGACCTCCCACACCTCAGAGCTCAGTCCAGCCTGCCTTCCATATGCAAGAACAGTCGTGTGAGCCCACGGCTGGGCAGGACCGTTCATCCTAAATCCTATTGGATCAAGGAGTGCTGACTGCTTCGTGGAATGTACCAAATACTGTCCTGAAGTGGGAGCCAGAGGGACGCCTGGGTGCAGAGTGGCCACCAGCGTATGGGTTGGTGACACTTGTGGTCATGTGGCTAATGGGAGCCCGCGCTGTCCCACATCATAGGAGATGATCGGACCACACATCACTAACCCAGGAAGAGGTCCAAATCCGCAATCCCAAAGACGCTTTCCACTTTGTGTATGTTGCCTTCACGCCACGGAAAAGATGAAAAACGGTTAGGTCAAACCAGCGACAGTCTGGAGCCATCCACATTTGCAGCAGATAAGAAGCAATGGGTGAACAGCTCCAACACGCACAGACCTTTGACAGAAAGGACAAGAAGAAACAACCCAGCCATTAGTCAATCAACAAAAGGATGTGCACAGTCAGTAAATCTCAAGAGCATCGCCAACCGACCGGCAAACGTGAAAACAATTCTTAAACTCACTGGTCTTCAGGAAACGCTCATTAAAGCCACAGGAGTCATCACTGTACCCTCATCACACCGGCAAGGATTTAGTGGAGTAGCCGCACCCAGAGCCGAAGGAGACCCAGAGGGAAAGATCACCAAGGGCTCTGCGTGGCTGGGGGCAGGTGCGCCCTGGTCCCTGCAAGAACCTGCGGCTATTGGCTCCACAAGACGAGTGTGACGGTGGAAAGGACCCTTCCCACCGCCCCACCAGCAACGCGGACAGCTCATCTCTTAACCTTTCATTCAGGAGAGCCTTCTTCGGCATATTTTGGGCACTCACGCAAACCTGTCGAATGACACACATGGCATGTCACAGGCTATAAGCTGCTCGGTGACACCGAGGAAGGTTCCAGAAGAAAGTCATCCCCGCTCGCCGCTGATGCCACCACGCTCCCCATCTTGTAAGCAGTCGTGCAGGAGCACTGGATGGTTGCTCAGGGCCTCCCTCTGACTTAAGGAACCTGGGAGTCTAGCCAAAGACGGGCCCCCCAAGGTCCTCCCAAGAACTCTCACCTCCTCGCCACCTCTGCCAGCAGGACACAAGGAGATGAAATATGTGTCGTCGTCGAGGCACCTGGAGGTCTCAGTTGGTTGAGCGTCCGCCTCTTGGCTTCGGCTCCGGTCATGATCCCAGGGTCGTGTGATCCAGCCCTGTTATCGGGCTCCATGACCTGCTTAAGATTCTCGACTTCTGTCTGCCCTCTTCCCCACTCGAAGTCTCTAAACATAAAAAGTGAAATTAAAATTTTTTTATAAGATGATGTGTAGCAGGCTCTCTTTCTCTCCACTGGCTGTTCCTCATCCACTTGGAATACGGTGATTTCAATCCCCGGGCTTCTAACCCTGCTTTGTCCTCACAACCTTCGGCTTCTCCTCACCTTCAAATTTCTCAAAGACACAGCACCAGCTTACTGTCTGAGTTCTTTCTGTTCACGCGTCCACCACTCTTCGTGCCCCGGCTTCCTCTCTCTGTAACTCAGGGAGGCTCCCTGGAATACTGCCAGAAACTCCTTGTGGGCCTCAGCCAATGCTATCCCTGGTTGGTTTCTTTGACCTTCAAAGCATCTGATCTAATAGGAAGGGTTCTTTATCACACATCACACCTGGAGCTTGGTGGGTGCCAGACCCGTGTCTGTGGGCCAGATGAACAACTGAACAGAGCAGTAAGTATGTGGATGGGAAGAAGTCGGGAAGTCCCCCAAGAAGGCCCTAGCTGTATTTCCTTGATTTAAGGCAGAACAGAGGGGAATATGTGGCGTCTCTCTTTTTTAAAATTGATGTTAAAAAAAATATCTTTACAATCCTTCCCATGGCTCCCCCAAAAGGGGGGAATGGGGAGAACTGTGCGCTCAGCTTTACAGAAAGTAAAAGTGTTCCTGTTACATACCACTGCAGATTTCACAACTAGGCTTGGGCACATTTGCTCTGGCTACCATTTACCGGAAGAAAAGCTGCTCCAGGAGAAGCCATAAAGACCGAGTGGATGGCGAGGTCCCTGCGGCCCAACTGGACCCATGCACGCCTCCCCCTCCAGACACCGTAAGCTGGCCGTGTGATCTAGCCTGCACAAGACGTCCATGCGGCATGTGGCCACCTGTCAGCCATGCAAGAAACATGTGTCCTGGACTCACAAGGTGCCCGGCACTGGGAACCAGACAATGAGCTCTCCCGCCCAGACCCCAATGGGCAGAACCACACGACGGACGAAAGAATGAAGTACAACATAAGATTGGATGGTGGCAGCAGCCAGAAGAACGAGTCAGCAGGGAAGGGGGTGGGCTGGGCATATACAGTATTAGACCAGGTGCCCAGAACTGAAGAGGCAAAGGAAGAGGGCAGAGGGGAGGCCCCAGCCCCTCTGGTGACAGGCCTGAGCTCTTGGCTTGCTCCCTCAGGTTCAGAGATGTTGTACCTGGTGTGCCGGTGGCACCTGGGCTTTGGGCCACACTGGTGTAATCACCCCCTCTCCTCCCACGTCACGCTGTCTTGATGACCGCGGCATCACTGTGCAGCTCTCCAGTGTCCATGCGAACTGTTGCCTCACCTAAAGCTCAGGCAGTGCCTGGGACCTGTCAACTTGCCAGGTGCTTGCCAACTCCTTCCTCCGGGTGACCGACCCTACCACTCTGTGTTCCACAGAGGGCAGACCGACCACAAGGGATCGTGACACAGACCATTGGACTCTGGTCTCTATTGCTTCCAGAACCTTCTCAGACAAGAGAGCCAGGCCCCCTGGGCCATGCCCATGTAGACACTTTACTCCCCATGGCTCAGTTCTGCACACGGGACTTAGATGCAGTGGGTCCCATTTCTATCTTCCCATACACACAACGCCAAAAAGGGGAGGAAAGAGGCCTCAAGTGTCCCGGTCCTGACCTCCCTGAAACCATACATACTTTCCTCAATATAGAAATACCCAGTCGTCACAGCCACAGAATGGAAGGTAAGCTTCCAGAGGGGATGCAGGGGACGGAGAGAGCCTGCCACCCAGAGTGCACGGATGGGAAGTGTGGGTGCAGACAGCCCGCACTCCAGGTCTATGCTCCGCTCTTAGACAAGGTGCCCTGTAGCCTAATAGAAGCAGAAACCAGGGCCGTGTAGCCATCCCGAGTGGTGGAGCGCCTGGCACGCTATCAACAGGTGTCGAACAGAAGGAGGGAGGATGCAGAACAAGGAGCTGGAGGAGTGTCAATCTTCCTGCTGACAACAGCTGACCCAGAAAACCAGGACAGACGCTCGCGGGTCTGCCAATACGTTAGTCATATGCATAACTCAGACATAACTTATCCTCGAGTCGTGAAAGCGGGGGGGCCGCTCCTTCCATGGCCATGGATAATAAGCCCTGCCAGATGCTCACAGGTGAGGGACTTCCAGCATCCACCTACCTGGAGACAACAGGTCACTTCCCCAGGTCACTGGTAAGAAAGTCCTCCCACTGCCTGGGCACGCATGCCACTCCCTCTCGTATATCCTTTGCTGCTGAGAAATTTAAAAGGAACCCTGGGGCTGCAGAGAACCTCTCTGAGAAACCAACTCCTGGTGTGGGCCCAATCTTTCCAGGTGTCGAGCATTAATGGGGCAGGCTGAGATGTTGTGAACCTGATCCTCTGAACCTGAGCATTAATGTCGAGCATTAATGGGGAGCTCTGCTCTGGGGGAAAGGTCACCCGCATCACTTCCTGATTGCCCCCGAGACACATGACAGAGAAGAGCGCTTAGGAAGTTTAGGGCCCTTCCCAGAGGATCCAACCCAACCCAGCTGCGGATGGTCCACTCACACAGAAGCCTATCTGCGCTTTGGGTCAGAGAGTCACCCAAAGGTGAGGTAGATGACCAGCCTGGCCTCAGAGGTGTGCTGCCTTGAGCCCTCCAGGACCGACACATGCCTTGGGGGCACTCTTCCCTGCCAGTCTGATGCCGGGGGCTGGGAGCCTTGAGACGGAACTGCCCCCTCTCCCCGACGCGAGGAATGCGATGTTTGTGAGCATGAGACCTGAGGGCCAGGATGCTGGGTTCAGGTCCTGGCTCCACTGCCTTGCCAAGCCTCAATTTCCCCTCTTTAAACTGGCAATAGTAACATCTGCTCCAGAATATAACTAAATCCGAGAAGAAGGAAGAGTGTGAACCCACCACTGTCCTACTGGTATCGACCGAGCTGACACACGCAGCAGAGGCTCTTCAGCTCTTCCGATAAAGAGGAATGCCTCGTTCCATGGTGCTCTAGCCTTGACACCTCACATACACTCATGTATCTTTTCAATAAAGAAAATAGATCTGGGGCTCTGACCCTTTGTTAATTGATGATATCTAGCCAAAACGTATTCGCTTTTTATTATATTCATCCCATTATCCCCCATTAATATAAATGATACTAGTTTTCCATGAGTGGTACTGATTCCCTTTAAAATAAATTCACTTCAGTTTAATAAGTTACCTTAAGGAAACTTAAGTGTGTATTACCACATGAAAGAAGTCAATCTGACTCCAATCTATGATGTTCTGGGAAAGGCGACACTACAGAGACAGTAAACAGATCGGTGGTTTCCAGGGATTTGCGAGGCGGATGACAAGGGGGGAGCACGGAGGACTTTCAGGACCGAGAAACCAGTGTGTGGTGCTGTGTTGGTGGGCCGTGCCACCGCACATCAGTCCAGACCCACAGAATGCACACAGCACCAAGAGTGAACCCTCAGGTGAACGATGGACTTTGGGTGATAATGACTCGTCCACGTGGTTCATGGACTGTAACAAATCCCGTGGGCACGGTGACGACGAGGGAGGCCATGTCAGTGCGGGGAGGGCGGCATATGGAAACGTTTTTGGACCTTCCTCTTGCTCTCGATTTTGCTGTGGACCTAAAACGGCTCTAAAAAATAAAGTCTATTTTTTAAAATGGCAACTA
This sequence comes from Panthera onca, assembly GCF_046562875.1. Lineage (NCBI taxonomy): Eukaryota > Metazoa > Chordata > Mammalia > Carnivora > Felidae > Panthera > Panthera onca. Next base: position 13,542,236 of record NC_138358.1, on the reverse strand, counting down.
AGAGGAGACAATGAATAAATAATAAAAAAGGAAATATTTCAAAGTGGAAAACGGTGAAGATGGGCCGTGGTGGCAGGAGACGTGGCCAAACAAACCAGAGTAAGGAAGTAAATGACTGAGGTTGGTAAAACACTGCCATGGCACCTGGCACGTGTGACCCAGTGCTGCCCATACACGCGTGAAGGGTGGGAGGGCAGGAGAGAAGGACCTTGAACCACCACCAGGGCACCGCACCAGGTGGAGGCAACCTCCTGCAGGGCCTCCCGACACTGTACACATGCACAAAGCCCCCTGGCGGACCCCTAGAAGGTTCTGGGTGCAGCGTGGCTGGAGGCTGGGTGGGGATGGCAGCACTGTCACCCCCGGCTGCTGGGCCATGTCCATTTTCCTAAGGGCAGCATGTCAAGGAGGTGCTGGTTTTTACTCGGCAACCATCCAACCTCCAGGAACCTGTCTGGGGTGTTAAGAGACAGTGCGGTGGTGGCCTCAGAAGCAACACCAGGGACTTTCTCCTTCTGGATGACAGCTAAGGGAGGGGCTTCCTATGGGCACAATGTCCAGAGGTGGCCTCTCAGCCTGAGCTCTGGAGCCTTCCAGGCCACATTGGTTGGCACTGGCCAGGCAGGCAGCCGTATGGTGCTCGGGGAGATGTCCCCCAGTGTAAGCATCTAGGATCCCAGCCTTGACACTCCTCCCACCTCAACCAGCAGAGGGGCTCAGTCTGGTCCTTGAATCCTCAGGGGCGTAGCCTCACCCCCAGCCTTGGGCATGATGGGCAGATGCAAAGACACACTCTTGCACGATGCATCTGTTCAGGGCAAGGAGCGCTGGGTGACTGACGACACCTGACCTATCCTTCCTCTGCCCCTCCGGAGCTCCCTGCGTACGTTCTCTTAGCCTTCCCAGATCTGTCCTCCAGGCAAACCCATGCCCATAAAACCCCCAGGGGCCTTGTCCTCAACCACACGCTTGTCCAGGTAAAATGGCACTATCTGTGTTCTCCTGCCAGCCCTGTGGGTGGAGTGGAGGAGAACATGGGAGCCACTGGACCTCCCCTCGCAATCCCTGTCCTGCCCTCTGCACTTCCCTAAGAAACTGTAAGGCCCCTCTCACCAATTCAAGGATGAAACTGTTCTCACACTGAAAAGACACGAATAGACACGGTTTCCATAGGAGAGAGAGAGGGAGAGAGAAATGAGCCTGGATTGCAAAGGGCCAACTGGAATTTAATTGTTTTTAACGCTATTAGGATAACCTTAGCTCTCCCCATCTCCACTTCACTCTGATTAACTTTTCTGGGACAAATACATGGAAAGGGCCCACTCCAGGCCCCGCGTAGCCGATCCATTTTCCTGCGGCCACTGAGGCACTGGCTTCAAAGGTCAGGTGCATAATTGTGTCTCCTGAGCCGGGGCCTCTGCTGCTGCTGCAGATGCATTTGTCAAGCGACTCGATGTTACTTATTTCAACTGCCATTTGTCTCTCGCTGCAATTTTCATTGGGAACGAGCGCCTGACTGTCCACTTTGGTGGGGAACTCAATATACAGTCAATTACTGGAAAGAAAGAAAACGAGGAGCTTCGTGCCTCTCCAGGCCATTTCTTCAAGAAGGCACTTCCAGGCTCCTGGTGCCACATGGAGTGCTGGCAGACCCCAACACTGCCTCCAACCAGGGGGCAGCCCACAGGGGCTGCCAGAACCAGCATACCCTGTGCTCCTGGGAGACCCACACAAGACGGGACAAGCAGCAAGAACCTGAATGGCTCCTCCTCAGACTCCCATCCTTAAAACCCTGTAGCAATTTTATTATTCTATTCTAGTCTAGTCTCGTCTACTCTAGTCTACTTGAGTCCATTCTATTCTATTCTATTCTATTCTATTCTATTCTATTCTATTCTATTCTATTCTATTCTATTCTATTCCATTCCATTCCATTCTATTCTATTCTATATTATTTTTCTATTCTATTCTATTCTATTCTATTCTATTCTATTCTATTCTATTCTATTCTATTCTACTCTATTCTATTCTATTCCAGTCCAGTCCAGTCTAGTCTAGTCTAGTCTACTCTAGTCTAGTCTAGTCTAGTCTCGTCTACTCTAGTCTGAGTCTATTCTATTCTATTCTATTCTATTCTATTCTATTCTATTCTATTCTATTCTATTCTATTCTTTTATTTTCTATTCTATTCCAGTCTAGTCTAGTCTAGTCTAGTCTGTTCTAATCTAGTCTAGTTTATTCTAGCCTAGTCTAGTTTATTTTACTCCTATTCTATTCTGTTCTATTCTGTTCCATTCCATTCCGTTCTGTTCCGTTCCATTCCATTCCATTCTATTTTATCAGTCTATTTGTTCCTTCTCTTCACACTCAGGGAACACATGGGCAGAGAAACACAGCTATTGGTTTTCAACATAATTGGACCTGGTTATGGTATGTGCGTAATACCCTCCTCCCCAGCTCTGGGAGGTGTATCTCGAGCTGACCACTGTCTGGTGTAGCCACTGGGAGCTATGCAAATACATTTTCTCACCAGAGAAGCAGCATACTTGTGAAGGGCTTAATAACAGATACAAAAGGCTGGGCAATCTAGGAAGGAGACATTCACGGATTGGCTCAGCCTTCCTTCCACTTCTTCTGGATAATGTGATGGGTTTAAATAGTGCTGGCAAGTCCACGTTGCTCGAGTTTTCATTTTAAGGCAGCTTCTTCAGGTAGCAAGCAATTATCCCATCAAAAGGGACCTAATTGTTCTCCATATTTGTCACATAAAAAGGGAACTGTGCAGATACCAGGAGTGAAAGACGGTCCCTGTATTTTTTTGTTGCTCTGACTGGATATCCCTGATGCTTTAATGCCTCCCCACATAAATCCCTGATGCCCTGGGTAAACATACAACAGAGATGTGGTGTGCGTGGGGGCAGCTGCACAGGGCGGCCTTCCAGACATCCTTGTGCAAGATGGCTCTGTGACAGGGTCCTCCAGGAGCCCTGGTGCTGGGACACTCTTGGTTTGCTTCATGGTCTCGCGGGGCTCACCACCCCCAGTGGCTGACCCAGCGCCTGGCATACAACAGGTGTGCAGTGAATGTGTGTGAATGAATGAATCAGTCAACAATCCATCACCTGGGCCCCTGGTTTCATTTCAGACGAGGGCCTTAAATGCCATGTGCAATCTGACTGGATGACACACAGAGAAACCAGACTCAGTCTGCAGAGCGTCATGTGATGCCAGTGAGCTCTCTTGGCTGATGTCGGTCAGTTCAGACCCTCTTGGGGACTTTAGACAGGTATTCCAGACTGTACACTCTGCGAGAGCAGGGACGTCCCTTGCCTGGGGCACTCTCCTGGGGAAGTACTAGGGTTGTGTGCCAAAACCTAGTTGTGGCACACAACCTAGGGTTGATCCCACAGGGTCATACCTGGGCTTTGGTTATTCCAGCCACTCTGTATTATCATCTCTGCCTCCTTCTCCTCCTCTCCCTCCCCTCCCCCACCCCTCAGCCTCCTCCTCCTTCTCCTTCCCCTCTTCCTCCCCCTTCCCCACTCCCCTCCTCCTTCCCCTCTTCCTCCTCCTCCCTCTCTCCTCCTCCTTCTTCCTTTTATTAAAATTTTTTAACATTTATTCAATTTTGAGAAACAGGCAGAGCATGTGCAGGGGAGGGGCAGAGAGAGGGGGAGACACAGAATCCAAAGCAGCTTCCAGGCTCCAAGCAATCATCACAGAGCCCGACGTGGGGCCTGAACTCATGAAGTGTGAGATCATGACCTGAGCCGAACTTGGTTGCTTAACTGACGGAGCCACCTAGGCACCTCCTTCCCCTTCCTCTTCCCCTTCCCCTCCTCCTTCTCCTTTCCCTTTTCCTCTCCCTCCTCCATTTTTGAGACAGTGAGAGGAAGCAGGAAAGGGAGAGAGAGAGGGAGAGAGAGAATGGCAATCAGCCTCCTCGTCAATGAAGAGCCTGACACAGGGCTCGATCCATGAACTGTGAGATCATGACCTAAGATGATTTCAAGAGTCAAGACGGTCAACTGACTGAGACACAAGGGTGCCCCACTCACTATCTTTGAGGCGTAAGTTACTTCCCTAAACCAGAATGGAATCGTAGACATTTCATCCATCTGGTATTCTCTCCCTCCTGGCAATCTTCCTTCACATCCACCAAGGTCCTAGCCTAGGAGGCCTTCCCCAGTGACGATGACGTGATACAGGGATGTGCCTGCTCTGGCATCAGAGGGACAGGGCCAGAACACTAAGAACCTGCTTTGTCCGTGGGGCTTGCTCCGTTTGTGAGGGTGCCTGCTCGCATTCACCACCCCCGGCTCTCAGTGTCTCCAGCTGCAGGAGCCCCTGTCACCACACGGCGGAATGGCTCCTCACTCACACAGTCACATGACCGGCCGAGGGAGAAAAGAGCCCTCAGAGGATTGGAAGCAGGGTGACATCGCCCTACTGGGCGTTAGCAGGTTCCCACTGGCCGTCGTGTAGACACGGAAATGGGGTAAGGATGGGCAGGATGGAAGTTCAGCAGCCACGGCAGTTCCTCAGGCGCCCACGTGGTGTTGGCTACAAGCTACCTATCTATGTCAGCTGGCTTCTGGATGTATTTGGAAGGTGTTGCTGAAAGGCACGGTGATGGATTATGTGTGAGGTGTAGGAAAAGAGGAGCCGGGATGACACGGTGATCCGGCTGGAGCACCTGAACGGACACTGTTGAAATCCACGAGGATGGGAAAGACTTCGCAGAGAAAGCTTCGTAGGCGGGAGCTGAGCTCCCCATGCATCAAGTGTGAGATGGGCTTCTGACGTCCAAGTAGAGACATGCCGGTGGCACTCAACTCTGGAGCGAGGGAGTGAGTGCAGAGACAGGAGTTCCTCAGGCTTAGCACAAGGCCCTCCCCACCCAATGCTCAGGGACGGGGATGCCTGACCATCTGAAAGGCCCTGTGGCTCCTTCCCTGAACTCAGCCGCTCTCACAAAGGCACCACAAAGTCACCCAAAGGAGAGGAAACAAGCATCATGAAAATGCATCCTTTCCTCTGCTGCCACATCTCTAAATTAAATTTCAAGGACTCACCAAGAAAATGTGCTCCTTTATATGTTTCCATAAATCGCTCATTTCGATGCTGTATGCCTCTTTTTATTATTATAGAAGGAGCTAAAAAAAAAAGTTAAATAATCTACATGAGCAATATTTTACCTTTTAAAAGATATTGCCTTCTAACTAGACGGAGTGCAATGAGCTTTGCAAGCAAAGCATCCCCACGCTTGGTGTGTGAGCATCCAGGTGGCCGCTGTATGAGACCCTGCGTCTTCGTGTCGAGGGGCCAGCTGACAGCTCTCTGGGACCCTAAGGAGACCTGACCGGCAGGTAACTGCTGCTTATGCCTCAGTTTCTGTCTACACTTCTTTTTCTCTCTTGGAAGTGAGTTCCCATGTTTTCAGGATTATTTTGTGTACGCTGACCGAACCGAAAGTCACGTTTAGAGTTACCATCTTTGGAACAGAGAGAGAAATACAGACGCGTGTGCGTATGTGTGCAAAAGTAAGCCCTCTTTTACACGCTTCCTCCACTGAAGAGTAACAACAAAACTGGAGTGCTTCCTCCTGAGGATGTGTCAGGCGCTGTGGAGACTCTGACATGCCATCCCACAGGTATCACTGTTCTGGGATCTCTGGTCTGGGGATGACATCCTGGATGTTGGAGAGACCTGGGTCCCTGTGAGCTCCCGCCATCACAGTGCCTCCCAGAAGACTCCCTCTCAAACGGGACCAAAAACATCCTGTGAAGTGGACCATTTTTTTTTTTTTAATTTGGAAAGAGGGAGCATGAGCAGAAGAGGGGTGGAGGGGGAAGGAAGAGAGAAGGAGAGACAGGGAGAGAGAGGAGGGAGAGAAAGAGAGAGGAAGAGGGAGAGAGAGGGAGGGAGAAGGAGGGGAGAGGGACAGAGAGAAAGAGAGAGAGAGAGAGAGGGAGGGAGGGAGGGAGAGAGAGAGAGAGAGAGAGAGAGAGAGAGAGAGAGAGAGAGAGAGAGAGAGAGAGAGAGAGGAGGGAGAGAGAGAGAGAGAGAGAGAGAGAGAGAGAGAGAGAGAGAACGAGAATCCCAAGCAGGATCCACAGTAAGGGCAGAGCCTGACGCAGGCCTCGATTTCACAGTCCTGGGATCATGACCTGAGCCAAAGTCAAGAAGAGTCAGATGCTAAACTGACTGAGCCACACAGGCTCAGTCTTGTGAAGTGGACAGTCATTACCACCGATGATGCCTTAAACATCTCAACACAAAATGCTTAGACATATGCTCACTTACTGTCTGGTCACCACTGGGAAAACACCCCCCCTCTGCCCTCTGGTTTCTGGCTCACAGCTGCCATGCCCGCAGCGCACATCCCACCCACCAAACGTGTTGTGAGGACGCAGGCAATTTGAAGCGCCTGCAGGTATCACCATCAGTCAGAATTGTGACTCCTTCCTTCAATCCTTTATTGCAGATTCATGGAAACTGAATTTGAAAGAAAAATGTTACTACCTTGCCCATTTTAAGTCTTTCCAAAAATTCGACTGTTTTTATAGAAACAAACGCCTTCTTCCTGTTCGCACTGAAATGCCATTGTTTTATGTAATATTTAGTCACGTGATGTAATTACACAAACTGGTGCAATTGGCATAAACAGATGTGGGAACAGACTTAATTGGCTCTTAGCGCACACACAAGGCCAGAGTCGGAGACGCACCTGAGGACCGCAGGGGGAGGTGGCTTGCAGCCTGCAGGTGTTCAACGGTCACCGCCTGGACAGAATCTGTTCATCCCACAAATCGGTAAATGGGGGCAGACACAGACAGATGGCTTTTCTCTGGCCAGTGCTCCCTCCAAGGCTGCAGCGTCCACCTAGCACCTCACCTGGCATAAAGTGGGCCCGTGATCCCCAGAAGGCAAGAGAACATGGAAGGGCATGAGTGCCTGCGGGCCACCCATGGGGTCGGAGAGGTCAGGCGGGGGTGAGGGGGCCGCTGTGCAGGGCTCGGGACAGAGACCTGTCCGAGAGCCCCAGCCTCAAGCAAGGAGCTCCGAGCCCCTCAGTCCTGGTGCTCTGGTGGGTGAACGTCCCAGGTCAGGTGCATGGGTTCCTCCCCTGGGAAGAGAGGAAGATTCTCCTGCTTCCTCCAGTCTGGCATCTGAGCAGCTCCACTGAGGCCGCAGATGATAGAGGAGGCCAGTGGTGCATTCGTCCCCAGGTACAATCCTCCTGGGCTCTGCCCACCTCTCTGCTGACAGCAGGTGGTGGTTAGCTCTGAGACTTGGTGCTGCAGGAGCACACTGGCCAGGGGCAGGACAGCCGAGCCTCTCCAGAGGGAAAGCATACTCTACCCAGGAAAACTTCTGCTCCCGAGAAACCCACAATGCAGATGCCAAAAGAAAAGTTCAACCCAGGCTGAGGGGACTGAGGCAGGGAGCCCCGTGTTCGCTTGGCAGGCCCGGCGGCAGTGCGCCTGGCCCCTTCTCGCCTGCCCCGTTATGAAGACTCTCTTTTCCATCTGTTCTGTTTTAAACAAAGGGCCAGAGGGCTTCCCAAACCCTCTCCCAGGAAACAATAGTTACCATACAGGAACAGATAATATTCCTCGAGCACTCAGTGGTGCCAGGCATTGTGCTGAGAGATTTGACTGAAGGCTCTCTGCAGAGGGTGAACGGTGCCCCCTCGCCCCCAATTACATTTGCATCCTGGAAGCTATGAATGTCACCTCCTCTGGAAAAGGGTCTTTGCAGATGGAGTTATGTGAAGGGTCTCGAGATGAGCTCATGCCAGATGTGACACAGTGGTGTCCTTATAAAAGACCAAAGAGGAGACGACGTACAGCGGAGGTGATGTGAAGAGGAGGCAGAGGTCAGAGTGACGCCACAATCCGAGGATGGCCGAGGCAAACAGAATCACTCTGCAAATCACCTTGTGCACGAAGGGCTGGCTCACAGCTATGGTCTTACCATCACTTGTCTCCCATCAGGGACCTCAGCTGCTTCTGAGACCCAGGCCTGGCCCTTGCTCATTAGGGATCAAAGTCGCAGCAGGAATAGTGGGATAATGCCCAGCACTGGGGTTGGGGACTGGTGGTGAGCCAAACGCCCACCAACCACCAAACCTCTGAGTGCTTTCTTTTTGCTTATTAGTTCGGACTTTTCTTTCCATAACGACTGAATCAAGCTCAGTCAACAGTTATGCTTTTTCAGGATATTTATCTTAACACACCCTGAGAGAAAAGGCACGGGGTCTGCACCACACGCTTAGGTCTTTGCACAGATGGCGGGGGGCTCCAGTCTGAGCTGCTGTCATGCTGCCTCCATTGCTTTCTCAGTAAATTTGCTTCCATGGGAGTAGGTGTGAGCGCCAGGAGTCCCACTCCGAGTGAAATGTCCCTAAGTGTGCTCTTTGCTCTCAGCTCGTGTTCACAGCCACCTGTTGTTCTCACGTGAGTATTCAAGGTCACGCACCCACACTTCTGCATTTTTGGTGGATGTGTGCAAACAGCTGAGAGCCTCCTGATGGCTGCAGGAATGAACGGCAGGTCTGTTGATTGCAAAGATACATCTTTTTGCGAAACCAGGTCTGTGGTTCTTTTAAGGCCGTTACTGAATGGAGATGTGTTTGCCATTCACTAGGGTGTCAGACGCGGAACGTGCGACAGCAATCAGTTAACATGTTTATCTCACTTGAGAGTACACAAAAGAATTAAGAACGGCCATTTTTTCAGGAGGAACAAATGGCATTAGTGCTCCTAAATACAATCATAAGGGTGGCCCCTGGGTGGCTCAATAGGCTAAGCGTCTGACTCTTGATTTCAGCTCAGGTCGTGGTCTCTTGGTTGTGACACGGAGTCCGTGTGGGCGTTACGCTGAGCGTGAATCCTGCCTGGGATTCCCTCTCTCTCTCTCTGCCCCTCGCCTGCTCACATGCCTGTGTGCTCTCTCTCCCTCTCTCAAATACATACATACATACATACATACATACATACATACATACAAACATACATACATACATACATACATACATACATACATACATACATACAGTAAAATAAAATAATTAAATAAAATGAAGTAAAAAAATAAAATAAAAACTACAGTAATAACAGTTACAACGTCTGGGGTACACTGAGTCCTCAGTTGGTGCTGGACGCTGTGCACACAGCCCCTCAGCTCCTCTTGTGAAACCACAGTCCAAGGAGCCACTGTATCTGCCTGAGTCGCCTGCTCACAGACATGGCCTGGGTCCACGGGCCCAGCTTGGGCTGACCCATGGTCAACTCTCCCATGCCTGCTGCACCATCTGGCTGTTTTCAGACATGGTCAACTGTGATTGAACGGAACACCCTACATAAATACTTAGTCATGGGACTTTAAGTTCAATTTTTGTTGGTGATTTTCCCCTGCTCGATGCATTTTTCAGTATTTTGCCCTTAGACACGTGTACGCCTTGTTGTTGAACAATTAAATGTGCTTACGAATTTATGACTCCTCGCAGGAACATGTGTTGAGAGCCGTGTGTGTGTGTGCTATTTCTAGAGGTTGAGTGCAGCATGCCAAACCCGCATGCTTCTCTCCTACGAGATTCTTGTGACCAAAGTCCAGAAACTCAGATGCAGGACAGCGCAGCCAGAGAGGAATCCCGTCGGGCCAGCGTGCTGGCCCCAGGGCTCTCCTCTGTGCCTGAGCCGGCCCGGCCCTCCCGCAGCTCAGGAAACTGCCCGCTGGGGTAACAGGAGGAACATGCTCATGGGCTCACCGAGCTCCCCCTGCGCACCCCTTCCTGGGAGGGCTCTGGGGGCATAAACAGCTCCTGAGACATGACCCCTTCCGCAGAGGGCACACACAGCAGCTGAGGGGTAAGACGCAGACAAAGGGTAGGGCTGAGCCATGCGGGGCTAGGAGATCAATGACACAAAGACCTGTTAGCCTCCAATTGTTTGCTGCGTGATGAGCCCCGCACTCCATGTCACCTCCCTTTATCTCACTTTGACCTCAGAACAACCCCATTAGGAGGTGATTAGTTGTGCCCCTTTCACAGCTGAGGACACGAGGCTTAGAGAGCTAAGCAACCTGCTCCAGATCTGCTATCCAGCTTCCCCGCCGCATAGCCGAATTCAGACACGGGCCTGAGCAAAGGGGCCACATACGGCCCACAACACGCCATGCAGCCAAGGGGTCACACGGCCACGCGGGGCAGTGCAGAGAGACGCGGTCCCTCTGGGTCTGGCAGAGCATCTCAGCGAACACCGAAGATGGGATGAGTGACCCCGAACGACAATACCGCACACCAGTCCTCTCCCTACTCACGGGCCGTCTAGCCCTTGCCTTGCGGATGCCCTCAAAATCCTTCATCACTTCTCTGTAACCGGCCACCCCAGATAACGCCATAATCCTCCCTAGGCCGGTTGCCCAGCTCCCCCCTGGATCTCTCTGACTCTAGTTCTCCAAGAGTAAACCTTCCCCAAGCCTGCTTTTCAACCACGTGGCTTATGCAGAACTTTCTGGGTCCTTCTAGGCCTCTGCACCCACCATTCTGGTTCCCACACCCAGGCTGGGGCCCAAGAAGGCAGAGGTCACCCCCAGAAGCCTGAGCAGGGGCCTGTCAGGTCCACAAACAGATTTCTCGTGAGGGATCCAGCAGAAAATGGGTGTCAAACTCAGCACCTGCCTTCCCTTTCTGCCTGTCCCGTCCTGACCACAGTGCTGGGAGCAGCGGATGAGGGGCCTGAAGGGTGGTGGTGGCCAGAGGCGCAATCACTGCAGCCCAGGGCCAGCCCTGGACGCTTCCCAGAGGAGGGAGCCTGGAGTTCACGTGCACAGGGTGGGCAGCATTTAGGTACGAATAATAAATAAATGCAGCAAGGCAGTGAGCCAAGGAACTGGCTGGCACACTACACTCCGCCTTTAACTAGCCAGGGTCCGGCCAATGAGATTTTCATCACTGACCCGAGCCTGGAGAGAACTTACTGGTGAGACTGCGTTGGCGTTTCCATCAGGGGCTGCTGTTGTTATCAGAAGTACCTATTACCCATCGTGAAACAGCAAGCTCAAATTGGATGGGAAAATGAGTTTCTACTTCATAAATGCATAATGTGAGCAGCTTCTTTTCTTTTTTTTCAAATTGACTTATCTCAGCAAATTTTGTCTCCTTTCATGTTAAAAACCTATGAGCTGATTCTAATTTAATGTTTGCAAGTTCTTATTAGACTTATTGACAGAATTCATAAGCAGAAGGTGAAACACCTGTTTAATCCTGCGTGGGGTGTGGAACCAGGGGCCACATCTATCACCACACGAGCCTTTCACCCCCACGCGCACGCGGTTTACCGTAACCGCAGGCGGCGGATGACTGCGGGTAACGGACGGACAGGAGGCTGCCTGCCGATTCCAGGTGCTAAGAAATGTTACTGCCTCCACCAAAATGTCTAATTTCTAGGGACCCGGAGGCCAGGGCTGTGGCAGAGAAGCCGGCCCCTGGAGGATGGCGCAGGTGACCGCAAGCCACCGGGACAGGGGCACCAGGTGCTGCCAGCAACGAGGTGAGAACGAGACCAGCAGGGGAACCCAGGCCCCAAGCTGCTGAAACATATTAAGATTCAAGGACTGGATAAAAGGTAGAATTGTCATATCTGGGCCAGAAGCAGGGGCCAGGCTGGGGGCCACAGATGCCGAAAGTCAGAGATAGCCCAGGGGCGACAGAGGTGGTGAGAGGTGGGGACACGGAGGGCTTGAGGAAGACCGAGGGCAGCCAAGCAGCCAGTGCCCAGGAAGGTGGGCGAGCGGCTGCCACAGCCTACCACACAGTGGCAGCCATGCATGCTTCCTTTTCCTCTCTCCCTCCATCCCTCCTCTTCCCTCCTCCTCCTTCCCTCCTTTCGCCTCCTCCCTCCCCTCCTTCTTCTTCCTCTGTCAGTCCTCCTACCCCTCCCTCCTTCTCAAGGAGGCCCCTCATGGGGCCCCCATGCCTCACCCCACACCCCCGCCCTGTGACTTCCCCCATTCCCTCAGCACCTGAAACTGCCTGTCTGTTCCCTGACCTGCCTCTGTCTCCCCACCTCCACATGCGGACCCTGGAGAGCAGGACCCGTGTTTTGACCAGCCCTGTTTCCCCAACGCTGAGCTCAGAAGCACAGATGCTCAGAAAAAGAGGGTAAGAAAGATAAGGGGTGTGTCCTACCCTTGCCCCACACCAGAACAGAACAAGACACCTACACATCAAGTTCATGTCTATTGTGAAAATCCAGGCTTTTTCCACCTGGTATCCTGCTTGGAATTCTTTCTCACAGGAAGGTGCCCAGGACCCTGAGTTGGGCACAGCTGACCTGACACTGTCCCAGGCAGCTTACTAGGGTGGCTGGAGCTCAAAATGCCTGTGGTTCTGGGGCGCTTGGGTGGCTCAATCGGTTAAGCACCGGACTTTGGCTCAGGTCATGATCTCACAGTTTGTGGGTTCGAGCCCCGCGTCGGGCTCTGTGCTGACAGCTCAGAGCCTGGAGCCTGCCTTTGTTTCTGTGTCTCCCTCTCTCTCTGCCTCTTCTCTCTCTCTCTCTCTCTCTCTCTCTCTCTCTCTCTCTCTCTCTCTCTCTCTCTCCCTCTCTCCCTCTCTCCCTCTCTCCCTCTCCCTCTCTCTCTGTCTCTCCTTCTCTCTTTCTCAAAAATAAATAAACATTAAAAAAAATTTTTTTTAATGCCTGTGGTTCTGACACAGTGAAGCTGGTAGTATGACTGGGTCCCCAGTTAGGTCAAACAGACGTTAAATGCAATGCGCCCACAATAATATATTCTGGGTAAAATGCACACCCCATTTAACGTCCTCACACGTGCCTCCTCATGTCCTCTCATCACCTGAACAAACCAGGAAACGTGCCTTTGCTGTCCTCCCCACGACGGGTGAAATATGGCCCCATGGCGCCTGTGCTTCCTGTGGCTGATTTTTTGTTCCTGCCATGTCACCTTGACTCTTCTGTCCCTTGTGATTTAGAAGCATGTGCTTGGCTCAGCATAAACGAATTTTCAAGGCAGACAGAGTCTTCTGTGCTGTGAGGGCCAGGTGGGGTTTTTATTGACTTGTGCCACCATTGAGCATATTTAGGCACAGGCAAGAAAAAATAGCCACCGAGGAGGCCAGGCTGGCGTTGTGGGGGCTGGGGCTGGCCCGCCCCAGAGAGAGGGCCTCGTGGATGCCCTGACCTGAGGCCGGGCAAGTCTGCACACCCCCATATGCCCTCAGTTGCAGGGGGACAGCGAGCGAAGGCAGGAAAGCCCAACGGCCGCTCTGTTAGGGCCGCTCCCAGACACTGCGCTGAAGCTGAACCAAGAGCCCCCAGCTGTTCCCACCTACGGTTCCTCTGCCTAGGCATGACAGACTTCTAGCCTGAGTGATTCTCTGTGATGGGGGCTGTGCACCGTGGGATGGTCAGCAGCCTCCCTGGCCTTCACCCCCTAGATGCCTGCAGACATCCCCAGGTGTCCCATTGGGAGGGGACAGCCCCCTGGTCGAGAACCACTGGTCTAAACTAGTGTTATGTGTTCATCGGCCCCAGCGAGAGAGTCTGGCCAGGGTGAATGCAGAGCTGAGACCATACTTACTTGAAGGCTCTTGGAGGCTGGGGAGGAAATTAATTCGGCAGGGAGCAGATTCCACACATCGGGTGGGTTGAAGCGTCTACAGCACTGTCAAAGATCTCTGGAGGATGCGGGAGGCTTGCGTCCACGCTGATGTGACAGGCTCTAAAACAAAAAGATGTCGAGGGAGTGGGCGGTGACCCTGAAGATCGGGATGCAAATGAAGTCTGCCGGCCGCAAGGAAAGGAGAGAAGGACGTGATGTGTCAGAAGACACTACGTCAGAGACTGAGAGAAGGAAAGGTTGGGAAGAGACTGATGTCCAAACACAGACGGAGAGAAGCACAGTGCTGTCCCGTCAAGGGGAAGGGCAGGATCCTGAGCATACAGCCAACGGCATGTGACCGGAAAACCAGAACTAAGGTAGAGCTGACTTCCACAGGTACTTACCTGAGAGACACACGTGCTTATAAATACCTGTGGCCGAGTGGCCTCACACGGAGCTCTCAGGATGAGAAGTGTGGTGTCCCAAACTTACCTGCAGCCACCCAGGGCTGATGGCCAGCACTAGCCCAGCACCTCACCTTGACCGGAGAGGGGCCCAGAGGAGCAGGTGGTCAGGACTCCCCATGAGCCGACACCCTTGACCCGCTACCCGGCCCTGGGCCACCCACCCCACCCACACACCGGGACCAGTGGCTCTGAGCTCCAGAAGCACCAGCTTCTTGCCCACTGGGAGCCCCGTGCTCAGACGCCTGCCCAGCCCTCAAGTTCAGCCTGCACCTGGATTCCAGAGGAAAAGTGGTCAAGCCCAGCACCCCAGCATCGGCCGCTCTCTCTGAATGTTTTCTTTCAGTGTCAAAGCGAAAGCGACTCCTTCTTTTCCAGTGAATTTTCCAGGAAAGAGTCACCATTTTCCTGGCTCCTCTCTCCTCTGTGGAAGCCTGGGAGCTCTTTACCTTTCTTGGCGGAACCCAGTGCTATTTATTCCTTCCAAGCAAGTGTTACACAAACAGTTCCCTCCAGCTGTATTTACAGTGCTCACAAGCCCTTGCTTGGACTGGGGAAATCTGAACTTATGAATTGGCTTTGCAAAGCAGACGGGTGTAATAGTTACACTGTTCCTGCCTCTGACGGAAATGTTTAGCTTAAATAAGAGAATGAGGCTGGCAGAGTTTCCACGTGAATGGACCAGGACCACCAACTGGTTTTTGGTGGAAAAGAAGCCACCGCTGGTAAGAGCTGGTGTCGCCAGGGCAGGGTGCCGTGTTTGAGTTAAGAAGGACAGATGTCGGAGGAAATCTTCCAGGGGGAGAAAGAGCTGTGACTTGGGCCCTTCTCTGCAGTCCCTACAAGGCCGCACTTCCATCTGCCGTGACCGCACCACTGACTCAGGGCAGACGCGACCCAATGAACACGGTGCAATCATACCCCTACTATTTTTCTGTATCTCCAATTTATTCAGGGAGCAGGAGAGATATTTAACAATTACGTAGCAGCCTTCTTTACAAAACGAGAGGACGAATACAGATAACACTGGAAAAGATTGTTGAGAGCAGAATATTGAATTATCTGCAGATGGGAGCGAGTGCATGAATAATGCATTCACCGCACCTCAGGGTATCAGGGGCATCAGCCCCTCGCGGGTGTCCAAGGCCAGGCTGCTGGGCGGAGCATGGGCAGGGGACAGCAGGGCAAAATGCTGACATCTCGGCTCTCCCCGTTTTGCAAAGAGCGCAGAGCTGCACACAGAACGTGCCATGCAGAAGCGTTGCACGTCAACCTCTGCTTCTCTGCAGAGCGTATTTAATTTCTGCATGGCTGTGGACGGTACTCAGTAATGAAGTCATTCAGTGCAAGAGGGGTGGAGAGAGATCTGTCTTCCAACCTTCTCCATTAAATTCAGGTACTTTGGCACATCTCTAATTAAGATCGGGAGGCTTGAGTTCCAACTGACGAAGCACTCCAACCCCATGAGACGCAGTCAAGAGTGCTCGAGGGCAGAGCTAATACAGTGAGCATGTAATGTCTTGGGTAATTCCAATAAAGATTTCCAGTTACACTAGATTCTGGAGGTTAACCGGCACTACCCACAGAAGGAGACCGTTTCTGGGTGAGTGGCCAGGTGCCTCACAGACTGCATGGCTCAGAAAGCTGCCTGGAACCCGAAGACACCGCCCTAGAACCCTTGTGCTCAGGACCCCCTCTTTCCAAAGGGGCAGTGCCTCTCCTCAGAGCTCAGAGATCTATAGCATTAAATATTCCCAACTGGATTCACTCAGGGGAACAGAAGATAGCCTTGTCAAATCTCTGGCAAAACGGTGGCCAGGTAATTCCTGAGGGTGGGGGAATTACGTTGTTTTATTTTCCATTCATTTAGAAATTTGGAGAAAACATTTTGACATTTGCTGATTATCCCACTTTTCCCCAAGGAACGAGCTCGAGAGCATTAATTTTAGATCCGTGTCTAAGAAACACATGTGATGTATCAGTGGGGGATCCGGGGGTGGGAACGAGGCAGAGGACGTGGGGTGTTCTGGCTATTGTAGCTTCAAGGAAGCACTCCTATTTGGGACCGGGAGAGGCACAGAGCCCTGGAGAAGGGGGGGGTGGGGAGGCCTGTGAACACAGGAAGGTTCCTCCGCCACCAGGCATTGCTCTCCACACCCATTGGTTTCCACCCATAGGTGCCCTGCCTCCCAAGGCCAGCAAGCCAACTTACCTGCCCACCTGCAAGAGGCAGACACCTGTCCAGGTGAGAAACTAACTCATGGTGGGCACCAAATGAGTCCTGCCCTGACAGTCCTTTTTCAAAAGACCAGGCACCATGTAAGTCACAAAAGGCCGGGTTTTCATAAATTGTCCTTCTAGATGGTTTCCGGTGATGGCCGACATGGAAGTCATTTGCTGGCATTAAGTCTCGCTCCACAGTGTGAATACAGCTTGTCTCTCTCTGCACCTTTGGATACTCCAACAGAACCCAGACAGATTGTCACTTGGGCTGTAAACTGCAGTTAGGCCAAGTGGCCTTAAAAATCTCCATTAAAGCATATTCCTGAATTCTGTGCAACTTTGATAGCCACATTATTCTCACTGGAGGGATTGCCATCTGTCAATTTTTTAAAGGTGGAGTCCTCGAAGTGTATTTCACAAAAGACTTGTTACATTTCTATATCTGCCGACTGCTTTTAACATAAATTTATAAGACAATTTAAAAATTAACATTACCACGTCCAGAAGTCTTTTTTCACTGCTTAAAGCAATTCAGTGAAATAGTCTGTGATGAGTATCAATAGTAAAAACCATTCACAAACGTTTAGAGCGAACAGGTGAGAGCCTTCCCTGGCCCATGTCCCCAGCAGGCCCTGTCCCACCCCCCAGGGGCAGGGGGGAGGGGCAAGAAGCACCTGGTTTGCAAATTTTTTCAAGCCAAGTTTAAAAGTTATACTTTTGTCATGAGAAAAGAAGTGATTTTAATAAGACATTTTAGAATTTAATAAAGTAACCAAGAAAGCCAGTAATAAAAGCAACAGAAAGAAAATCTTGATAAAATTATCCCAGTGAACATGACCACAGCAGGAATTAATCTCAAACCTACAAAGGAGGCACCGAATCCACAACCCCTCTCTGGCAAAGACTAATGAATCCCCACTCCAAGGAACAATGGACGTCAGTTTCTGCGAGAAGCATCGGTATGTTAAATAGACAGTGAGATGAAACTCTTACCACATGGGGGAGAAAGCATTAACGGGATAGAAGAAAATGCAAAATGAACAAGAAGCAAATAAAAATGGATCGGCGGCTGGTTCTGCCATTCTGGCAAACCGAGTCCTCTCTGCTTTCGGTGGCGGCTGAATTTACAAGGAACTGCCAACTTTAGGCATAATTTCCCAAGAAGGTTCTGGGGGAAACACCAGGCACATTCTTTGTCTGACGGAAAAAATGGATGCTGCTGGGCTCTCCTCGGGACACACCTGCTGTGTGTGTGAGGACCCTGGCTCACGAGGAGATGGACACGGAGCCCAGGCCTCCAGCCCCCGCACCTCAGCGCTGCTCTGCAACCTGGCACTGGTCATAAGACACAACTGGAGGTCAGCCAGATTTGGGTTCAAATCCCAGCTATTCCTCACAGAAGCTACAACACTCGGCAACATACTTAAAGTCTATGACACTTGATTTTCACACACACACACACACACACACACACACACACACACACACACACACACGCACTAAGGATTAAGTATGGCATTCTGGGGAAGGCAACTAGAATAAATACCCAACAACTAGTAGATAATGTTGTTAAGGAAGAACACTGAGGTATGAAAATATGGTAGAACAGAGATTCTTAAAAGAAAATCCCAAACGCTATTCCCCCCTGTGCCTATGCACCGGCAAAGCACTAAGGAACAGTCTGGCTTTATGGTTTAGCGATTGATTCATCAGTTGATTGCTAATGAGCAAGGTGATGCCACCCTAACAGCCAAGCATTAACTGAGCACTTGCTGTGAGCTAGACTGTGTCCTCCACACCTGACAAGCATTACCTCCAACCCTATGGGAGAGGCACCTTCATCAATCCTACCTCCTGAGAAGAAAGCCAAGGGTAAGAGAGGTCAGTTTACCCAAGTTAAGCTGCTTCGGGGATTCCAGGGCCCAAATGCTTCCCCTTGACCCCAAACCACCCCATGTACGTATCAACTTTATCCAAGGACAGCCATGAGCTTGAACCAGGCACACGGGCCTTGATCCTGGCAATGCAGATATCAGAGCTGGCACACTTGGCTGTGCCCAGATGGCAGGAGCGGCCACAGGTGAGCTTAGCTGGCACCACCACAGGGAGGCGCCCTGGACCCCGTCTGGGGAAGGCCCATCACTACCTCCAATTTTTTCCCTTCCAGCAAAATTATTGTGATGTTTCTGTTCCCCTGGTTTGGCCCATCTTTCCCATGAGACCACACCTACCCCTGCCCCTGGTGCTCCCACCCTGTGGCACACTGCAGGTCTCCACTTATGGCCATGAGACGGACCAGTGGCTGCCTGAGCCCCTTCTCAGTCCATGGCTCTGCCCTGCTCCTCAGCCTCGGTCTTGGGTCCTCACCTCATGCTGGATTTGCGGGGCCATGCATCTGTCCTAGCTGCAGGACGTGTGACCTGGCCCCATCCATGGCAGTAGCATGGCCCACAGTAGCTGGGGCAGGGGGCATCGCCAGGCCTGGGTGGGCTCCTGTGTGCATGACCTGTGATCGCAAGACTCAGACTGTCCCAGGGGATTCTGTGAGCTCACCAGAGTCCTTCAACGGGCTCTGTCCACATTGAAATGAGCCACGAGCTAGAGCGGGGTCTGTTGTTTGCAACCAAGAACCATGAGCAAGATGGGGAAGGAAAGGAGATGTTTCTTAAAGATAACAGGGAACTAGTTGGGGTGGAGAAGGAGGGAGGGAGGGAGGGAAAGTCGCCAGTCTTTGTCAGAAAAAATCTAGTTGTTAAACCTTTCCTGTGATCCTGTGTGTGTGATTCCTTTCACCAAACCCTCACATCTTTCCTGGTATATTTTTCATAGGAGGCTGCTGTCCAGGCTTAACCCTGATTTTTGTCCTCAACAAAAACAGAAGTTTACAATGAACGCATGGACTTTCTTGGCAATAAGAATTCTTGGCAATGGCAAGAAAGAGGTTTTATTTTTCCCCTGGGCTGTGCTTGGGCACGTAGGAAGGGAAGCAGGTGAGTCTCCCAGAGAGACTGAGCAAGGAAAAGGGAAGATTTCAGCACCACTGGAGGGTGCCCTCTGACCCCACATCACATAACGCACCTGCCACTCTGGCTAAGCCGGTCCCGGCCTTCCCGCTCCAGGGACAGAATCTGTTGGAATCAAGTTGCCCTATTTAAGGAAATGGTGTTTGACTACAGAGACCTCCAGGTAACAAAGAGGTGGCTGTGGCAGGGCTCTTCAGCAGGGGTGAGGGCAAGGGCTGAAGCAGATGAGGGGGATAAGGAGGGCACAGAGGTCGACACCCCTTCCAGGGCGGCCCTTCCCACCCAGCCACGGGAAGGATGAGAGGTAAAACCTTCCACACAGCCTGCTGGTGGCACAAGGAAGCTGTCACTCTGAAGGTGAGGTTGTGCCCCACTGAGCTTCCAGAATCACAGCAAGGGCAGGGAGTCCTGCCCTCAGGACTGAAGACTAATTTGTTAATGGAGCGCCACGCATGGGGTCTGCCCTCTGGACGGGTGCACACAATTAGTCACTGTGCAGGTAGCAACTATCAAACACTTATTAAAATGTGGCTCTGCACCACACCCGCCCCAAGCGCCCCCGACTACACGTGCCCAGAAGGCCAGCTCTCAGGGACACCCCAGCTCATTTATCCTCCAAATCAAAGCAGCAGGTGGGGGCAGGAGGCAGGATGTGCTGGGGCAACGCGATTGTGGGCCGGGGAGACGACACTGGACGTTGTAAAAACAGATTAGTTCCAGGTTTCATTTTTGTCGCTGCAGAAAATCTTCATTATCCTTTTGTCCGAGGCCCTGGTGGTTTCCAGAAGGATCCTGAGGTGGGGAGGGTTTCTCCCCTAAGGCAGGAGGACGAGTGTATGTTGAGAATCCCAACAATGAGCCTTGGGGTCCACACTTGGCTCTTGACACTGTAACCTGCCCACGTGCACCCCAGACTCATGGCAACAAAGTCTTGACCCTGAGCCTCTGATGTGGGTGAGGCCAATGCCCAGATACCCGGGATCAGTGCCTTCTGCAGGAAAGGCTGCTGCACACAGACCCATGGTTTCCCTCCACACCCTGCACTTGCCCCGCACACCACGCCAGTTCCTCCTCTGCCCCTCAGCACACAGCGCCAGGCCTGCAGCACAGAAGGGCCCACCCACAGCCAGCTCACAGCCAGGCTGAGGAGCACATCCAGAGGCCTCTACCCAGAGGGCAGGGCATGGAGGCCCCAGGGAAAAGGATGGGTAATGGGTGCAGAAAGGGCTCTGGAGGCCAGGTGCCTGGAGGCCACACCTGCCAGCAATATTCAGCTGAGGGCAAGAGAGGGGACAGGAGCAGCCAAGAGTAGCCCTGGAAGGCAGGCAGGTGAACAGAGCAGTTACAAGAGCCAGGGGCCCTGCACTGATATAATTACTATACATGGGGCTCTTTTAACCCCCCCACAGCAGCCAGGTGGCCCTCAAATCCCTCAGAACATCTTCCCAAGGGTCTGGGAGCACACCACCCTCCCCCTGCCTGGCCCACTCATTCGACCCAGAAAATGAAGTTGTGCCATGCATCATGCCGTAGGGCTGGACAGACCAGATCTGGACAATACGGCTGGGAAAATATGGCTTAAAAGAGGGCAGGGCGGGACACTCCTGATCTGTCTGGGGACCCTGGGGGTGCACCAAGGGTCGGCGTTGGCACAGCTAGCGGAAAACAAGGCCATGTGAATGAAGAGGAAACAAACGCCTGTGCATGGTTCCAAGCATGAGTCCCAAGGGGGTGGAGCGCAAGGCGGGTGTTGGAGACTGGGCTTCGTGGACAATGTAAGCACTCTGCCAGGTGGGGGTGGGGCAGCAGACTGGGCAGGAGGGGTGGGGGATCTGGTCTCCCATGGGATGCAGGGGACACTGTGTGTGAGTGCTCCCGAGCCTCACTAACTGGTCACTAACTTCCTTTTCCTTTTATCTTGCAATCACTGTCAAAGCTACAAAAGACTGCGAGAATAGTAAAGGAACCCCCATATACCTTTTAGCCCATTTCACTAATACTTCACTTGGCCAGGATTTACATATGTACAGACGTATGCGCGCGCACTCGTACATAAAGTAAAACCTTGGTTTTCGAGCATACCTCATTCCAGAAACATGTTTGTAATCCAAAACACTCATGTATCAAAGCAAATTTCAAGAACCACTGGCTCAGTTGTGACCACATGACATTCGGAGTCACGTACGACTCATACTGCAAGACATCGCTCCTTCATCAAGTTAAAGTTTATTAGAAATGTTTGCTCGTCTCGTGGAACACTCGCGGAACAGATTACTCGCAATCCAAGGTTTTACTGTATTTCTAAATCATTTCCAAGTCGGTTGCACATACCGTGCCCCTTTGTCGGTTCTGCTCAGGGTCTACACCCTGAGGACAAAACCATCCTCTCACATATTCACAAGTCAGTGACCAGCCTCAGGAAATTGAACACCAGTACAACACCGTAATCTAAACCATGGGTCATATTCCAATGTCATCAACTGTCCCAAAAATGTCCTTATTAAACTTTGTTCCTGCACAGAATGCATTCCAAGGTCACTAACTGTATTCTGTGGTCACATCTGTTTATTTACCTTCTATTCTGGAACATTCCTCGGCCTTGGTCATTCATGCCACAGAAATTTCGAGGAACAGAGGCCTGTGTGTTACTTTCAGGCTGTGCATCAGTTTGGGTTTCCCTGTTGTTCCTTCATGTTCACATGATGGTGCATAGACACCCCTCCAGTGGCCTTAGTGACCGAGTCAAAACCCCCCAAAACACCCAGGCATTTCTGAGTCTCAAAAGGGCTTCTTCCCGTGTGCCCGTCTACCACGTCCTGTCACTGCTGGACTTCTGTCCGTCTTGGGTCCCCCCTGACCATGCTGGTGGCCTAGGAATCCACTTGGAGAAGCCAAAAGGGCTACCATGGCCCCCGAGAGGATGCAGAGACCTGCTCTCTTCCATCGGCCTCTTTGGGGAGGCTCGGCTCCTGACAGAGGTGAGGCGGTGAGGGGAGAGTCTTGCCCTTGCCAGTGTCTGGGCCTGAAGCTCCAACGCTTGGGCTGAACAGAGGGTAGGCTCCTCGGGCTTGATCCCACCGGCTGCTCCCACAGAGGCTCCTGGCTGGTCTGAGGGCTGGGGCCAGCTCACAGACAGAGCCCTCTTCTTCCCTCCCGTGCTCTCCCAAGCGGTCAGCTTTTATAGGACACTCTCATACTCCTCCTCCAGGGCTCCCCTTAGGGGGTGCAGACATTCCACTATCAACACTACGGTCAGGACTTCTGGTCCCCAAGTGGCAGGGAGGCCGGGAAGAGAGGCAGGAGCAGCCCACAGGGTGCCCCACCCACACCCCCTCCTGCCAAGGCTGCTGCCTGCAAGGCATCTCTGCCCCAGCATCAACCATGGAGGGTGGGCTCACTGCACGCCCATGCCCCAGTCCTCTGCCCCCACTAGGCAACGCTGAGGCGTTTCCTACACTGTCCCCACACTGTCCCCACGGTCTCTCAGAGGAGCCGCACACCCTTTATTGGCCCCCATCCTGCCCTGCTCCCTTAGGAGCATTAACATCACTCAAACTTGTCTCAGGATAAGTCCCAAACTCAGAGCCCCTCCGTCCCGAGAAAGGTCCCTCAGGGTCTTCGGTGGCCATGCCTGACAGGGCCTAAGCCTCAGAGAGACACCGGCTGAGCCTTCTTGCGCAGACTGCCAGACAACAAAAATGCAACTGAGCAGATTTTAAAGATCTGATTGGCTTTAGGACTCATGAATTGGGTAGCACCCCAAGCGGCAAGCAGAAGGGGCTCCAAGGAGCTGGACAGAAAGGAAGGTCCATCTAGAAGGAGGGCTGGGTAAGAAAGTTACTAGCAACAGCGAAGGGCTGTTGCAGGGAGGCTGCTGTCCAGGGGGAAAGCAAGGGGTCCCTGGATCCAGGAGATGTCTTCTTTCTTTGGGGGGGGGGGGTGGTGGAGAGGCCCCTGTGGCAGAGGCACTGGCACTGATGGAACATTCCTGGCTGGTTCAGACTACGTCTCTGAGGGGGGCTGAAATGCAGTTGGATTAGGACTTAAGCCCCAGTTTGGGAACTTCAGCGAAGTGACACTATTTGGGGCCTGTGGTTTTCATTCTAACGACACCCACAACACACCCACCGCCACCCTGCCACCCTGCTCACCTCCAGCTCACTGACCTTGGGGCTGACCCCGCCCTTCAGAAGGGAGGCGGTGTCAGGTCAAACAAAACTTGCAGGCAGGTCTGAGATGCCTGAGAATTATCAGAGGCCACAAGACAGGAGGGAGGGGGCAGTTTAGGGGTCAAACTGAAACTCACAAGGGTGTCATCAAGGACACCCACACCCTGGATGGGCTCAGAGGAGGGGTCCCTGAAGCCACATCAGTCCCCTAGATGCTCCTGCTGTACTGCTGTATGTGGATGACCCAGGGCTCATCGGAGTGGATGACAAGCATCCCTCATGAGTTATTAACAGCATCGGTAACGGTGAGACAAAGCGATCACTGGAACACTGTGAGGCACCTCAAATTGTATTTCAATCAGAAAAATCATTTTTATTGTAACAGTGAGTTAGAAAACTCACAACATCTATTCAGGCTGCATTTCTTTGTGACCTAGTTGGTCTACTTAAGAAAGGAAGGACAATCTCAAAGTATGTATGGGGATGTCTCTCCCTCTCCTGTGTTATTCTGCATCAATCAAGCAGTTACTGAGCACGGAGTCGGGTAGGTGCTCTGCTAACTGCCATAAAAGAACAATCTTAACCAACAAGCACAGGCCCCAGGAGGCACGGGCACTTTCCCTCTACATGAAAGGCCAGGAACAGAGCCTCTGGGAGGCCAGGTCCCCATGCGGCTGGCGCGCACTGAGCCAGTCTGCAGGGCACCGCCTCTGTCCTGATTGGATAGCATGTGGGTCTTTTTCTACACTAATTTTCTGTTGCTACTGCAACAAGTTATCACAAATGGTGGCTTAGACGACCTCAGTGGATTCTGGAGGTCAGAAGTGGCTGACACCAAGTACGGGCAGGTTGTGCCCCACCACCCCGGGGGCCCTGTGGGGTGGGGCCTCTCCTGTTCCATCACTCTGTGGGCACAGTGCACCGCTGGCCAGCTGGCCACTGAGGCCCGTCCTGTCTGCAGGGTCCCCTGCATTTCACGACTCCGCACCCTTCCTGCATCTTCAAGGTGCACTGAGTCCTTCTTGCCCCTCTCACCCCCTCTTTCCCTTTGGCCTCATCTCTCCCACCTCTCTTGTGCCTCCTTCTTCCACGTTTAAAGGTCCATGAGGCAATGGTGTGCCTGTCCAGACAGTCCAGGAGGGCTTCCCATCCACAGGCCCTTATTTAATCCATCCTCGGTGCTCCTTGGGCCACAGCAGAGGACACATCCACAGGCCCAACGGGTTACAGTGGACATCTTTGGGGGCCATTTCTCCGCCTCCCATAGGCTTCTCACTGGCCTGTTCTTTACCACCCTTTCAACTCCTTTTCTGAAACATCCAAGCTGCTGGGATAACGCTGAAATCCATTCATCTCTTCTCTGATGATCCATCCACCCCTTGCTACTCTGCCCGGTCCTCATTTTACAACAGGAGTCCACAGAAAACACTTCCTCTTTGGAAGTAACAACTGTTTCCTGGCTTTATCTCATGTTTTTCAAGCTCTCTCCTTTTATTTCTGGTTAAAGATCAGCCTCACCCCACACCAGCACTACTGAGATGGTCTCACGCCCAAGGTCTGCTCCTTCAGAACCTCCATACTGGTTCCTGTCTGTTGGAAGTTTGCAGGAAGACTGTGTCTCCCCATGACATGGGATGGGGCACGGCATGAATCTTATGGTTCTGACCTCCAAGGAGGAGACCTGGTCACTACCCACCCCAATGACCTCACAGAAAGACTCCTGGTCTGGTCACATAGCCAGTTGGGAGTCACATGCCCAGCAGGAAACAAGTCACTGTGTCCACATCCCCCACCCTGCCCCATGGTAAGGGAAGGGGGCAGTTAGCCTCACTCACCTCAAACCCACAAATGGCTTTCTAACAGAACTGGGCAGATTATGGTAAATAAAAGAAACCTGACACGTGTCACATTTTTCAGCACATGAGTCCATCGCTACGACGTCACTGCCATCATCACTGCTACTCATTCTCAGTACTAAATGGAACCGGAAATCTCTAAAATTTCTGATAAGGAAAATGTCTTTTTTGGAGGGATGGAGGGACAACAGTCTTTTGCAAAGGCATGCCGATGAATAAAGCTCATGCCTGAGGTGAGAACTGGACAAATAACAGAAAAAAAAAAACAAAAACACAAAACCCACGGCATCTGGAGGACTTTTCCCCAGGGGTTGAGGACCTTGGTTAAGCCCACACCAAAACAGAGTGATGAGGCCAATTACATTTTTAGTCATTTTAAAAAATAATAAATGATAAATCAACAAAAGGGCCCGAGCAACAGAGGAGCTTCCTTTCCCCTCCTCCTGGGAGAAGGCAGATGTGCAGGTAAAGACTGGCGTGTGTGTGTGTGTGTGTGTGTGTGTGTGTGTGTGTGTGCACGCGCGCGCGTGCTCACACACATATTGGTTACTCTGTCCCAAACACCGTGACTCAAAATTCCGAGAATCTGAATTCTTGTGTTCTATGTCCTGCTCATCCCCATAAATGTGTTCTGAGAAGAAAAAACACTTAAAACTCATCAATGTATGTTAAACTGAGATCACTACCCTAGAAAAATAGTCTGGGGAAATTAGTGTCAAAAAATAATAGTTTATGGTTCAGTGCCTTATTTTCTTCAAAGGGGCAGAGTTCAACCCCAAGCTCACTGCAAGTAGTCAGGGTAAAAGAAAGGAATTTGTTCAAAACCCATTCTGCATTCAAATACGAACTGTCTGAAATGTGAGTAACTTGGCAGAAGCCTGAAATGTGTCTCTTCCTAAGCGGCGCTGGGCTATTTTTTCCAGGAAGTCATGTTCTGCAGGAGCTTCGTGGCCGGCTGCTTGTATCTAACATCAGCCCTGAAGTTGATGTGCAAGAATTTGGAGTACAGCCCCTCCTCCTACTTGAGAAAGTTTCCGGCATTGCTCCTTTGTACCTCCCCTTTACGACTAACATTTCCGGCAGTAATGGAGTGGGTTTGCCTCTAAGAGAACTGACTTCATCTACACAGGTGCCGAATGCATCGGATGTTCTTCCCACCTCCGTTTTGTAGACAACCAAGATGGGACTCAGGAAGATGGATGTATTGAGTGTTCCGATTCCCACCTTTCCAACATCACCTACCTGACTCTGGTGACAATCTCAGCAACCTCCCAAGATCACGTGGCAACTAGGTGGGAGAGAACCAGGTCTGGCTGGCTCTAGAGCACACATTCCACTCCACCGAGGAATCTGGGGTACGTAACGGTCAAAATTTTACAACCGATATGACAGCTACTATTTGTCGCTGGAGCACACGTGGACCTTTTGTTACCCTTTTCTCTGCTGCAAGAAGAGAGGTGGCTTCTAGTCTGCCTAGTGTCCCATCCTGGCTTTCTGGCCTCCTCACCAATACAGCCAACATGCACCCCACCAGATTCCTCCAACTCTCCGCCCCTGACAGCGTGCCGCGTGTCCTAACGGGATCTGTGAGTGTGTCCCCTTCACAAATCCCATCGCGCTATCTGAAAAAACAGTGTGAAATCTACCAGAGTCTTTGCAAGAAAAGTGAAATGTGATTCACCGTTGGCTGTTCCCTGCAAGTCAGGCCATTTCACATGTGACTCTGGAGCAGATGGGAGGTGGAGGCGTTCCCTTGTTTCCTGCCCACCCACCCTCTCCACCTCAGGCGTGGCTCAGAATTACTCCCCTCTGTGTGTCTTCCACCACAGCGGAGACGCTGCTAAGACATCGCCTTCTCCAGAGCAGCATGTCCTTCGTCAAACCCTGTGACCTGCCAGGTCGGCACCTTGCCCCTGCTGGGACCCCATCACATCAGCTCTCCTCTCCCACTCCAAACTCTCCTCCACACCAGGGACAAACCTCAACAACGCACGTTGGGTGCATTCTGTGGCTCCCCCTTTCATCCCGAATGAAGTCCCAGCTCCACGCTTCTGGCCCTCACTTCAGCCGCATCTCACGCGACCTCTCCTTTACACACCTGGACTGTTTTCCAAACGGCACGCCTGACACTTCCCCCCACGGACACCATTCTGCCTCATGTCCAGTGTCACTGTGAAGATGCCACTTAACTTTCTGGATGTTAGCTTCAAACTAGAAAAAAACGGAGGTCTCCTCAACTCCCTCACAAGGTTGCTTTGAAGATGAAGTCACATTATATATGCAGTGCAGACCTCGAAATACATGTTACTTGGAGATGTTAACAATGAGGAGCCCAGGGCATCTGGTGACTGTGTAAGACAGGGCCAGTTATGTGATTCTCCCCAGTGCCTCCTCCCCCTGGCTGAAACACGGGAACAAGAGTAGGACCTACATCACAGCCTTGCAGTGAGAACTGAGTGGTTTAGACTTTCGCCGAGCACCTGATGCCTGACGGACAACGAGGAAGCTTAGCCGCCATCATCATCATTGACAAGGAGAACAAAGGCAAAAGACAGGAAGGTAAAATTAAACTGCCTTAGAACTCGCATCCTCCTTGAGGCAGGCAGAGCACAGGAACTCAGGACCGCATGAAGTATAATGCGTAAAGCATTACCGTTAATGCTTTGCTAGAGGCAAAAAGCCACCTTAGCTTCACAAAAGCCAGACCTCCAGGATCCCGCAAGACCTCTTCGACATGCAAACACCGTCATTTTGCAAAATGCCTTGATTTCTACCTGCCCCCAAGTTGAAAGCTCCTCACAATCCCAGTGCATCTCTTTCTGCCCAGGGGTCCTGTCCCTGTGCCTTTGATAAAACCACCTTTTCCAACTCAAAATGTGTCAAGAATTCTTTCTTGACTGCTCACTCTGAGCCCATATCACGTCACATCACACCACCTGCCATCCACCACCACAAGCACCATCATCAAGATCATCCCTGGTGCACCAGGGGGACGTGTGACCCCCTCGAATCTCCCTGGGCTCAGCCTCATGAGCAGCCGCGTCAGCGCTTGTCCAATCTGTGTTCCGGCACAGTCCTCGCACCCATCTGCTGTACAAAACCAGTATGTAACTGCGGCCACTACTTTTAGCACTCCCCGTGTACCAAGCACCGCCCTGTGACTCTGACACACACGAAGCAGACTATTCTCTCCCCCCCAGGCAAGTAGGAGACTTGGAGCCGCCTTGTCTCCTCCCAGACAGCGGCAAAGCCTTTCTGTTCTCTGCATCGCCAAGCAGCTACCTCCATTCCGGGAGCGTGGCGGCATCTACAGGAGGTGGGCTGGAAGGAGGTCTGTGCAGAGTCCCAGGCACAGATGAGTGACCTTGCAGCTGGATGAACAGTGGTCAACCTCCTGACCCCAGCTGAGAGGCAGTTCCCACCACAGAGAAACAAGTTATTGGTGCTACAGTTCCTACTGCTCCCTAATAATGAACACTGAGACTTAGCTCTTCAAAGATAGTAACACCTGTTATCCCTTTTTGGGGAGAGGGAGTCATGGGAAGGGGACTCGGGAGCAGCTGTGCCTGGCAGTTCTCACTCAGGGTCTCTCGCAAGACTGCAGTCAGATGGCGGCTGCCATGAGAGTCGCCTTCCATCACATGCCTGGAGTCTACACTGGGGAGACTCAGAGACAGCTGGGGCTTCGGCAACATCTCCTTTCCTATGCAACTCCCCCAGCATAGTGACTTCATGCTCCCTGATGTGGCAGCTCTGAGCCCCAAAAGGGGTATGTTCAGTGAGAGACACAACCAAGAAGACACTGCCTTTTGGACACCTTTTCCAAACGAGTCCCAGAAGCCATGCATCATCACTTCTGCCACATTCCTCACCCAGCTGTCACAGAGGCCGACCCAATTTCAAAAGGAAGGGACTTTTTATTTTCTTTCCTACTTACTTTAGGGGCAACCCGGGTGGCTCAGTCAGTTGAGCATCTGACTTTGGCTCAGGTCATGAGCTCACAGTTTGTGAGTTTGAGCCCTGCGTTGCGCTCTGTGTTGATAGCTGGGAGCCTGGAGCCTGCTTTGGATTCTGTGTCTCCCTGTCTCTCTGCCCATCCCTCACTCATCTCTCTCAAGTTTATGTATTTTTGAGAGAGAGCTTGAGGGAGGGAAGGGAAGAGAAGGGAAGGGAAGGGAAGGGAAGGGAAGGGAAAGGAAGGAAAGGGAAAGGAAGGGAAGGGAAGGGAAGGGGGAAGGGGAAGGGGAAGGGGAAGGGGAAGGGGAAGTGAAGGCAAGGGAAGGCAAGGGAAGCGAAGGGAAGGGAAGGGAAAGAGAGAGAGAGAGAGAGAGAGAGAGAGAGAGAGAGAGAGAGAGAGAGACACACAGAGAGAGAGAGGGAGAATCCCAAGCAGGCTCTGTGTTATCAGCACAGAGCCTGACACGGGGCTCAAACCCACTAACCATAACATCATGATGTGAGCTGAAGTCAAGAATTGGACGCTTAACCGACCGAGTCCCCCAGGAGCCCCAAGACTGACTTTCAGTGAGGCAGGGGCAGAGTTCGGTAAGAACACATGGACAAAGGGGCGCCTGGGTGGCTCAGTTGGTTAAGCGGCCCACTTCGGCTCAGGTCATGATCTCACAGTCCATGAATTCCAGCCCCGCGTTGGGCTCTGTGCTGACAGCTCAGAGCCTGGAGCCTGTTTCAGATTCTGTGTCTCCCTCTCTCAGACCCTCCACCATTTATGCTCTGTCTCTCTCTGTCTCAAAACTAAATAAACGTTAAAAAAATTTTTTTAAAGGACACGTGGGACAGGGAATGTCAGCATGGCCATTTGTGGAATACGCAATCTGCCATGATCTGGTTCCCAGACTGCCTCCTGAACCTCATTCCCAAGAAGCCTCACATCACTTCCCCTCTCTTGCCTGACTTTGAGACCTTTCCATTCCTCCATTCTTGCTGAGGATTTGATCCGGTTTCTGGGGCAGTAAACTCACTCTGCGAACAGTCATCCACATCTCTCATTTACACTTAGGCCAACAGCTTCCGAACGTTATTTGCCGACATGTGAAAACAGTGGTTTTCTTTGCCTGGAATGTACGTCAGATCTGTCTGGCTGGGTGGGGTGGTGGGAAGGGGAGCCCTCTGGGTTAAATGAAGAATGGGAAGGGGAGCCCTCTGGGTTAAATGAAGAATTCATGAGCAATTGAAAATGCTCCCCCCACACACACCTGACCCTCACTATAAACATGCTCCCATTTTAAGGTTTACTCTGTGGTCACAGAGCTAAGAGATAGAGGCGGTGAATCTGGGTTTTGAACCCAGGCAATCTGAGACCAAACAATGTTTTAACCCCTATCCAACTGTGACCCTAACAAGGAAGTGGCCTCTGTCTCTAAAGCCCTCATCAATCACCAGGATGACGAGCATGGTTAACACAGGTTGCTGGTCCCCAACACTCAGGTCCAGGGAGGGGATTAAGAATGTGCATTTCTTATGTTTTTAAAAAGATTTCATTTTGGGGGTGCCTGGGTGGCTCAGTCAGTTCAGTCTCTGACTTCAGCTCGGGTCACGATCTCACCATTTGTGAGTTCAAGCCCCATGTTGGGCTCTGTGCTGACAGCTCAGGGCCTGGAGCCTCTTTTGGGTTCTGTGTCTTCCTCTCCCTCTGCACCACCCCTGCTCACTCTTACTATCTCTCTCTCCCTCCCTCTCTCTCTCTCTCTCTCTGTCTCTCTCTCTCTCTCTCTCAAAAATGAACAAACATTAAAAAAAAGATTCTATTTTTAAGTAATCTCTACATCCAACGTGATGTTGAGATCAAGAGTCACGTGCTCTACCTACTGAGCCCCAGCCAGGCACCCCACGAATCTTCATTTCCAGTGAGCTTCCGAGTGCCTGCCTAGGTAAGCTGGTCCACAGGCCTCACTGACAACACTTCTGAACTCTTATACCTGAACAGCAATGCTGAGAACTAAAAAAGAAAATGTATTTCTTCTTACTCTGATTGCGGCAGGAAATAACTGCAAGAAGAATGAACATAAGAAACCCACACATTTGTTAATACTTAAAACTCCGGATGTTTTACGTATGCCTACGTTCAAGTGTATATTTTTTCAGTTCACAAAATTAGTTTCCCTTTTAATAAAAATTGGATGCGATTTTAAATAATCCAAGGATGTAGACTATGATTCTGAAAAGTAATCAGCTTTATGAAAAAGTAAAAGATGAATCATCCCTGTTATTAACATCACATCACCTTAGCGGTCTGGCCAGCGGCCGTCTTCTCTCAGAAGTGGGCCAGGATCCCTGCACTACAAGCTGGAAACCAAAGTGAAGGAGTCCCAGGCCACATCTTTCTGGGAGCCTGTTCTCACCATTATTATTATAATAAGAAATGCTAATTGGCATCAAAAGGAAATCACATGAATTGTCTGTGCAAAAGGACTACAAAAAAAGTTTTTATTATTGTTATTTCAATTTCTAGATATTTCATTGAAATGAGAGAAATCACAGGCCTGGCTGAGAGTTACTCTGGTATTTTGTGGTGCCGTGAGGAATATTTTTCCCTCCTAATCTCTGCTTAAAGTGTAAGTAAGAGTGCCTCTATCCACTGCCGTGAACAAAAAGCACAAAAGGATTCAGAAAGTAATAAGAAAGATAAACAACTTTGCAATAAAATTTCAGCTCCAGTAATTTCCCATCTATGTCTTCTCACTGAATCATGTAGTCCTGAGCTTTGCACTTTGCACGTGCGTGCTGCACTGTGCAGCTGTTTCATATCCGAGGCTTCCCAGTGAGCCCAGTCGACACCTGCTCGGTGTGCCCATGCAGTCACTGAGTTCGACAGTCGCCCCATAACAGGCCTTCCTGTGTGATTTCCTGGTCTTTCTCAGGCAATCAATCTTAGTGTCTGAGACAGAATGAGTTGTCAGTCAACCCCTTCCATCAAAGGGGGCTTCAGATGTGATTACTTAAATCCGCTCACTCTTGGAAGCAAATGCTGAATATGGTTTTCCCAGCTGAAACCACTGACGTGGTTTTCAGCCAGCGAGTGTGGGCCTCACCAGCAGAGCGACCGCCAAGTGCATCAGGGCACCTCAGGGAACATCCCAGAGACAGAAAGGAGGTAGAAGGCGGGAGGATGGGGGCCAGGAGCAGGGGGAGAGGGCTCCTCAGGTGGCATATAGGAACAACACTTCTGTTCTGTTGAAACAATGCCCTCAAACCCAAGACAGATTTCACCATGTATTATCACATTATATTATTTGCAATTCCCATTCATAAGTTGATGGACATAGGAGGTATGTCCACTTCTATGCAACGCTGCTCGGAACAATCTACGGGTTAAGTTTCATCAGCCTTGGAGAAGGGTGGCGGGGGGGGGGAGGCTGTGGAAAACAAACCTCAGAGGACAGAAGGGCAGCATGGATGCACCACGGCCTTCAGCAGAACCCCAGGGCTGAAGGAGCCCAGCCTGGCCTGAGCAAGGCCACTGTGCACCGAGCTCTTGCACGGATGACCCCACTCACTCCCCCCCACAACTTGTGATGATTTCCTCATTTCACAGATGGATAAATTGAGGCTTGCCCAAGGTCACATGCTCGGACTGAAATCCAAGCTTTTCCAGCCACAAAGACTAGGTTTTCAGCTAGGATGCTATGGAGATCCCGGGGTGGCTCATGGGGCGGGGGGGTGGTGTGAACCCCTCAGTGCTCGTCTCTAGCTAGCCACCCTCTGCGGGATCACCCGCCCAGTGGCTCTGTCCCCCGACACACACCATCCAGTGTAGCCCAAATAACTGACAACAGCTGCCGAGTCCCTTGTCACCGAGCCCCAGCCAGCTCTTCAAACTGCCTTCCAAGGCAGAGTTTTCATTCCCCCACATGATCTCCCTGAACCAAATCTCATTAATAAAAGACGAGAAATACGTTTTAACAAAGGTCTTGCCGAGATGCCTCTGCAGCAGCAGACGCTGTCAAAAACTTCCCCCTGCTCCTTGAGCGAGAAGAATTTTTCTCCACAGGGAAAGCAATCTCCCTTCCTTCCAGCAGGTCCTTGGATCGCCAGCCCAGAAGCAGCCTGAGTATGAACTCGTATTTCTATGTGTGCTGTTGCTTCCTCCCTTGTTGAAAAATGCAAATCTCCCTGGTGTACTTAAAATATGCCATTAAATACCGAACATTGTGTGGGTTTGGAAAGAAAAGAAAAAAAAAATAGTACATATTTGGCGACTCCCTTTCACTCTGAAGATGTTTTGGGCAACATGGAAGGAAGTCACTGGAGTGTGACTGGCTGTCACCAGGAGCCGGCTTGTGACAGTGGCTGCGAGTGCCACACAGCAGAATGCTGTAGCCTTGGGAGGCATAGCTCCCAAGCCTTGGAAGCCTTGGGAGTCGTGGCTCCCAAGCCTTGGAAGCCTTGGGAGGGCAGAGATGCTGCCCCTGCTCAAGGAGACCGTGGGTGGGCCCCGAGGAAGCGGCTTTGTTTGACCTCATGGTCTGAAAACCTGCAGGGCCCAGCCCACACTGCACATGTCCAGCAGGAGACACAGGAGTCTGCTCTGGCAGAAAAGGCACAAAGACAACTCCCTCTAAGCCAAACCTTCAAAGAGGCGCCTGGTGTCCTCCCGCTCAAAGGTCTGCAATGGCCCTGCCTTGTGCATGCCTTGCCTCTAGAGTCTCCTGCTTTCCGTTCAAGTTTTCTTATGCTTGTTTCCCACGTCATCATGCTCAACAGACAGGAGCGCTGGCTAGGAGCCCTCCAGCCTCAGGTCAGAGACGAACAACAGGAAGGCATGTGTCCTGGCTGCACCTTGTGGGCTGGCGGTTTCAAAGGCCAGAGACGGTGCTGGGGCCCCAGCCAGGCACGGCAGGTAGTCACAGGCTGCTTCTAGTCCACTCCACTGCCTTTGTGTTTTGCATCTCAGGAGCCTGAGTTCTGTGCAGTGCCCTGCAAAGCCGGGCTTAGACACAGCCCCGTGGAGCGCTCAGGAAGAGAAGGAAGCCGAGGAAAGAGAACCCGCGGGCTCCCTGCCAACAGCTCTGAATGATAGCGTGGAGCAGCGTGGGCCACACGCAGCTTAGACCCAGTAGAAGCCGTGTTCTTGCTCCTCCTCCATCAAGACAGCAGCCTGCGCGTCCCTGGCTATCAGGCTTTGACTCTGTGCCGAGTGACCATCCTCCAGGAATGGCGTGCTGTGTCCACGGGGCAGAGGCTGTGGGCAGAGGTTGCGTTCGCGCCACCAACCGGAGCAGTGGAAACCCGAGTAAAGGGAGAAGGGCCCGCAATGGCCACCCCCCACTTCCTGGCTGAACACAAACAGGCCCATCGGGCGACCTGCCTCAAAACAGCCATGAGCCCTGCCTGCTCACCTTCCTCCTGGAAGACAGCCCCGCACCTCCACTGCATGACACATGGCCTCTCCCTCCCCCATTGTCCAGACCCAAGACTCCAATAAACATCTGTCTCCTTTTTTCTGCCCCTGGTGAATCTGTCACCATATATATACATATATGTGTGTGTGTATATATATATATATATATATATATATATATATATACACACATATATAAAATATATATATATTTATGTGTATGTGTATGTATATGTATATGTGTATGTGTATGTGTATATGTATACATGTATATACGTGTGTGTGTGTATATATATATATATATATATATATATATATATATATATATATATATATGTTTTTTATACACACACACCCACACACACACACACACACACACACACACACACACACACTACACCTTTATCCATTCACGCATCGATGGACGTTTGGACTCTTTCCATACTTTGGCTATTGTTGATAGTGCTGCTATAAACATTGGGGAGCATGTGCCCCTTCGAAACAGCATATTCGTATCCCTTGGATATCGTAATTGGTGGCTCACAGGGTAGTTCTACTTTAGTTTTTGAGGAACCTCCATACTGTTCTCCAGAATGGCTGCACCATCTTGCATTCCCACCAATGATGCAACAGAGATCCTCTTTCTCTGCATCCTCACCAACATCTGTTGTTGCCTGACTTGCGAATGTTAGCCATTCTGACAGGTGTAAGGTCGTATCTCATTGTGGTTTTGACTTGTATTTCACTGATGATGAATGAAATTGAGCATTTTTTCATGTGTCAGTTGGCCATCTGGATGTCTTCTTTGGAGAAGGGTCTATTCATGTCTTTTGCCCACTTCTTCAGTGGATCGTTTGCTTTTTGGGGGGTTTGAGTTCGATAAGTTCTTTATAGATTTTGGATACGAGCCCTTTATCTGATATGTCGCTTGCAAATATCTTCTCCCATTCTTTCACTAGCCTTTTAGTTTTGCTGATTGTTTCCTACGCTGTGCAGACGTTTTTATTTTGATGAGGTCCCAGAAGTTCACTTTTGTTGTTTCCCTTCTCTCTAGAGGACATGTTGAGTAAGCAGTTGTTGGGGCCAAGATCAAAGAGACTTTTGCCTGCTGCTCCTCGAGGATTTGGTGGCTTCCTGTCTTACATTTAGGTCTTTCATCATTTTGAGTTTATTTTTGTGTATGGAGTAAGAAAGTGGTCCAGCTTCTTTCTTCTGCATGTCGCTGTCCACTTTTCCCAGCAACACTTGCTGAAGAGACAGTCTTTATTCCATTGGATATTCTTTCGTCTTTGTCAAAGATTAGTTGGACATATGTTTGCT
The DNA here is from genome assembly GCF_046562875.1 of Panthera onca. NCBI lineage: Eukaryota > Metazoa > Chordata > Mammalia > Carnivora > Felidae > Panthera > Panthera onca. The sequence continues at coordinate 13,506,194 of NC_138358.1, read as the reverse complement.
GGTCCATTTCTGGTTCTCCATTCTGTTCCATTGATCTGAGTGTCTGTTGTTGTGCCAGTATCATACTGTCGTGATGATGATTACAGCTTTGTATCATCAACGATAGCTTGAAGTCTGGGATTGTGAGGCATCCTGCTTTGTTTTTTTTTTTCAAGATTGCTTTGGGTATTCGGGGTCTTTTCTGGTTCCAAAAAAACTTTAGGGTCATTTGTTCTAGCTCTGTGAAGAATGTTGGTGTTAGTTTGATAGGGATTACGTTGAATAAGTAGATTGCTTTGGGTGGTATCGACATTTTAATAATAGATGTCCTTCCTATCCAGGAGCATGGAATCTTTTTCCATTTCTTTGTGTGTCTTCTTCAATTTCTTTCATAAGCTTTTTATGGTTTTCAGTGTATGGATTTTCCACCTCTTTGGTTAGATTTATTCCTAGGTATCTTAGGGGTTTTTGTGTAACTGTAAATGGGATCAATTCCTTGATTTCTCTTTCTGTGGCTTCATTGTTGGTGTATAGGAATGCAACCTATTTCTGCACATTGATTTTATATCCTGCAACTTTGTTGAATCCATGGATCAGTTCTAGCAGTTTTTGGGTGGAATCTTTTGGGTTTTCCATATCGAGTATCATGTCATCTGTGAAGAGTGAATGTTTGACCTCCTCCTGGCTGATTTGGATGCCTTTTATTTCTTTGTGTTGCCTGATTGCAGAGGCTAAGACTTCCAGTTAATTCTCTGTTGAATAATCGTGGAGATAGTGAACATCTCTGTCTTGTACCTGACCTTAGGGGGAACGTTCTCAGTTTTTCCCTCTTGAGGATGATATTAGCGTTGGGTCGTTCAATATGGCTTTTATGATCTCGAGTTAGGCTCCTTCTATCCCGACTTTCTTGAGAGCTTTTATCAAGAAACGTTGCTGTATTTATTCAAAAGCTTTCTCTGCACCTATTGAGAAGATCATATGGTTCTTGTCCTTTCTTTTATTGATGTGATGAATCACGTTAATTATTTTGTGGATATTGAACCAGCCTTGCATCCCAGGTATAAATCACACTTGGTTGTGGTGAATAACCTTTTTTTTTTTTTAACATTGTTGGATCCGGTTGGCTAATACCTTGTTGAGGTACTTTGCATCCATGTTCATCAGGGAATTTGGTCTATAGTTCTCTTTGTTAGTGGGGTCTCTGTCTGGCTTTGGAATCAAGGGAACGCTGGCTTCATAGAAAGAGTTTGGAAGTTTTCTGTCCATTCCTATTTTTTTGGAACAGTTTCAAGAGAATAGGTGTTAACTCTTCTTTAAGTGTTTGGTAGAATTCCTCTGGAAAACCATCTGGCCCTGGAATCATTTTTTTTTTTTTGGCAGATTTTTTTTTATTACTAATTCGATTTCCTTACTGACTATGGGTTTGTTCACATTTTCTACTTATTCCTGTTTCAGCTTTGGTAGTGTATATATTTCTAGGAATTTGTCCATTTCTTCCAGATAGTCCATTTTAGTGGCATATAATTGTTCATAATATTCTCTTATTATTGTTTGTATTTCTGTTGTGTTGGTTGTGATTTCACCTCTTTCATTCTTGATTTTGCTTATTTGGTTCCTTTCCTTTTTCTTCTTGGTCAAACTGACTATGGTTTATCAATTTTGTTAATTCTTTCAAAGAACCAGCTTCTGGTTTCATTGATCTGTTCTACTGTTTTTTTTGTTTGTTTGTTTGTTTGTTTTTGGTTTTGATAACATTAATTTCTGCTCAAATGTTTGTCATTTCCTGTCTTGTGGTGTTTTTGGGTTTTACTTGCTGTTTTTTTTTTCCAGCTCCTTAAGGCATAAAGTTAGGTTGTGTCTCTGAGATCTTTCTTCCTTTTTTAGGAAGCCCTGCGTTGCTATATACGTTCCTCTTATGACCACCTTTGCTGCATCGCAGATGTTTCGGTTGTGGTGCTATCATTTTCTTTGACTTCCATATACTTAATTTCCTCTTTCCCTTCTGTGTTAGCCCATTCAATGTTTGGTAGGATGTTCTTCAGTCTCCAAGTATGTGTTACCTTTACAAATTGTTTCTTGTGGTTGATTTGAGTTTCATACCATTGTGGTCTGAGAACATGCACGGTATGATCTTGATCATTTTGTACTTATTTAGGGCAGATTTGTTTCCCAGTATATGGTCTATTCTGGAGAATGTTCCATGCACACTGGACAAGAATGTATATTCTGATGCTTGAGGATGAGCTATTCTGAATATATCTGTGAAGTCCATCTGGTCCAGTGTGTCATTCAAAGCCTTTGTTTCTGTGTTGATTTTTTGATGAGATGATCTGTCCATTGCTGCTAGTGGGGTGTTAAAGACTCCTCCTATTGTGGTATTACTATTGATGCGTTTCTTTATGTTTGTTTTTAATTGATTTATATATTTGGCTGGTCCCCACATTTGGCACATAACTGTTTACAATTTTTAGGTCTTGTTGGTGGATAGACCCCTTGATTATGATATATGCCCTTCTGCATCTCTTGATACAGTTTTTATTTTAAAGTCTAGATTGTCTGATGGACGTATGGCTATTCCTGCGTTCTCCACCTCCTTATTTTAAATCTGAAGGGATCTTTCGGTCTAAAGGGGGTCCTTTGTAAATAACATATAGATAGATCTTGTTTTCTTATCCATCATATCTTTTGATTGGAGTATTGAGTCCATTGACGTTTAGAGTGAGTACTGAAAGATATGCATTTATTGCCATTATGATGCTTGTAGAGTTGGAGTATCTGGTGGTGTTCTATGGTCCTTTCTAGTCTTTGGTTCCTTTTGGTGTGTGTATATATATGTAAACACACACATATATATGTGTATATACATATATATGTACATATATACATATATACATATATGTATACATATATATATGTATGTATATGTATACATATTTTTGCATTTATATTATATTATATTATATTATATTATGTTATGTTATGTTATGTTATGTTATGTTATGTTATGTTATGTTATGTTATATTATATTATATTATATTATATTATATTATATTATATTATATTATATTATATTATATTTATTATATATTATATCATTCATATCATATTATTATATTTTATTATATTATATATTATAATTTATATGTATGTATATATAATTTTCATCTTTTCTCCCCTCAGAGTGTCACCCTTAAGATTCCTTGCCGGGCTGGTTTACTGTCACAAACTCCTTTAATTTTTGTTTGTATGGGAATCTTTTTCTCTCTCCTTCTATTTTTGAATGACAACCTTGCTGGGTAAAGAATTCCTGGCTGTGTATTTTTCTATTTCAGCCGTATTCAGTTCAGCCAACGGAATATATTTCGCCACTCCTTTGTGGCCTGCCAAGTTTCTGTGGATATGTGTGCTGAAAACCTGATCTGTCTTCCCTTCTAGGTTAGCGACTTTTTTTCCCCACCTTGCTGCTTTCATTATTCTCTCCTTGCCTGAGTATTTTGTGAATTTCAGTATGATATGGCTTGTTGATGGTCAGTTTTTGTTGAATCTAATGGGAGTCCTCTGTGATTGCTGGATTTTGATGTCTGTATCTTTCCACAGTTTAGGAAAGTTTCTGCCATGATTTGCTCACATAACTTTACTACCCCTATTTCTCTCTCTTCCTCCTCTGGGTCCTCTATGACTCTGATGTTTTTCCTTTTTAATGAGTCACTGATTTCTCTACTTCTTAAATCATGCTCTTTTGTCTTAATCTCCCTCTTTGTTTCTGCTTCTGTATTCTCTATAAGCTTGTGCACTATGTTCTCAGAAAACTGATTCTCTGTTCTGCCTTGTTCATCCTTACCGCCACTGCATCCATCTGTGACTGCAGCACCGTTATAGCATTTTAAATTTAATTCTGGATATTTTTTACTTCTCTTATCCCTGCAGAAGGGGATTCTAATCTATGTTTGACTCCAGCTAGTATTCTTGTTATCATGATTCTAAATTCTGGTTCAGACATGGTTCTTGTATCTGTGTTGGTTAAATCCCTGGCTGTCATTTCTTTGACTTTCTTTGGGGTGAAATCCTTTATTTTGTCATTTGAAGGGAGAAAAGGAATTAAAGAAGTAGGAAAATTGAAATTAAAAAAAATTAAAATTAAATAACATAAAAATCAAAAATTACACACACACACACACGCACACACACACACACACACACACACACACACACACACTTCGAATAGATGATGCTAGACCCTAGGTGTGTTTTGGTCTGGGTGTTAACGTGGTTTGACAGATTAGAGAAATGAAAACAAAGGGGGGGAGGGTGAAAAAAGATGGAAATCGTTTGAGATTTTGAGAAAATGATTACACTTAAGTAGACTAAAATGAGAAGATGTGGGTAAAATAGAATTTGAAAAAATTATACACAATAGTAGAGAATATAGTATAAAAATTATAGAAAAATAATTTTAATTAAAGTTAATAAGAAATATGAATGTTTTAGTTTTCTGTATTTAAGAAAAAAGAAAGAAATGAATAAGAGTAAAAGGATAAAAAAAAAGAAATAGTTTGAAAATTTGTAAAAGTGAATACACTGTAGTAGTTGAAATAAAATGATGGGAGTAAGATAGAATTTGAAAAAGAAAATATAAAAGCAAAAAATATAGTAATAAAAATTAAATAAAATATTTTAAAAGAATTTTAAAGTACAAATGAAGTTTTTCTGTTTTTCTGCATTCAAGAAAAAAAGACATGAAAAAGAGAAAAAAGAAAAAGAAAGAAAAAAAGGAAATTGCTTGAAAATTTGAAAAGGTGAGTACACTGAAGTAGATTAAAATAAAATGATGGAAGTAAAGTAGATTTTGAAAAAAATTACACAAGGAAAAAAATTTACTAATAAAAACTAAAGACAGATATATTTAATAAAAATTGAAAATAAAATGACTTTTTTTCTTTCTGTATTGAAGAAAAAGAAAAGAATTCTAAAAAAGAAAAAGGAAAAGAGAGAAAAAAAGAAAAGAAATGAATAGATAAAACTGTTCACAGATTGAAGTAGGACTGAAATGGCTTCATTTTCCCCTACAGATCAGTCCATGTAGCTCTTTGTAGTCCATAAATTAAGCTGGGGATGAGGTTTTTGTTTTTGAAGAGGAAAGTTGGCCCAGTTGGGCGGGGCTTCGTGTAACACCTCTGCTCTCCACTAGATGGCGCTGCTAGGCTACTGTGGTTGATTGTTCCAGGGCTGTTAGGTGCGCATAGGCATCCTACTAGTGGTGAAAAAGGCGCCACCCAGTTACCCAGTCTGTACTCATGGATCTTCAATCGCTCACCGGTCCTCCATCTTCAGCTCTCATCCACTCCCCACTTTTGCACTCTCCGTGACCAGGCCCCAGGCAGTACTCTGTCCCAAGTTTTGTCTCAGATGCAGCTGTTTTCCCCAGCCCCTTACTTCTGACAGATTGCAGCTTTGATCTGTTGCACCCCTCTGTGGGAGGGTCTCACCGAGCAATGGCCAAATGAGCAATAGCGGAGGTTGGCTGCACCCAGGAATTCCCGCCGGACTCTGCTGTTGCCAGTGTCCCGACACTGCGGCCAGGTGCCAGCCCGCCCCCAGAAAAGATCGCGAGACAGTGTAGCATCAGCTTTTCAGGGATTACGGAAAATCGCAACACAGATCTGGCACCAGGCTTCACCCTCAACAACCTTGCCCCAGCACCAGCGAATGTGGCTGTCTTTCAGGGTCAGCTGGGAACAGGTGATGTCAACAGTCTCTAACAAATGGTCTTCCAACAGTGAAACCAGTTTTCCCCGTGTGGCCCAAGAACCTCCCAGACCCCACTCTGTTCCTGGGCATTCACCTTTCCCACCAGAGCACTGCCAGGTATCGAGCTGAGGAGTTGCAGCCTTTGCAACTCCCCTTGTCTACAGTCTTCATGGAATTTAAACCCTCTGCTTTCTCCTTGGTCCTTTCTCCCTTTTTACTTTAGTTCCTGTGGGTGTTTCCAATTTTCTACTTTCTCTCCAGCTGCTTTTGGGGAGGTGTCCTTTTCCCGTATGTTTTCTCCCTCCCCCAGTCTCTTGCTCCCCAAGTTCAGCTCTTTGTGTAGCATACTTGCTGAATAGTGTGGTTCAGGTTGTGCAGATTGTTGTGTTAAACTTCCAATCAGTTTCTAGGTGTGTAGGATGGTTTACTGTTGGTCTGGCTGTATTTCATGGATGTGAGACACACAAAAAACGTCCATGCTGTTCTGCCCTTCTGGCTCCTCCCCCAGGATATCATTTATCTTAGCTGAGAGTGCAGTATCCTTCATTATACCTGGGAGTGTGAATACATTCAATCTGCCTGGATGTGCTGTCTACATTTTCCTGCCCTGGAGAACAATATTCATTACGTTCCCTTGGTTGCTGTGTCTCTTATACTGCCTGAGAGCATGATCTGTTTAATTATGTCTAGAGTAAGGTTTCTGATTTATTGCCTTGAGGAGGAATCCCAGTCTCCTAACATGGGAGTGTCACCTTTTTCTCCTTTGGGAAAATGGTTTCCATCATTTCCATAAATTTTCCTGGGAGCATGATCTCCAACATTTCTCCCTATAGGGCAGTCTACAATTCCTGCCTGGACGTGTCATCTCTGTCATACTTAGTGGGTGTGAGAAACCATAATTCTGCATAGAAAGGCCATCTCTTTCATCCTGCCATTGAGCACAGTCTGCATAATCCTGACTACAGGTGACTCTCCCTCTTCCAGCCTGGGAGAGTGACGTACTTCATCATGCTTAGCAACACGAACTATCTCATTCTGTCTGGAATTCAAGTTCTCAGACATACCGTCGGGAACATGATGTTGGTCAACCTGCCTGGGATTGCTGTTTTATTCATCCTACCTGGTAGCACATATCTTGCATCCTGCTTCAGAGAACCCTATGGTCATTTACCTTGCTAGAACAGTCATCGTCATCCTGCTTGGGAGCATCATCTCTTTCATCCTATATCAGGGTCTGGAAGAAGCACCTCTTTCATCAGTACGCTGGAGTACCACCTACAAATTCTACTTGGGACTGCATATCTGTCACCCTTCCTCAGAGCACAATCTCCAGCATCCTGCCTATGAAGACTGTCTTCATCATCCAACCAGGGAGCATCTTCTCCAACATTTTCCCTGGAGCACATCTCCTTATCCTGCCTGGAAGAGTGGTTACCTTCATCCTGCATGGGACATCCATCTCCGTCGTCCTGTCTTGGTGCCTGGGAGAATGGTTTTTCTTTTCATCCTGCACTTGAGTGCCGTCTAAGAAACCTGCCTGGTAGCACTTATTTGTCATCCATCATGGGGACATGATCTTCACCATCCTGCCTCATAAGACCATATCCTTCATCCTGCCAGGGAGCATGTTCTCCAACATCTTGCCTATGAACATGTCTCTCTCACCATGCCTGGAATAGTGGTCCCCTTCATCTCTAGGACCTCTACCTCTGTCATGCTTCCCAGGAGCGCCAACTCTGTCATCGTGGCAGGAAGCACAAACTCACTTTTGTCATGGGGAACCATTTCTCTCATCCTCTCTGGTAGGGCAGTATCCCTCATCCTGTCATGGAGGGCCTTATCTCTCTTTTTGTCTGGGAGCACCATATCCATCATCCTGCCTAGGTGTGTGGTCTCCCTGTCCCTCTTTTCCTGAAAAAGGATGGTATCCTTCTTCATGCCTTGGATCATGATCTCTGTCATGCTGCCTGGGTGTGGATCCATGTCATCCTGTTTAGATGGCCATCTCAGAAATCCAGTCTGGGAGCATGTTTTCAGACATTCTACCTGGGAGTGAGATGTCCTTCATCCTGCATGGGAGAGGACTCTCCATCATCCACATGTGGAATGCAATTTCTATTGTTTTGCCTGAGTAGCGAGCTCTGTCACCCCGCCTGGGGACATGGTCTCCTTCCTTCAAGGTGGAAACACCATCTGTCATTGAAGCAGGGAGCGTGGAAGCCACATAGTTCCTGGTTATACTATATCCACCATCACCTGGGGACATGAACTCCATCTTCCTGAATAAAAGTGCTCTTACGCCAACCTGTCTAGGAGCACAATATGCCTTATCTTGCGTGGGAAAGCCTCCTCTTCATCTTTTTTGCAAGCACAGTCTCAGTCATCATGTCTTGAAGCATGATATTACTCACCCTACTTGAGAGTGTCCCGCCCTTCATTGTACCTGAATGTGTGATTACCTTCAAACAGACTGGGAGTGCCTTCTCAATTATCTCATCTCAGAGCACGATCTCCATCATGCTCTTGTGGTGTATCATGTCTATCGTACGTCCAGGGAAGGCTATGTCTCTCATCATGCCTGGATGCACAATATCCTTCAACCTACATGGATACCCAGTGTATGACATCCTGTCTCAGAGTGCCTTCTATGTCACACTTCCTGTTATCATTTTCCCCATCCTCCTGTCTTGGAACACTATCTCTATCATCTTACCTTGGATCATTGTCTCTATCTTTTTTTTTCCCCTGGGAGCACAATATCTATCCTCCTGCCTGCCTAGGAAACCTGTGTCCATCCTCCTATCTGGAGGTATGATCTATGTCATCCACCCTGGAAGTGCTATCTCCATCCTCCTTGCCATTACCCTGCCTGTGAGTGCATTCTTTGTCATCCAAATGGGAGGACATCCTTCCTGGGTGGGTACTACCCTGCATCCTGTGTAGGTAAGCTCATCTCTTTCATCCCGCCAAGGAGCATTTTCTCCATACCTTGCCTGGGAGTGCATCTCCCTCATCCTGCCTGGACGAATGGTCCCCTTCATCTTACCTGGGAGTGCCATTTCTGTCATCCTGCTTGGGAGTGCCAAGTCCTTCGCCCTTGCAGAATGCATGATCTCCCTTTTTCTCCCATGGAGCACCATTTATGTCATCCACCATAGTTGTGCAGTATCATATTCCTACCTTAGAGGGCCTAATCCATCATTTTTCCTGGGAGGGCCATTGTGGTCCTCATGTCTGGGACTACCTTCTTTGTCTTTCTTCTTGGAGCAATGTCTCCATCATCCTGCCAGGATGCATGATCTCGCTTAACCACCTGAGGTGGAAGTCTCATTCATCCTGATTTGGAGAAAGATCTACGTTATCCTGTTCTGAGCATGATTTTTTTTTTTTTTACTGAGAACTTGAGAGCTTTATTTCAGACATCCTACATGGAAGCGCGATTTCTTTAATCCTTCTGGAGAGTGTCCTCTCCAACATCCATTTGGAAAAACTATTTCTTTTGTTTTAACTGGAAATGCCATCTCCATTACCATGACTGAGAATAATATCTCTGTCCTTCAGGTTGGAAAGGCCATCTCTGTCATCCTGATTGAGAGAGTGGTGTTCACATCACTCATAGGAACATGACATCCACCATCGTCTGGAGTCATGAACTCCATCATCCTCCTGGGAAGCACCGTTTTGTCATCTTGGCCAGGAGAGCAATATCTCTTATCCTGTGTGGGAGTGCCTTCTCCGTCATCCTTCCTGCTAGCGCATCTCTGTTACCCTTCTTGAGAACAGGATATCATTCATCATACTTGAGAGTGCTGCGCACTTCATTATAACCGGGAGTGTGATTACCTTCAACTTGCTTGGGTGTGCCGTTTACCTTATCTTGTCTTGGAGAGCGATTTCCATCATGCTCCCTTGGTTGCTATGCCTGTCATCCTGCCTGACAGCACAATCTCTGTAATTGTGCCTAGAGGAAGATCTTGGATTTACTGCCTTGGAGAGCTATCTAGGTGTTCCTGCATCATCTCCATTCCCTCTTCACGAACCTGATTCCCATCATTTTTTCCCCCCTGGGAGCTCCTGCTTTGTCATCTTTTCAGGGTGCATGATCTCCTGATTTCTGTGCTGGAGTGCAGTCTACAATTCCTGCCTGAGAGCGTCTCTCTGTCATACTTACTGGGAGTGGGACATCATGATTCTGCATAGAAAGGTCATCTCTGTCATCCTGCCTAGGAGCACAGTCTCCATAATCCTGCCTAGGAGTGATTCTTCCTCATATGGCCTGGGAGAACAATGTCCTTCGTCATGCTTAGGAGGGCCAACTGCACCATTCTGTAAGGAAGTGAGTTCTCAGACATCCTGTGTAGAATATGGTCATCATCATCCTGCCCAGAACTGTCCTTTATTCATCCCACCTGGAGGCACAGTACCCCTCACTGACCAAACATGCCTGGAAGTGCTTGTCTGTCACACTTCTGGGAGCATGATGTACATCACCCTGTCTCAGAAGGCTGTCTCCATTGTTCTTCAAGGGAGAAACTTCTCCAGAATTTCCCTGGGAATACATTTCCCTCATCCTGACTGGAAGAGTAGTCCCCTTCCTCTTTACTGGGACAACCATCTCTGTCATCGTGCCTGGAAGGCAAACACCATCACGTTTACAGGAAGCATGATCTCCCTTGTTCTGCCTTGGAACACCGTTTTTCTCATCCTGCCTGGTAGCCCAATATCCCTCATCGTGTCTTGCAGGGTCTTTTCTGTGATTTTGCTTGGGAGTGCCATTGTAATCATCATGCCTGGGAGCACCTTCTTTGTCATCCTCCTGGGAGCAACGTATCTGTCATCCTACTGTGTCCATGGTCTCCCTGATCATCCTGAGAGAACTATTTTCTTCATCCTGCTTTGCACATGATCTCTGTCCCCCTGTGTGGGAGGACGATTTCTGTCATCCCGTTTAGAGAATGATCTCTTACATCCATCGTGGGAGCACGGTTTCCTTCATCTTACTTGGGATCATTCTGTCTATGATGCTTTCTTCTGTTTTTTTGCCTGAGAGTGTCACCTCTCTCATCCTGACTCGGGGAAAGGTCTAAGTTCTTCAGGTCGCAAACGTCATTTCTATATTGTGGCTATGCAAATCCCATGCCCACTAACCCATTTTTTAAATCTAGAAATAAATGGCATTTCACTAAAATTACAATCAATCCAATGCATGATTGTGTACGAGTAAAGAAAAGGAATGCCTTCTTCACCTATACTGAAAGTTATTTCTCATGCAGTAAACCCACATGCATCAGCAATGTGATAATACGTACTGAATTCACAGCACATTACAAGTATAGATCCTCACGATAAACTGAAATCAGGTGATGTGAATCCAAATTTAGGGACATAAAAAAAAAACACACGAAGATCATAAACATAAAAAATCTCAATTGCTAAAGACAAAACGCCACTTGATAAAACAATTGTATTATGGATACCTAAGAAAATTAATTTTAATTGTATCTTACCCTAATAAAGCCCTGATAATAAAAGCACTCCACATTGTCAAGGGTGAATGACAGCCAAATACACCCCAGGGTGGAAAGTAGTAGATCATGGTTCCAGAAACGATGACAAAAACTGAGGTCCCAGGATAAATGATGTATACAGCAATCCTAGGCAGGCATGATGAAGGATAAGGTGCTCTAAGGAAGGAGGACATGGGGAGAGTGCTCCATATCAACATTATGGAGACGGTATTCCAAGGCAGAATGATGGGGGACACGATGGCAGAAGGATGATGTACAAGGTTCTCGTAGGCAGGAATTTAGAATCTGAGATTCCCAAACAGGTTTAAGGAGATAATGCCCCTAGGCATGCTGAAAGATGCTGTGCTCGCCAGCAGTATGACAGACATGGGATGCCAAGGGAGCATAATGGAGATCATGCTCTGGGGCAAGAGTAGGTAGACCACGCTCCAAGGAAGCTTGAAGGAGGTCATACTCTCAGGAAAAATGAAAGACATGGTGCTCTCATGTAGAAACAATATGTCCTCCCATGAAGGAAGATGACGACTGCTGCTCAAAGGAATGATGACGGAGGAGCACTCCCACATAGGACAAGGAATACTTGTCGGGGAAAGGTCTAAGTCCGTCAGGTCGCAAACATCATTTCTATATTGTGCCTTTGCAAATCCCATGCCCACTAACCCATTTTTCAAATCTAGAAATAAATGACATTTCACTAAAACTACAATCAAAGCGATGCATGATTGTGTAGGAGTTTAAAGAAACGGAATGCCTTCTTCACCTAAACTGAAAGTTATTTCTCATCCAGTATACCCACATGCATCAGCAATGTGATAATACATACTGAATTCACAGCACATTACAAGTATAACTCCTCAGGATAAATCGTCACTTATCCTGAAAAGCAGGATGACAATATGGCATTTTCAAGCAGGATTATGGAACCTGTGTCCCCATGCAATGATGGACATAGTATTACCGGCAGGAGGTAGTTAGCCCATTCCCTGCCATGGAGCCATAAATGTTGCTTCCAACCAGTGGGGCAGAGATGGTGACCACAACCAGGGTGATGGATATGGAACTCCAAGGAAAACAAGGTAAATCTCATTTCCAAAAAGGATGATGGAGAGGATGCTCCCAATTTGAATGAAGGAAATTGCACTCCCAGGTAGAATGAACAAAACCACACTCTCAGTCTTAATATCAGTGATCATCCTCTAAACAGGAAGGCTTAGGTAATTCTCTCAGGTAGGATGATAGAGATCATGCTACAGAGCAGGGTGAAGGAGGCTACCCTCCCAGCAGGAGTATGGAGACCATGCACCCAGGCATGATAATGGATATGGCACTCCCAGGAGGATGACAAAGAAGGTGTTCTCAGGCGAGAAGGTGGCAATGGCTCTCCCAGACAAAGTGACAGATAAGCCTCTCCAAACCAGCAGGAGGGATTTTGCTCTACAATGCAGGATGAGGGAAATGATGCACCAAGTAAGAATGAGGGAGGTTTTCAGGGAGAAAGCAGGAAAAAACATCTTTGATCTTGGCTGCAGCAACTTCTTACTCAACATATTTCCAGAGGCAAGGGGAACAAAAGCAAAAATGAACTAATAGGACCATGTAAAAAACAAAAACAGAAACAAACAAACAAAAAAGAAACAAAGAAAAAAACCTTCTGCACAGCAAAGGAAACAATCGGCAAAACTAAAAGGCAACTGACAGAATGGGAGAAGACATTTACAAGCAACATATCAGAGAAAGATTAGTATCCAAAATCTATAAGAACTTATCAAACTCAACATGCATAAAACAAATAATCCAGTGAGGAAATGGGCAAAAGACATGAATAGACACTTCTCTAAACAAGACATCCAGATGGCCAACGGACACATGAAAAAATGTTCAACTTCACTCATCATCAGGGAAATACAAATCAAAACCACAATGATATACCACCTTACACCTGTCAGAATAGCTAACATTAACAACTCAAGCAACAACAGATGTTGGTGAGGATGCACAGAAAGAGGATCTCTTTTGTATTGTTGGTGGGAATTCAAGCTGGTGCAACAATTCTGGAAAACAGTATGGAGGTTCCTAAGAAAACAAAATAGAACTACCCTATGACCCAGCAATTGTACTAGTAGGCATTTATCCAAGGGATACAGGGGTGCTGTTTCGAAGGGACACATGAATCCCAATGTTTATAGCAGCACTATGAACAGTAGCTAAAGTAAGGAAAGAGCTCAACTATTCATTAATGGATGAATGGATAAAAAAGATTAGAGATAGAGATAGAGATAGAGATAGAGATAGAGATAGAGATAGAGATAGAGATAGAGATAGAGATAGAGATAGATAGAGATAGAGATAGAGATAGAGATAGAGATAGAGATAGAGATAGAGATAGAGGTAGATATAGATGATATAGATAGATATAGATATAGATATAGATATAGATATAGATATAGATATAGATATAGATATAGATATAGATATAGATATAGATATAGATATAGATATAGATATAGATATAGATATAGATATAGATGTAGATGTAGATGTAGATGTAGATATAGATATAGATATAGATATATAGATATATAAATATAGATATATACAGATATATATAGATATATATAGATATAGATATACATATACACATACTTATCTATATATATGTGTGTGTGTATATATATATGTATACATACATACATACATACATACATACATACATACATACGTACATACAAACATACTTACATACATACACACACAATGGAGTATTACTCGGCTATCAAAACGAATGAAATCTTGCCATTTGCAACTATGTGGATGGGATTGGATGGCATTAGGCTAAGTGAAATTTGTCACAGAAAGACAAAAGTCATATGATTCACGCATAGGATGACTTTAAGAGACAAAACAGGTGAACACAAGATAAGGGAAACAAAAATAATATACAAACATGGGGGGACAAAACATAAGAGACTCATAAATATGGAGAACCAACTGAGGATTACTGGAGGGGTTGTAGGGGGGGTGAGCTAAATGGGTAAAGGGGCACTATGGAATCTAGTACTGAAATCATTGTTGTACCACATGCTAACTAATTTGGATGTAAATTAAAAAAAATAATAATAATAAAAAGAACGAGGGATATTATGTTTCCTGCTACGATGATGGATTGGTGTTCCCAGGCAAGATTATGGGGACCACTCTTCCAGGGAGAATGAGGGAGACATGCCCCCAGGCAAGATTCTGAAGAAGACGCTCCTTTTCAGGATAATGGAGATGGTCTTCCTAGTCAAGATGATGGATATATGTTCTCAGGGAGGATGACGGATAAGTGCTCCCAGGAGGATTCATACAGAGCACTCCATGGCAAGATAACAGGGATATTTCTTGCAGGCACTGAGACAGTATCTCAGGATCTGATGTATCTCAGATGGAGACAGGATCTCAGGCAAGAAGACAATGATGGCTCTACTGGGGTAAATGACAGTAAGGCATTTGAGGCGGGAAGAGGGTTACTGCATTACCAGAGAGGATGACAAATACATTGTTCCCAGGTGGGCTGATGCAAATCATGTTCCCTACAATAGGTTGGAGAACATGCTTCCTGTCAGGATGATGGAGATGTCTCTCTCAGGTATGATGAAGGAGATCCCTCTTCCAGGCATGAGAGAGGGATGCACTTGTAGGCAGCATGATATAGAGATGGTGCTCCTTGGGAAGATGATATCCATGGCCTTTCAAAACAGAATATGGTTTCTTGGTCCCAGTCAGTATGACAGAGAATGTGTTCACACGCTGGAATTGTAGTAGAGCCTCCAAGGCCGGCAGATGGAGATCATGATCCCAGACAGAATGATGGAAAGGGTGCTCCCAGTAAAATGATGTAAATAACCTTCCCGAAAGGAGATCAGAGATTACACTCCCAGACAGGAAGGGAGAGACTGATATCCCGGGGGGGGGGGGGGGGGGGAATTGGACATTCTATACATGGCAAATGTGAAAGATTGTATTCCCTGGCATGATGAGGGGGCTTGTGTTCCTGGGTATTATGATGAAAATGTCCCTTCCAGACTGCAGGAAGGAGATGGAACTACCAAGGAAGATTTACAGAGATTGGAACTCCACACGGGAGGATGGACACAGCACTCCATGGCAGGCAGGAGGACGGCTAAGTACTTCCAGGCAAAAAGACACCAATGGTGCTCCAAAGGAAGATGAGGGAGACAAGGTCCAAACAGGAGGACAGGAAAAATGATAGCAGGAAGGATGAAGAAAACACTTTCCGAGGCAGGAAGTTGGAGACTTAGTGTCCAGGTAGCTTGAGGGAGGTCATGTAACCAGGCAGGATGAGGGTCACGGTGCTCCCTGGAAGTAAAACAGACACAGCACACCAAGAAATCATGATGAAGATTGTGCTCCTAGAGGAGCTAACGTAGATGGCATTTGAAGGTGGGTGGAAGGAAATCACATTCCGAGGTATAATAGAAGACATGGTGTTCTTGGGTAGGAGGAAGGATATCATGGTCTCAGGCAGGATGATGGAAACTGCACTTGCAAAAAGGAAGACAGAGAAGGTGCTCTGACACAGGATAAGCCATATTGTGCTACTAGGCAAGAGAACGGCCCTTTCCGGGATCATGGAGTCTGTGTACCCAGGGTATGGTGCATATAATGTTCCCAGGCAGGATGTGGACACCATGCTCCCTGCCATGATGGTGAAGATGGCGCGTCCATCCTGAAGGACGGAGCTCATGTCCCCGGCAGGCTGAAGGAGATGGAAATCCAGGTAAAACAATACAAATAACGTTCCCAAAAAAGATTATGGAGAATATGCTCCAAAGTTGAATGAAGGAAATAACACTCTTAGGTAGGATGACTAAAAACATGTTCTGAGGCTGGATAGTGGAGATCGTCCATGAAACAGGATGACATAGATCATGCTCACAACGGAATCACAGAGATCAATCCGCAAAGCCGGATGAAGGAGACTCCCCTCCTTCAGGTCAGGAGGAACAGGGAGACCATGCACCCAGGCAAGATTATTAATATGGTGCTCTTGGGGGAAATGAAAGATAAGGCCCTCACAGGGATGAGGAATATTTTAATACCAGGCAGGATGGGAGAAACAAGTGAGATCTTCTAGGATGCTGGAGTTGGCGTCCTTGGGCATAATGACAAAGATGGCGGGTCCGTGGCAAGATGAAGGTAATGACTCTTACAGGCAGGATAAGAGTGGTGCTCTCTTAGGCAAGATGTTGGAGAATATGCTCCCTGGCAGGATGAAGGAGATGGTCTTCTGAGGCAGGATGTTGGACACGGTGGTTCCAGGAAGGAAGATAGATAACCACTCGCAGGAGGGTTTGGTATACCATGCCCCAGGACAGGGTAAAAGAGACCATTCTCCCAGGCACTGAGGTAGTGTGATGGAGAAGCCAGCCAAAGGAAAGGCGAAGGAGACCACTCTTCCAGGCAGGATTGAGGGAGATGAGCACCCAATCAAGATGTTGTAGAACATGCACCCTGGCAGGATGACAGACACTGCCTTCCTAGGCAGGATGATGGAGATCATGCTCCCAGGAAGAAGACAAATAAGTGCTCCCAGGCAGTATTCCGAGAAGGTGCTTGCGGGCAAGATGAAAGAGATTCTTCTCCCAGTCACCGAAACAGGATGGTGGAGGTGGCTGTCCAGAAATGATGATGATGATGATGATGATGATGATGATGATGATGATGATGATGATGATTGTTCTGACGGGGTAAATGACTGTAAGGTGCTCTGAGGCAAGATGAGGGATATTGTGCTACAAAGAAGGGTCATCTCTCAGGATGAATGAAACATTTTCAGGCAGGCTAATGAGGATCATGTTCCAGACAGTGTGTCTACGAACTTGCTTCCAGGGAGGGTGATGCAGTTGGTGCTGCTAACTATGATGAAGTACATCACTCTCCCAGGCAGAAAGGAGAGTGAGAATCGCTCCTAGGCAGGATGATGGACACTGTGTTCCCTGACAGGATGACAGAGACAGCCTTTCTAGGCAGAATGATATTTTTTTTTTCTTGCTCGCATTCAGGATGGCAAAGAAAGCAATGTCAGCAAGGAATCCTAGACTGTGCCCCAGGGCAAGAAGTAGGGGATCGTATTATCAGGCAGAGTGACAAAGAGGTTGCCCCAGAACAAATTATGGAAATCACATTCCCAGAAGGAGAATAGAGGTGATGATCCCATGCGGGAAGAACACGATTGCTCTCCAAGGATAAGTCGAAGATCTTCCTCTAGGCCGAGTGAAGGAGATCACGCTCACATATAGGATGATGGGGATTGCATTCCCAGGCATCATGAAAGAGGTGGCCCTCTAGGCAGGAGATTGCACAGAGCATCCATAGGCATGCAGGATGACCGATATTGTGCTGCCAAGCTGGAAGACTGAGGTGCTCTCCATGGCAAAGTGGTAGGGATGGTGTTCCATGGCAGGAGGACAGGGAACATGATACCAGGAAGAATGAGGGAGAAGACACTACAAGGCATGAGTCAGAGACCGAGTTCCAAGGCAGGTGAAGGAGAACATGCTCCCAAGAAACATGAAGGACATAGCGCTTGCAGGCAGTTCAGCAGATCCCGCACACCACGGAAGGATGATGGAGATCTCATTCCAAGGCAAGATAAATCAGGTGCTGTTCCCAGGAAAGCTGAATAAAATACACTCACAGGCATAATGAAGGACACAGCGCTCTCAGGTAGGATGAAAGGTATTGTGGTCCTAGAAAGGATGACAGTGACTGCTCTAGCAGGAAGGATGACAGAGCAGGTGCTCCTACACAGGATAAGGGATATTGGACTCCTTGGCAACATAAAAGAATGGCTCTTTGAAGTAGGATGATGTAGTTTGTGTCCCCAGGCAATGGTGCATATCGTGTTCACTGGCAGGCTGCCTTTACAATGCTTCCTGCCACAAAGATGGAGATATTGCTTCCCCCCTGAAGGACGGAGATGATGCCGCCAAGCAAAGTGATGGAGAGCATTCCCAGGTAAAACAAAAGAAATCACTTTACCATAAAGCGTGATGGAGAGGACACTCCCAAATAGGATGAAGGAAATCATGCTCTGAAATAAGATGACCAAAACCACTGTCCCAGGCTGGCTTTTGGAGTTCATGCTCTAAACAGGATAACGTTTATCACACTCCTAGGCAGGGTGACGGATATCATGCTGTAAAGCAGGATTAAGGAGACTACTTGCCCAAGTGGATCAAGGAGACCATGCCCCCAGGCAGGATGATGGAAACAGGGCTACAAAGAGACTGACAAAGTAGGCACTCCCAGGCATGAGGATGACAATAATGCTTCCAGGCAAATTAACAGATTCGGCCTTCCAAGGCAGGATGGCTGATATTGCATTACCAGACAGGAGGACAGAAATGGTGCTCCAAGGCAGAATAAGGGAGATTATTCATCCTGCCAAAAGGAAGCAGTTGGCACTCTCAGGCATAATGACAGAGATGGTGGTTCCAGGCAAGAGGAGGAGGGCCATACTTCCAGGCAAGATGAGGGAGACAACACTCACAGGTAAGATTCTGGAAAAGATGCTCCCAGGTAAAATGACTGATACAGACTTCCTAGGCAGGATGCTAGTGATTGTGCTCTGAGGCTGGATTACCATGATTGCTCCACAAGGGTAAATGACTGTACGTCACTCCGTGGCAGGATGTGAGATATGGTGCTATCAGGTAGTATGAGGAAAACGCTGCCAGACAGGTTGACAGAGATCATGTTCCAGACAGTATGTCTCATACCTCGTTTCCACGCTGGATTACCCTGTAGTTCCAAAATAGGATGAAGGACATCACTCTCCAAGGCAGGACAAGGGAGAAGCACTCCTAAGCCAGATGAAAGAGATAGTGCCCCCTGGCAGGATGATAGAGGTGGCCTTTCTAGTCATGATGACAATTTCTTTCTCCCTGACAGTATGAGGCAGAAGGCACTGTCAGGCAAGAGTTGTAGTCTTCACTCCAAGGTGGGAAGTAGGAGATCATGATCCCGGTCAGGGTGCCAAAGTGGGTGCTCACAGGCAAAAGGATGGAAATCACATTCCCAAAAGGAGAAAATGCTCCCAGGCATGAAGACCAGGATTGCTCTGCCAATTAATATGTTGGAGATCCTCTTCTAGGTAGAATGACAGAGATCACGCTCCCAGGCATGTTGAGGGAAAGTGCATTTCAAGGCATCAAGAAACAAATCCCCCTTACAGGCAGGAAGACAGAGCCAGCACTTCCACGGACGATGGAAGAAATAAGGCCTCCAGGCAGGGGGACCTCCACAATACTCCTCGCCAGGCAAAACGGTGGATATAGTGCTCCCAGGGAGTAAACCCGAGACGGCACCTAATGGCCAGGTTGATGAATATGGTGTTCCAAGGCAGGGTGACATGTAACACGATACCAGAAATGGAGACGTTGAAGGAGTTCCCAGGCAGGATTTCGAGACTGAGTTCCCCCAACAGGTTGAAGGAGATGATGGTCCCAGGCAGAAAGCAGGACATAGGGCTTCTGGGAAGTATGAAAGAAACGACACACCAAGGGAGCATGATGGAGTTCACAACTGACAGGAGAAGATAGTCAGTGCTCCTAGTCAGTTTGAAGGAAATAGGACTCCCAGGCCTAATGAAGAACTTGTAGCTCTCAGGTAGGGTGAATGATACCTTGCTCTCAGAAGGGATGATGGAGACTAAATCTCAAAAAGGATGGTGGAGAAATGGTCCCTACAGTGACATTGCGCTCCTCGGCAAAATAACAGAATGGCACTTTCAGACAGGATGATGGGGTTTGTGTCCCTAGGTAAGAGTGGATATCGTGTTCCCATTCAGTACGCAGATGCCATGCTCCCCACCACAATGACGGAGCTTGAGCTCCTACCCTGAAGGATGGAGGTCATGCCCCAGTAAGCACTCCCAGGTAAAAGAACAGAAAACATGTTCCCACAAAGTATGAGGGAGAGGATGCTCCCAAGTAGATGAAAGAAATAGCACTCCTAGGAAGGATGACAAAAAACACAGTTCCATGGTGGATGTTGGGGATCGTCATCTGAACAGGATGAAGAGCATGCTTCCAGACAGGATGACAGATCATGCTATAAGGCATGATGAAGGACACTGAACTCCTTCAGGTCAAGAGGGAGAGGGAGACCATCCACCCAGGCAGGATGACAGATATGGCTCTCCCAGGGCGAAATGTCGATAAAGACCTCTGAAGCAGGATGAGGGACATTGCACTGCCAGGCAAGATGAGAGAAATGGTGCCCTAA
This sequence comes from Panthera onca, assembly GCF_046562875.1. Lineage (NCBI taxonomy): Eukaryota > Metazoa > Chordata > Mammalia > Carnivora > Felidae > Panthera > Panthera onca. Next base: position 13,485,647 of record NC_138358.1, on the reverse strand, counting down.
GGTAGAACGCGGGAGATGGTGGTTTCTGCCAGGATGAAAAGGATTTGGTCCTCCTGGGCAGAATGACAGAGTTGGCGGTTCCTTGCAAGATGAAGGGGACCATTCTTCCAGGCAAGATCAAGGAGACGTGTTCCCAGGCAAGGTGTTGGGGAAGATGCCCTCTGGTGGGATGATGCAGACGGCAATCTGAGGCAGGATGGTGGAGACTGCATTTTCTGGAAGGACGAATAAGCACCCCCATGCAGGATTCGTAGATGACTCTCCATGGCAGGATGAAAGAGATCATTGTCCCAGGTACAGAGGCAAGAAGAGGCTGATGGTGTTCCCAGGCAGGATGAGGGTGATTGCTCTACCAGGATCAATGACCATAAGGCACTCTGAGGCATGATTAGGGATTTTATGCTACCAGGTAGGGTGGCCACAACAGCACTCCCAGGAAGGTTGATGGAGATTGTGTTACATACAGTACATCGGAGAATTACTACCAGGCACGATGATTGTTGGTGCTCCTAAGCATGATGACTGGTCATATTTCTCCCAGGCAGGAAGAAGGAGAATGCTCCCAGGCAAGAAGACATGGATTGGTGCCCCCGTAAAGAGGACAGAGACAGTGTTTCTAGGTATGGAGATGGTTTTGCACTCCCAGTAAGTATGATGGAGTAGGGACTTTCAGGCAGGAATCATAGTGTGTTACACAACAGGAAGTAGGAGATTCTGCTCCCAGATGGGATGACAAAGAGGGCACTACCAGGCAAAATAATGGAAGTCAATTTCCCAAAAGGATAAGAGAAATGACTTTCCCTACAGGGACACTGAGATCCATGCCCAGGAACTACGTTGGAAATCTTCCCTGAGGCAGAATGACAAGATTGTGCTCCCAGGCATGATGAGGGAGGTTGCAATCCCAGGCACGATGAAGGAGATCACCAATCCAGGCAGGCAGAAGGAGAGGGCACTTTGAAGGAGGATGAGAGATCACCCATGGAGGAAGGATGACGTACAAATGATTTCTAGGCATACAGGATGACAGATATAGTGCTTCCAGGTCGGGTTACTGAGATGGTCCTCCATGGCATGTTCATGGAGAAGTCGTTCCAAGATAGAATTACAGGGACTATGATAACAGGAAGGATGACATAGAAGGCTCTCACAGCCAGAATGTCAAAAGCAGAATTCCCAGGCTGGTTGAAGGAAATCATATTCTTAGACAGGAGGAGGTACGTGGTGTTCCCAGAAAACAGGACAGACATGGCACACTAAGGGAACACGATAGGTTCACACTCTGACAAACTAAGTTAGATGGCACTCCCAGGCAGGTAGGAGGAAATCACCCACCCAGGCAAAATGAAGGACACAGCGCTTTCAAGTAGGATGAATGATATGCTCCCAGGCAGGGTAACAGAGACTGCACATGCAGGATACAGGACGGTAAAGGCATTCCCACAGAGGATAAGGGATATTGCGCTCCTAGGCAGGATGCCAAAAAACGACACTTGGAGGTCGGGTGGCAGAGGTTGTGACCCCAGGAAATGGTGGATATCATGGTCCTGAACAGGATTCAGATACCATGCTCCCCACCACGATGACAGAAATGACTCCTCCAACCTGAGAGATGGAGGTCGTGTCACCAGGAAAGATGAAGGAAAAGTCCCTCCAAGGTAAAACAACAGAAATTGCACTCCCCAAAAGAATGGTGGGTCAGGATGCTCCCAGGTACGATGAAGTACATGACGCTCTCAGATAGGATTGCCTGAAGTCACACTCCCAGGCCGGATGTCAAAAATCGTCTCAACGGACTGATGTAGATCATGCTTCCAGGAAGGGTGATAGAGCCCACACAGCGTGGCAGGAAGAAGGAGTCTGCAAGGCAGGAAGATCAAGATCACATACTCATGCAAGATGAAGGATGCCGCATTCCAAGGCAAAATGACAGAAAATACCCTCCAAGGCAGGATGAGGGGTATTGTGCTAAAAGCCAGGATAAGAGAAGATTTTCTCCAAGGAAAAGAAGGGGGATGGTGCCTCCTGCCAGGATGACAGATATGGTGCTGCCAGGTAGGGTGATTAAGATGGCAGTCACAGGCAAGATAAAGTGGAGTTATCCACTCAAGGCAGGATGAGGGATACACGCTCCTAGGGAAGATGTTGGAAAAGATGCTCCCTGGAAGGATAACGGACATGGCTCTCTGTGACATGATATGGAGATTTCACTACTAGGAGGAATTACAGATACACACTTCCAGGTAGGATTCGTAGATGGCACTCAAAGGCAGGATTAAAAGAGCAATCTCCCAGGCACTGAAGTAGGGTGTAGGAGATGGTGCTCCCAGGCAGGATGAGGATGATTGTTCTAACAGCTTGAATGACTGTAAGGTGCTCTGAGGAAAATGAGGGATATTTCACTACCAGGTAGGTAGGATGGCTGAAATGGCGTTTCCAAGGCAGGGTCGCTTACATCATGTTCCAGGCAGTATGCTTGAGAACTTGTTTCCAGGCAGGATGATGCAGCTGGTGCTCCAAAGCATGAAGAAGGCCATCGTTCCCCGAGGCAGGAGGAGGTAGAAGCCCTCCTAGCAGGATGACAAAGATAGTGCTTGCTGGCAGGATAACAACACAGCCTTTCTAGGCAGTGTGATGGTTTCTTGCCCCCAGTCAGTATGAGGGAGAAAGTCCTCTCAGGTAAGAAGCATCGACTGCACTCCAGAAAGGAAACTAGGAATTCATGTTGCGAAAAGAGGGCATGAAAAGAGGGCACTCCCAGTCAAGATATTGGAAATCACCTTCCCTAAAGTAGAATGGACATGACTATCCCAGGAAGGAAGACTGAGATGGCTCTCTCAGGCATTTGTCAGAGATCTTCCTCTCGTCAGAACAGCAGAGACTGTGCTACTGGACGTGATGAGAGAGACTGTGTTCTCAGGCATCCTGAAGGAGATGCGTCTTCTAGTCAGGAGGACCGAGGCAGTACTTACAGCAGGATGAGTAACATCAAGCCTCCAGGCAGGAAGACATACAAAGCACTCCCAGGCAGGCGTGATGACAGATACAGTACTGCCAGGCAGGTGTACCGAGATGGCGCTCCATGCTAAAATGATGGAGATGGTTTTCCAAGGCAGGGTGATGGCAAATATGATATCAGGAGAATGATGTAGGGGGCACGCCCAGGCAGGCAGGAGATCAGAGACTGGGTTCCCAAGCCAATTGAAGGAGATCATGCTCCCAGGAATGATGGATTCTGTGCTCCAAAGGAGGATGAGGATTGCACTCCTCGGCAAGGTAAATGACACAAATCTCCCAGGTATGATGAAAGAGAAGGTGGCCCAGTCATGTTGAAGGAGATAATGCTCCCAGGGAGGAGGAGGATGGAGATCCTGGTCCATGGCAAGATGATGGGGCAGTGTTCAAAGTCAGTGTGGTGGGGAACACGATAGCAGTAAAGGTGAGGTGAAATGCACCCCGAGGCAGGACATCGGATGCTTGGTTCCCAGGAAGGTTGACGGAGGTTTTGCTCGGAGGTAGGCTGAAGCATACTGTGCTCCCAGGAAGCGCAACAGACACAGCAGACCAAGAGAGCATGATGAAGAGCCTGCTCCAAGGCAGGATATGGTAGACTGCCCTCCAAGCAGCTCTAAGGAAATCATCCTGCCAAGCATGATGGAAGACACAGCACCCTGAAGTAGAGTGAATGAAATTGTGCTGCCAGCCAGGATGATGAAGAAAGCGCTCCAACACAGGAAAAGGGATAGTGAGCTCTAAGGAAGGATGACAAAATTGTGTTCCTGGGCAGGATGATGGAGTTATTGTCCCCAGGCAACGTTGGATATCATGTTCCCTGGCAGAATGCGGATACCTGGCACCTTGCCAGGATGATGGAGATGGCACTTCCAACCTGTCAGGCGGAGATGGTGTCCAAATCCAGGGTGATGGGGATGGAACTGCAAGATACAACAACACATATCACATTCCCAAAAGACTTATGGAGGAGACACTCCCATGTAGGATTAAGGAAGTCTCACTTCCAGGTATTATGATCAAAATAACACTCCCAGGCTGGATGTCAGAGATCTTCCTGTAATCAGGATAACGTACATCGTGCTCCAAGGCAGGGTGACAGAGAACACGCTGTAAAGCAGGATGGTGGAGACTGCCCTCCCAGGAGGAGCAGAGGGACCACACACACAGGGAGGATGATGGATTTGTCACCCCCAGAAGGATGACAAAGAAGGTGCTCCCAGTGAGGATGATGGTAATGGAGCTCCCAGACAAAAGGACAGAAAATATCCCTTATCCAAGCCAGGATAAGGGATAATGCACTCCCAGGCATGATGAGAGAAACACCGCTCCAAGGAAGAAAGAGATAGGTTGTGTTTCCTACCGGGATGACAGAGTTGGTGCTACCAGACCTGATGACAGAGATGGGGGTGCCAGGCAAGAAGAAGGGGATCACACGTCCAGGCAGGATGAGAGAGATGTGCTCCCAGGCAAGGTGGTAGAGAAGATGATCTCTGGCAGGATGACAGAGGTGGTCGTCCTAGGCAGGGTGATGGTAACATTGCTCACAGGCAGGACAACGACGATTACTCTACCAGGGTAAGAGACCATAAGGTGTTTGTTCCAAGACAGGCTGAGTGATATTGTGCTACCAGGGAGAATTACTGAAACAGTGATCCCAGGAAGGATGAAAGAGACCATGTTCCAGGAAGCATGTCAGAGAACATGCTTCTAGGAGGGATGATGGACTTGGAGTCCCCAGGCATGTGAAAGACAATCACTATAACAGGCAAGATGAGGGGGAAATTCTCCTAGGCGAGATGACAGAGATAGTGCTTCCTGAGCGGATGCCATATACAGCCTTTCAAGGCAGGACAAGGGTTTATCACTCCCAGTCACTATGACACCGAAGTGACTCTCCGGCAGGAACTGGACTGTGCTGCATGGTGCGGATTGGGAGTTTATACGCCCATAAAGGATGACCATGATGATGTTCCCAGACAAAATGACGTGAATTAGATTTCCAAAAGGAGAACAGAGATGATATTCTCCCAGGCAAAAGACTGAGATCACTCTCCCAGAACTATGTCAGAGATCTTCCTCAGGCCACAATGACAGAACACATGCTTCCAATCATGAGAGGGACATTGATTTCCATGGCATGATAAAGGATATGGCCTTTCCCAGAAGGAGGACGTACTCAGCACTTTTAGGAAGACAGGATGACAGGCATACTGCTCCCAAGGCAGTAGGACGCATACAGACTTAATGGCAGGATGATGGAGATGGCATTCCACGGCAGCATGATGGAGAAAAGGATACTAGGAGGGATGATGTAGAAGGTGCTCCCACACAGGATGTCAGAGACTGAGTCCAAGACAGGGGAAGGTGATGGGGCAACCGGTGATCCCTGGCAACAGATGGAGATGGCGTTCTGAGGCAGGATGACAGGGAACAGCATACCAGGAAGGATGACTTAAAAGGTGCTCCTAGGCAGGATGTTGATGACTGAGACCAAGGCAGGTTGAAGGAGATCATATGACCAGGCAAGATAAAGGACATGGTGCACCAAGGGAGCATGACAGAGATTGGGCTCTGAGGCAGGAAAAGGTAGAAGGCACTCCCAGGCAGGTGGAAGGAAATCACACTCTCAGGATCATGAGGACACTGCTCTCTCAGGTAGGATGAAGGATATGCTTCTCTAGGCAGGATTATGCGGATGACACTCACAAAAAGGATGATGGACAAGGTGCTCCTACACAGGATAAGGGATATTGCTCTACTATGCATGTAGCAAAAGGGCGCTTTCAGGAAGGATGGTGGAGTTTATGTCCCAAGTTGTTGGTGGATATCCTGTTCCCTGGCAGGATGCAGAGACCAAACACCCTGTCACAATGACAGAATGGCATTTCCACCCTGAAGGATGGAGATCGTGCCCCATGCAGGCTAGTGGAGATGGCACTCCCAGGTAAAACAAAACAAATCATGTGCCTCTCCCACGCCAAAAAAAAAAAAAAAAAAAAAAAAAGACGATGGAGAGGGCACTCCAAAATACGATAAAGGAAATCATGCTCTCAGGTAAGATGACTGAAAAGAGGCTCCCAGACTGGAAGTTGGAGATGATCCTATAAATAGGATGATGTACATTTTGCTCCCAGGAAGGGAGACAGAGAGCATGCCGAAAAACAGGATGAAGGTGACTACCCTCACTCGTGGCCACACAACCAGGAAGATTGATGGATATGGTGCTGTCAGGCAAAAAGGCATATAAGGACTTCCAAGCAGGATGAGTATATTGCACTACAAGGCAAGATGAAAGAAACGGTGCTCCAAATGAGATTCAGCTTCCTGCCAGCATGACATATTTGGCGCTCCTGGACAGGATGACAGAGTTGGAGGTCCCAGGAAAGATGGAGGCGACTCTTCTTCCAGGCACGATGAGGGAGACAGGCTCCCAGGGAAGATGTTGGCAGAAATGTTCGCTGGAAGGATGACAGAGTTGGCATTCTGAGGCAAGATGATGGAGATCACACTCCCAGGAAGGGTGAGGGATACGTGCTCCAGGCTGGGCTGTAAGAAAATGTCCCAGGGCAAGAAGAAAGAGATTATCCTAAATTCAACCAAGGCAGAATGAGACAGATGTGCTCCCAGGCAAGATGCTGGAGAAGATGCTCCCTGGCAGGATGTCAGAGATGACCTTCCTAGGCAAGATGTGGGGATAAACCTCCAAGGAAGGATGACAAAAGAACTCCCAGGCAGGAACCATAGACAGAACTCCAGGTCAGGATGAAACACATCCTTCTCCCTGGCACCCAGACAGGATGATGGAGGCAGATCTCCCAGGCAGTATGAGGATGATTGCTCTAGCAGTGTAAACGACCATAAGGCGCTTTGAGGCAAGATGAAAGGTATTGTGTTACCAGGTAGGACGACTGAAATGGAGCTCCTGGGCAGGATGATAAGGATTGTGTTCCAGACAGTATGTCTCAGAACTTGCTTTCAGATAGGATGATGCATTTGGAGCTCTTAATTATGACTGGCATTGCTATTTCAAGCAGAATGAGGTAGAACTGCTCCTAGGCAGGCTGGTGGAGACTGTGTTCCCTGGCAGGATGACAGAGGCAGCCTTTCTAGGCATAACGATGGTTTCTTGCTCTCGGTCAGTATTAAGGAGATGGCACTTTCAGGTAGGAATTGTGGACTGTGCTCCAGGGTGGGAATGAGGAGAACATGCTACTAGGTACGATTAGAAAGAGGGAGCTCCAAGGCAAGATGATGGAGATCTGTTCCCAAAAGGATAAAGGAGACAATGATCCCATTCAGGACGACCAAGAATGCTCTCCAAGATAATAAATTGGAGGTATTCCTTCAGACAGAATTACAGAGATCGTGCTTGTAAGAAGGATTATGGGATTGCATTCCCAGGCATCATGAAGGAGAGGACCCTTCAAGGCAGGAGGTTGGATACAGGACTCCTAGGCAGGCAGGATGTCAGATATTGTGCTGCCAGACCAGAGTATAGACATGGTGCTCCATGGAAAGATGATGGAGACTGTATCCCAAGCCGTGATGATGGGGAACATGATACCAGCAAATATGACGTAGAAGGCACTCCCAGGCAGGATGTCAGCGACTGACTTCCCAGGCAGGTTTAAGGAGATTGTGCTCCCAGATAGGATGAAGGAAGGGTACAGCACTCAGAGGCAGTACAGCAGAGACAGCAATGCAGGGGAGAATGATGTGGATCATGATCAGAGGCTGGCTAAGGTAGATGGTGCTCCCAGGAAAATTGAAGCAAATCACACTGCAAAGTATAATGAAGGGCAAGGCACTTTTAGGTACGATGAATGATTTCATGCTCTCAGGCAGGATAATAAGGATGAGCTCACAGAAAGAATGTTGGAGAATGCACCGCCACACAGGATAAGAGATTTTGCACTCCTACACAGGATGACAACATGGTGATTTCAGGCAGGATGAGGTAGTTCATATCCCCAGGCAATGGTGGATAACGTGATCTCAGGCAGGTTGAAGATACCATGCGCGCCACCATTATGATGTACATGGCGCTTCCAACATGAAAGACAGAGATCATAGCTGCAGGCATGGTGACAGAGATGGCACCCCAAGGTAAAACAACAAAAATCGCATTCAAAAAAAAAAAAAAAAAAAAAAAAAAAAGACTAGGGACAGGAAGCTCCCAATTAGGATGAAAGAAATCAGGCTACCAGGCTGTATGCCAGACTTCATCCCCTATAGAAGATATCATAGGTTGTACTCCCAGGAAGTATGACAGAGATCACACTGGAAAGCAGAATGAAGGAGACTGTCCTCCCAGGAGGATCAGGGATACCTCACATTCATGCAGGATGAAGGATACAGTGCTCCCAGGATGATGACGTAGACAGTGCCAGCAAACATGACAACCACAATGCTGCTCCCAGGAAAAATGGTGGAAATGGCCTTCAAGGCCATTCAACGTGAGTGATGGATACTGTGCTACCAGGCAGAATGAGAGAAACAGTGGCTGAGAGCAGAATGAGGGAGGCCTTGCTTCCTCTCTGAATGATGGAGTTGGCACTCCCAGGCAGGATGACAGAAATTTAGGTCCCAGGAAAGATGTAGGGGACCACTATTCCAGGAAGGATTAGGGAGTTGCATTCCTAGGCAAAATGCTGGAGAAGATGCTTTCTGGAAGGATGTCCCAAGGTGTCCTTCCTAGGCAGGATGATGGAGATCGGGCTCCCAGGGAGATGGAAAGATAAATATTCCCAGCAAGATTTGGTAGACGATGCTCCAGGGGAAGATGAAAGAGAATCTTCTTGCAGGTACCAAGGCAGGAATAGGGAGATGGTGGTCCGATGTAAGATAAAGGATTTAAATTACGTGTTTCTCATTCAATTAGCAGATATGGATTTTCCACAGATTGCCAGATGCACAGATGGCTACCAACGTGTGACAGGTGAGTTGGGGTGATTCATTATTTCCAGCTGGGCTCATTTCAGTAGGAGTGTCTCTATTATTGCCTAATAACTAAGAATCAGAACACCCAAATCAAGCAAACATAAATAAAATTCTATGGCCAGTCACATCAGTGGTGTTACCCACGTTCATCATTTGTTTCAAGCTTGCATTGGTCTTCACTCCCTACCTCTTTTGTACTGTTCATGCAGTATCCTTCTAAGACAGAACACTGATTTGATTCAAGAGCAAGGAACACTTTGTATTCAATAATTAATTCAAAATAAACAGTTTTAAGCACGGTATATAGAGTATACTGGAATTGTGTTTTCTCTGTAAAACAACATTTGACAATTTCCCTGTCACTTATAAATTAATGAGACCAGAAGTTTTTTTTTTTTTTTAGAAGACTTTTATTTCCTTTTAGAGAGACACAGACAGCGTGTGTGTGGAAAAGGCAGAGAGGGAAGAGAAAGAGAGAATCCCAAGCAGCCGCTATGCTGTGAGCACAGAGCCTGATGCAGGTCTTGAACTCATGAAACCATGATCTCATGACCTGATCCAAAATCAAAAGTTGGAGGCCTAACCAACTGAGCCACCCAGGAGCCCAATACCAGAGTTTTTTGTTTTTTGTTTTTTGTTTTTTCTGGCTTGTATGTAAACTTCACGTTAAGTAACACTCAGTAACCAATTTATATGGACTTTGACTCTAATATGTACTATCAGTATGTGCTAGTGCAGCTTTGGGGAAACAGATTTTGTAAGACTAATCTAATTCTCCCCAGTACTGTACCATTCAAAACCACAAACAAACCTTGGAGGAGCCATGAAACTTGTCTAATCTCCATGAACTTGAGGTAATATGATGTGAAAGATTTCATCAGCATGGTTGGAAGCATGGCATCAAAGACAAGATACTCAGTTTTGCCAATGCTAGAAATGTAGAGAAAAACTCAAATAAGGCCAGATGGCAAAAAAAAAAGAAAAAAAAAAAAAAAAAAAAAAAAAAAAAAAAAAAAGGTCGCAGGACAAAATAATGGTTCCATAGGAAGAATCTAGTGGAGGGTTGCTATAAAGATAATTGATCAGATGAGAAAATAATCTATTTACTTTTATTGATTGAGAGCTAAACAAGGGCAAAGTGAGAACATTTTAAGAAAGTAAACCGGATACTGTAAAAATCCATTCTAACTTTGATACGGTGGTGATTAGTTCAAAACATTCTGATGGACAAATTTATTCATCACACATATGTGTGAAGATTAGATTGCCATCTCTCTGTTAATTTGGCTTGTTTGAAAGCAGATAGATAAATACACTTATTTGAGGATGCTTCCTGGATGGTTAAGCTTTCATCTTCAGCTCAAATCATGATCTCATGGTCCATGAGTTCAAGCCCCATATCTGACCCTTGCTGACAGGTCAAAGTCTGGACCTTACTTTAGATTATGTATTTCCTGCTCTTCTGCCCTTCCCCCATTCATTCTGTCTCGCTCCACTGTCTCTCTCTCTTTCTCTCTCCCTGTCTCCCGCAATCTCTCTCCCCCCTCTCTCTCTCTCTCTCTCTCTCACACACACACACACACACACACACACACACACACACACACACACACAGATGGAGACACACACGCACACACACACACACCAAAAATTAATTTTAAAAATAAATAAATAAATAAATAAACATTTAAAAAAGAAAGAAAGAAACTAGGTGCAAGTTTGGCTGGGTCAGTTAAGCATCTAACTTCAGCTCAGGTTATGATCTTATGGTTCATGAGTTCTAGATCAGCATCAGGGTCTGCGTTGCAGCTCAGGGTTTGAATCTTGCTTGGGTTCTGTGTATCCATGTCTCTCTGCACCATCCGACCTTGTGCTCTCTTACTCTCTCTCTCCCTCTTTCTATCTTTCTATATTTCAAAAATAAATAAGCATAAAACTCTCTTAAAATGTTTTTATTGTTTATTCATTTTGCACAGAGAGACAGAGACACAGCATGAGCAGGGAAGGGGCAGAGCGAGAGACAGAGAGAGAGAGAGAGAGAGAGAGAGAGAGAGAGAGAGAGAGAGAGAGAATCTGAGGTAGGCTTCATGCTCTGAGCTGTCAACACAGAGCCTGACGTGGGGCTCGAATTCACAGACCATATGATCATGACCTGAGCCAAAGTCGGACACTCAACCACTGAGCCACCCAGGCTCCCCAAAACAGAAAACCCTTTTAACAATAAATAATTTAAGACAGGAAACATAAAACAATCTTCTGTTTTTTACTTGATTTCACAGGGCAGTGACTGGATATACATTGGATTTTCATGGTTTTATCTATGGCCAGTATCAGCAGCTCATTTCGGGGAAACTAAAAATTTCAGGCACAAAATATTTTTTAAGAGTAAAAGGGAAACTTGGAAACCTAAAGTTGTTTTCCTAAAGTTGTATATTTGCTTAAAATTCGTGGATATCAAATAATATTACGTGATAGCCATAGTAACACATGTAAAGTTCACCATTTCTACCTTTGCTCTTCTAAATGTGGAATAATAAGTTATCGGGCCTTACAGAACAACTGCTGTTTATTTGGGGTGCTTTCCCTTATCTGTCTTCCATATCACTGATATGTCCTTCCACATGCAGTCTTCTACAGGTGATTCCCTCTAGTGTTTTTTTTTTTTTTACTTTTCAGCTATTATCTTCTTGAACTCTGATTTTGTGTGTGTTTGCTATCTCTTAATTAAGGGTCTCACTTATTTCTTCCCTTTTCTCTGCAGCCCGGCAAGCATCTTGACCATCATTAATTTATATTCTTTATTTAATTGAGGCACAATGCTTACCTGCATTTCAGCTCTTTTCTGGGTTTTTTATTGTTCTTTCTTTTGGAGCATATTTCCCTGTCTCTCTATTTTGCTTACCTTTCTGCATTTGTTTCTATAGATGAGGCAGAGCAGCTACTCCTCCTACACTTGAAGGAATTGTCTTATATATGATTGTCCCCCTAGGTAGACTCTGTGTGCTAGTTGGTGACATTGGCTGGCTGGCTGAAGCCATGGCTTGCATGGACTGGGGATCCTGGGGCTTTCTACATAGCAGGTGCCCTGTCAGGATAGTTAAAGCTGAAGTAAATGCAGACTGGGGTGTCCCAGGATTCTGTGTGTTGAGGGTACCCTGGCAGGACAGCTGAAGCTGAAATGATTGCAAGGTGAGGCATGCTGGGGTGCTGTGTATAGGTGCCCTGTACAGGGTGGCTAGAACGTAAGCAGTCTGGGGGTCAGGTTGTCCTTGATCTCTCTATGCAGACGGTTCCTGGGCAAGATAGGTGAAGCTAAAGTGGGTACAAGCTGAAGGCACCAGGGGCTGTACATGCAGAGGATACCTTGCCAATATAGTTGAAGCTGAAGTGGATATAAACTAGGGTGTACCAGGACTTTCCACTGAGAGGGTGCCCTGAAGGGGCCGTGGGAGCTGAGGTGGGTTACAGTCCAGGAATGGCTCTTTTTATATGCTAGTTCCTCTTTAAGTGTATTGTTTAAGGGGGGAAAGCATGTCATGGGTGTGTGTGTGTCCAGTGCAATTGGGGCTGGTGTGTATTGTGTGCCTGGAACTTACTGAGGCAGCAGGCCAGCTACAGCAACTGGACCCTGCTGTGGTCTATGCTTTTAAGGTGGATGGAGAATGTGGACAGCTGGGTGGCTCAGTGGATGGAGTATCTGACTTCAGCTCAGGTCATGATTTCACAGTTCATGAATTTGAGAACCACATTGGGCTTGATGCTGTCAGTGTAGAGCCTTTCCTGAATCTTCTGTCCCTCTCTTTCTGCCCCTGCTCTGCTTGTATTCTCTGCTTCTCAAAAAGAAGTAAACATTAAAAAATGTGGATGTAAAATGTAACCCTGCCATTCTCCCGTCTCTATGACCCAGAGAGAACTCCTGTGGCTCCTCTGTCGTTGACAGAGTTCTAATGCTCTCTTTATTATGACAGTTGCTCTTTTCAAACTGCAGTGTTGTGTTTTTTTTTTTTTTTCTTTCTTTCTTTGTTCTGCCCAAAGACAGAGTAGTCTGTTCCTGTCCTTCCCCAACTGTCCTTGGCAACGTTAGGGGTGAGTGTTCCCTTTGTTACTGTCTCTCTGTCTTGCTGTTTTCTTTCTTGTCTGTCTTTCAATTTTCTATGTTTTGTTAGGCACAATCTGTGCAGTCAATCCTCAGCTCCTCAGGAGGAATTGTTATATCAATGGGTGCAATCCCTAGGGAGCTGGACAAACTGGAAGTACACCTTCTGGCTGGTTCAACAGAAACGTAGTCAGGGAGTTCAGGAACAAGAGCACCTAGCTCCAGGGGACCCAAAAAAGGTGAGGTTTGGCTACCCATTACTGACAAGATCGCAATTCAAAGGAACTAGTGGAGGTGAAACAAATGGGAAATTTATTCAGAAGCTGACACAAGAAATGCAGCAGACTCACATCAAAGACTCTCTCTAACGTGCTGAAAATACTTCCAGGTTTATGTAAGGAAAATGTGGGACAAAAAGAGGTAGGTATACACAGGTGGTCACTAAGGTCAGGTTGGTCATTGTCTTGGGCTTGAGGGTGGAGTCTTATTGGCTCAGGCAGTCCTTATTGCTAGAGCGGTAGATTCAGTTCCCATTAAGTGATACTTTGCTTTCAGGATCCTGAATTAAGAGATAAGCTGAGGGTGGGGAGGGGGCGCCTGGGTGGCTTGGCTAATTACGCATCCTACTTCAGTTCAAGTCATGATATGATGGTTCATGGGTTCATGCCCCGCATTGGGCTCTGTGCTGACAGCTCAGAGCCTGGAGCCTGTTTCAGATTCTATGTCCCCTGCTATCCCTGCCCGTCCCCCCCCCTTGCGCTCTGTCTCCCTCTGTCTCAAAAATAAAGAATCATAAAGAAGGAGAGAAGCTGGAAAGAAAAAGTTAATCAATTGGAAAGTTTAAGGTCAATCTGGAGGTAGTTGGAATCTTCTTTCACCTTGGAGGAGTTGAGTTCAAGGCTTTCCTACACAGCCATCTTGAACCGAAACTAGAATAGGGTCCCTCTGAATCCTATTTTGATTGGGGAAAGTTTGGGAGAAATCCAAGGAAGGAGACAATACAAGCAAGGAATCTGCCAGTTCTGTGTACAAATCGACATAAACACCAGTACCTCCCCTGATTACAAGTGTGGCATGTTCACAAAAAGGCATAGAAAAGGCCTTCAGATTGGAAAAAGTAAAAATAAAAACTATCTCGATTCTTTTATTTATTTATTTTTCAATTTGTATTTTGGAAAGAGAGAATGAGCAGAGACGGGGAGAGAAAGAGACAGAGAGAAAGACAGAGAGAGAAGCTTAAGCAGGCTCCATGCTTAGCACAGAGTCCCACACGGGGCTCAATCCCCTGACCATGGGACCATGACTTGAGCTGCTGAACCCAGCAGTCTGGTAGTCAACTGATGGAGCCATCAAGGTGCCCTGAAAACTGCCGCGACTCTTAAATCATGGGGTTATCAACATGAAACAAATTCTAAGGGGTATACGTCAGTTTTCTAGAACTCAAAGATAATTAAATAAGCCCCAGAATACACGCTCAATATATACAACTCAGTTGTATTTTTATACATAAGCCATGAACAATTAGAATAGGAAATGCTTTTGAAGAACCATTTATTATCACACCAAACATTGAAATACTTACATTTAAATCTAACAGCCATGCACAGGATCTGTATGCTAAAAGCCACAGAAGGCTGATTGGATCAATCAAGGAAGATATAAATAAATGGAGAGATATGCCATATCTACCCATGGAAGCCTCGCTAGTAAGATGTCAATTATCAACTTGATCTAGAGATTCAACATAATACCAGTCGAAATCCCAGGATTGTTTTGTGGATATCAGCAAGCTGATTCTAAAATGTGTGTGAAAAGACAAAGGAACTAGAACAGCCAAACAGCTCTGAAAAATAACCAAGTTGGAGAACTCATGTTGCACAATTTTAAGACTCAATATAAACCTCCCGTAATCAAGGCAGTGTGATATTGAAGAAAGATGGAGACACAGGTCACAAGATAGAACGGAGAATCCAGAAACTGACCCCATACACAGGCATCCTCACCCAACTTCTGATAATGACATATAACCAACCTAACAGAAAAAGGGATATAGTCTTTCATCAAGTGTTACTGGAACAATTAAGTGTTCGTATGCAATAGTAATCAATGAACTAAGTGATTAATTGTTTAATTAATCGGTTCATTGTTTAATTAATTAAGAGAAGCCTTGACCTAAATTCATAACTTATATAAAAATTCACTCAAATGGATCATAGATGTAAGTGTAAAGTACAAAATTATAAAACTTTCATAAGAAAGAAGGAGTGATGTTGATTCATTGAATCATTCAATAAAAACTTTTGGAGCATTTAGAGTGAGACAACACAGTCTACGCCCTGAGGATCCACTAGTGAACAAAAGGAGCAAGGATCACTGTGATCTTGGTGCTTAATAGTCCAGTGGGGGGACTGACAAAGATAATGGAAATAGAAACTATGGTAGAGAATAATGAATGGGGAAAAAAAGGAAATACATCTTGGAGAGGATAGAAGAATTGGGGGAGGGGGTGTGAAATACTAGACAGGGTGAAATACTAGACACAGAGGATCTTGCTGAAAAAGGTTTCAGTTCAATAAATACTTCAAGCAAATGAGAGAACTACCTGCTGACAGGAGGTGATCTAGGCAGAAGGACCCATGAATTCCCCAAGGGAGGAGTGTGAACGTGTGTACTGATAGGAAGCAAGGAGGCCAGTATAGACAGAGAAAGGAGGATGAGAAGACGGAGGAATAAAGAGGTGAGGTTGTGGGTCAAGGAGGAGAAAAAGAGGATGAGGGAGAGAAGGATGTAAACACTGCCAGCAATAGACAAGGTGAAGCCACATCTGGTCATACCTGTTCCTCCGCCTCACATTACCGGCTGCAGTTCTTTTTATTTTTTAATTGACATTTACTAAACTGTGTCTAGACCATGAAAAGCTAATTCTACTTGTAGCAACTAATTGAAGCAAGAAAATGGAACACCCTCAATGATCAATAGCAGTGTTTAAATAGGTTATGGCATGCTATGTGGCCTTTAAAATTCATAGCCCTGCAGAACATTCATGACCTAGCGAAATGCTCGTATCACTAGATGACCAGAAATGGGATTCACAGCTACATAGCTAATTTTGGTTAATGCATGTACATATACCTCTTCCCTGGCGATTATACCACAGTGTTAGAGGTGCTTACCTCCAGGGGCACCTGAATGGCTCAGTCGGTTAAGCATCTGGCTCTAGATTCCAGCTCAGTTATGATTCCACAGTGTGTGGGACCAAGCTGCATATTAGGCTCTGCACTGACAGCGTGGAGCCTGCTTAGATTCTATCTCTCTCTCTCCTCCCATCCCGCACTCTTGCTCATCTCTCTCTCATTCTCTCTCTCTGCCAAAAATACATAAACATAAAAACGGTGTTTAGATATGCTTATCTCCAGGTGTTTGACTTATGACCATTTTTCTTTCTTTTTTATTTTAAATTTTCTAGCTTTTCTGCAATAAACTTTAAGAGTACCATAGTCATAAAATAACATTTCAAATAAATGATTCAGTCTAGTATCATTTAAATAAATAAAGTGTTTCAATTTCATACATTTATTAGGTACATTCAACATATCAAGGATAGTTTCAAATAGTCCAGTGTTAACGTTGCTAAGGTCTAGATTAAAATGGGAGTCTAGGGATACCTGGGTAGCTGAGTCAGCTGAGTGTCCAACCTCTGCTCAGGTCATGATCTCACAATTTGTGAATACAAGCACCACACCAGACTCAGTGCTATCAGCATAAAACTCACTTTGGATTATCTGTCCCCTCTGTTGCCCCTTCTCTGTTTGTGCTCTCTCTGTCTCAAAATCAACATTATTATTTTTTTCATTGTTTTAATTTTTTAAATGTTGATCTATTTTTAAGAGAGAGAGAAAGAGTAAAAACCGGGCCAGAGAGAGAGAGAGGGAGAGAGAGGGAGAGAGAGAGAAAATCCAAAATCCAAATCAGATTCCGGGCTCAAACTAACAGACTATGAGATCATGACCTGACCTGAAGTCAGATGCTTGACTAATTGAGCCACACAGGAGTCCATAAAAACTGAGTTTATAAGAAATTACATTTGTTTGAAAATCATATAATTGGCTTTACACCATATGCTATTGGCTTTAGTAAAGACTTTAGTGAACAGATTCATCAATACACTTACTCTAATTAATATATTAACTTCAAAAATATCATCTTCAGTGGGTCTGCTCCAGGACCACATCATATTAAACACGAACAAACAAGCAAGCAAGCCAACAAACAGACAGGCAAAGAAACAAACAAAATAAGAACTATTAGCAAATCATGACGCATAATGATCCATCCCACTGTCAAATTTGTTACTATTTTTTTGGCCAAAGAGCTTATTTCAAAGGATTCTATTGCTTTTAATACAGATGAACTTCTGCAATTAGTTCAGCATATAGGTTTGAGGACATACTGAAAATGTAAAGGAAATACATAATTTTATATTGTATAACCTTAGGCCTCTAACTTCCATGAAACTCCAAAAGGAGAACATTACCAGCACCATGAATTCTCTCCCTGCGATCACTCCCCATTCCTGCTCCATCTCCCTTCCCCAACGTAATCAATATCCTGACTTTGAGCAACAGAGATTAAATTAGTCCGTGTTTGAATTTTATAAAAATATAATGGAATAATATGCATTTCTTTAGATCTGGCTTCTTCCGTTCAACATTATAACGCTCATCGATGTTGTTTTGCATAGGTGTAACTCAGGGATTGGTACTTCCACATTGTATTCCATTACATGATTATTTAACAATTTTGCTTATCCCTTCTACTGTTGATATACGTTTGGAATGTATGTTTCCATACTGTACTTATTATATGGAAGACTGCTATGAACATTTCCCTTTTACTGTGCTCAGCATGAAGCGTATCTACTACAGCGCGTTAATGTTTAGTTAGCTGCCTTAGCCTTAAACCCTGGCTGTACATCAGAATCACCCTGATGTCTGGATGGCAGTTCCACAGATCACTCTAATTTGAGCTTGGGTTAAGAACCACTAGGGTAGATGTTGAAATCCCCAGACAAAAGGAGGAGATGAATCCAGTTTAAGGAATTCTCAATGGGTTCCTCTTTCTGGACAATAAAATGCAATGCAAAAAATATTTTGTGGCCATATTGACATCACTTTCCTCGCCCTCGCCCTCGCCCTCGCCCTCGCCCTCCCCCCCTCCCCCTCCCCCTCCCCTTTCTTCTTCTTCTTCTTCTTCTTCTTCTTCTTCTTCTTCTTCTTCTTCTTCTTCTTCTTCTTCTTCTTCTTCTTCTTCCTCTTTTTCATAAAGCTCTTACACAAAAAGACTACCTATAGGCTTTAAGAGAATCTGCATGGCTTCCATAATATGTTGAAATTTCCCCAAATTCTCAAAAGAAACGTCTTTAGACATGTTTGACAAATATGTGTTCCATGATACAGCACACTTGAGTGGGAGATTAGGGTATCAAATATCTAGACATGACCTAGTTTGGTATCCCAGCTCCATAAATACTGAGACTGGAAAAGGCAAGAGTCAATTTTCCATGGTCCAGATAAAGACAGAATTAAATGAGATCTCCTTAGTAGTAACTGTTACAACTGAAAATTTAGTTGGTGCTCTTTAATTTTCTAGTTTCCTGAAACTGCTTTTTGGATTCATGCCCAGAATCTGTCTTGATGAATATATGTCAGAGAATGAAAGCCAAAAACAAACAATGTGACTCTAGAAAGTACTGCAACAGTTAATATTGAGGTATCACAAAACTCTGAAAGCACATTCTTCAAGTTCAGTCTCCAATATGCATTGAGAGGTAGGAGAAAACCGAGGTCATGATAGAACTCTTTTGTGAAACGTGAAGATATGTGCAGTAACTTATTATTTTTGTGAAGTTAGGTAATTGCCTTTAGTTTGTGATGTAAACGTTGTTTCAAGGTTGCGCTTGAATCCGAAAATTCCTTCAGCAGACTCCCCTCCCACCTGATATGACATTGACTCCACCACTTCACCAAGAATGATTTCTAAAGTATGACCATGTTTGAGTGTTTATAAAAGTTTCTGGAAGCATGGAAGATCTCATCTTTGCCTTCAAGAAACTTACAATATTTGAGGGTAGAAAAAACCCAAACACCATACAAAGCACAGTAAGACTTCAAGGTCAAGTTTCATGTATCAGGAGAAGTCCACTGAGCTGAGTTGATCAGTAAAGGCATCTCAGAGGCATAGCACAAAGAACCTTAAAGGATGACCAAATTTCTAGGTGGCAGGCAGAAAGGAGAAGGACAAAGGAGACAAAAGCAAATGTGTGGGAAAAAGGAGGGGCAGGCATTCCAAGAACAGTGAGAACAACCCTGTTGGAGCTTGAGGTTCTTCTACAACAGTGGCCATTAAGTATTTGTGACGATGACCAAGACTGGGTAGAAGATGAGGTACCTACATCACCCATCAATTCCATAATCTTATGTAAGAAGGTCTTGTTGACAGAGAAGAATTGGAGACCATCAGTTAGAACCTCAAGATGGTAATAACAAAGCAATTTGGTAGACACAAAACAACGAAAATTTAAAATTCTAAGCAAACTTCTGTAAGTATGTGAATTAATACCTAATCAATAAGCAATTGAAATCCATGACCAACTTAAGACCCCTCTTGTGTCTCTCTGTTAATGGGACATTGTCTTCAGTTGCTCAGGAGGGAAAGAGACTCATTGTCAGTCGTCTCCTCCTCAACGTCTTTCCTGTGATCCATTCAGCAGCAGGGGTTCTCAACTCCACCTCCAACATATGCCAAGCCAGCTATTTTCTCACCACCTTCTGCCTACTCTCCATTTTCGTTCTTAGCCCCATGCTGTCTTTCCCTTCCCACCAAATTCCCAGTCCATTCTTTTCACTGCATCAGGAATGCAATCCAAAAATCCTGAATCTGAGCAGTTCATTCCTCTGCTTAAAACAACCCTCTAATCTCCACTGTACTCAAAATGACACACAGAATCTGTAACGTGACCACCAGACGTTGGCAGTCCTGCCTTGCACCCCTCTAATGCCATCTTTCCTCATTCTCCTTTCTTTAGGTGATTGGGACCGTCTCTTCTCCTGGTTTCTCAAACTAGACCCACGTAGGTGCCGCTTAGAATGCATTTTGTGTTTGCTAGTTTCCTTACTGTTCTTGCTACGGGTCCAAGTTTGAATAAAGGACTTTTCCCCCCAAGAAACCTTTGTTGGCCAATCCTCTAATCGACATTTTGTCCCCTGTGTCATTCCTTCTCATAATATTTAGTCTTTTATTTAACAGCACTTGCCACAAGTTGTAATTACACATGTACCTTTTGTAGCTAAGGTTTGAAACATCCTGAATATATGGAGTGTGCATGTTTGATTATCACTGTGTACTTGAACCTAATAGCACCTGACACCTAAGGTGCTCGATATGTATATCCACAGTGCCTGAAATAGGGCACTTTTAACTATCTCCTGGTGTGCTGGACTGCAATATACATTCAAGTCTTCAATAATCTCTACCACCAAAGTTAATATTCATATACAAGAAAGGGAAGGGTCACCTCCTCAAGAATAGGAAAAAGAGTTTGCCTCGTTGATAGCTTCTATGGTGTAGCTTACATTTTGACCTACAAAAGATCCCACCCTGGAGATACAGTTTGCATGGATGTAGTGACAACTATGAAGAAATCAAAACACAATACAATGTTTATTGAGTGTAATGTGCCAGGATTTTTTCCACACGTTTTACAGGCATTACCAATAATCTCACAACTATACTGAACATAGGCGTTATACTTCCCCTTTACAAATTGGAAAAGCAAACTCTGAGGTATCATTTGCCTACAATCAAAGACCTGGCTGGTAGAAGAAATTGATGGGGCCAGGTAATTCAAAAAATCCACAATTTTGCCCAAGGTAACCTCTGGGAAATCAGAAAATGAGTGGCTTTCATAAGTGCAGCTGCCCAGAGCCTTTCGGAGGAGCCATCTGTGTGGAGCTGAGGCTTTGGCGCCATCACATCGCCAGGATCTCACTACCAGGAGAAACCCCCATTGTTGGGAAGGGCAAGAACATCCATCCATGGCAACTTAAGGTGTTTTAACCCCTGTCAAGGTAGTGCAAACCTCCAATTACTTCATTCGGTACTTCAAGGAGCAAATCACAGCACACCTGTGAGTGTTTTGATTTTCAAAATTTTCAAAACTCACTCTGAGATGAGAAATCAAACAACGAAAGTCATAGCAATGCAAAGCAAGTAACACTTTCCAAAACACACCCCCAGAAGGGCCAGGCCATGGAGAGGAGATGAGCCCACTTTAATGTAGCAGTGCTCTCAGGTGCAGAGCACATAAAACAAAACAAAACAAAACAAAACAGAACCAAACAACAACAACAACAACAACAACAACAACAACAACAACAACAACAACAACAAAGTTAAAACACATAAGGAATAGAAAACTATCCACAATGATGAAACGGAAGAATTCCCCTCAGACGAAATTCCAGGAGAAGTGACCATTAAAGAATTGATCAACATAGATAAAAGCAGTATAACAGCAAGAATTTAGAATAATTGTCATAAGATTAATCACTGGGCTTGAAAAAAGGCATAGAAGACAACAGAGAATCTAGTATTTCAGTGATAAAAGAACTAAAACATAGCCATGGTTAATTACAAAGGCAATGACATAGGGATTGATTTTAATCACTGATACAAAAACAGATAAGCTGGAAACTTGGATGTCCATTACCCAAGTTAATAGTTATGTGATTGTAGCAAAAGGTAATTCTCAAAACTATATTAAATAATGAAAAGGAGAAAGGTAAAATATGTCAAGGTTTAAATACCTAGCATGAGCCGTGCAGTTGTATAGTTGTTTAAAATTCCCAGGTTTTTACGTAGATAAATGACAGATCTTACAAACAACAACAAAAAGATTAGAAGGATGGTTCAAAACCAAGGATTGCAAGATTGCAGTAAGGACATAATATGTGGGAGTAATCGGGGTGGGTGGGAGGAAGAAAGGGCCAGGGGCCAGATGGAGGGTCTCTAAATGGAAACTGGCATGCTAGCAAAGGTGGAGACTTGTTACTTCCACTCCTTTACTCCAGAACTTGTTGTCCCCAGCATGTGGTGTCCACTTACCATATGCTTCAGAGATGGAGGATGGATAAGCTGCCCATTGTAATTAGGAGAAAACATTCCACCCACAGTTTTCACTAATTGGCCTGTTCTATAATGTTTACCCTCTTACTGTCATTGCTAAAAGCACCTACTTTGTCTATACCACCATAGAACAGGTGGATTTTCCCTTGTCAGACTTTGCTCGCTTGCTTGTCGGTTTATTGGTCCACCTGTGGCTTTATTCACCACTAAACCGAAAACTTACTGAGGGACTCTGTGTGGCAGGCTCTGTTCTCGAGGTATACCCCTGCCTCCGTGGTGGTTGTGGGTAATTCTTGACTTCTGGGCTTCCAGCTACTACATCAGGGGGGCTCTCCATCACCTTCTGTTGCTTTTTCATTGTCATTGGGCAGGTGTCTGCCTGCTTCTTCTCTCTAATTATGTACACGGTAGAAATCAGTGCTTTGGGAACATGAATGACTGCAAGAACAGACTCCTGGACGTGTCTTTTCCCTTGGGGAATTTGCATATTTGTGCATATTTGTATCTCAAAATGTAGTTTATCCTAGAGGTAGACATTTTAAACAAAGCAAACACAGTCCAGAAGGGGCTCAAGAAACAAAATTGTTGGATGTGTCCCCGAGCCTGGTAGCAATGCAGGTGGGCTAGAGGCCTATAGATGTGGAGCTAGACTGTTGTTGGAAGACAGCTTCACTGTGCATCTTCAGCCAGGAAGTGGTACAGCTGGAATGAGAATTCTCCTATTGTGATTCTTGGCCTGGTGTTTTCCTGCTGACTCATTGGCCTGGGAGGGCTGAGACCTTTTGAAACTTTGTTGCGTTTTGCTGCAGAATCAAACACTAGCTAGGTTTGTCAGGTAGTTATAGAATGGGCTTTGACAGCAAGGTGGGGTGGGGGTCAGCGAGACCTGGCAGGAGGGAGGAAACTGAACAGGCAGGAGAGTGGGACTGACAGAGGCTGTTTTCTTCCATTTTGTTCTGGGCAGACCTTAGTGAGGATGTCTATTCCTGAGTACTGGTGAAATTTCTGTACTGGCCATGGAGTTGGGCGGGCACCTTAGAGAGATTCTGACAGTCTGTGGGAAGTGTGTGTGTGTGTGTGTGTGTGTGTGTGTGTGTGTGTGTCAGAGAGAGAGAGAGAGAGAGAGAGAGAGAGAGAGAGAGAGAGAGAGAGAGATGGAGAGAGAGAAGTCCCAGTATGGGAATGTGATATTTTATCGGATTGCCTCTTCAATTCATTTTCAAAGGATTCAAATCACAGGGAATTTTTCTTAAAATGAAAAGTATGTACTGAGGTTAATCCTAATAACATTAATCAGAAAATAAGATCTAGAATTTGATGTCCATCAATTTATAAATAAATCCTTCTGGGGCAGAGGGGTCAACAGGGTGGAGAAGTAGGGGGATCTGTACATCCCATGTCTCTCAAACAAAGTGCTGAAGCCAAAGTATTTTCAACCCCAAAAGTCTGCGAGGAAAACACACTGAATACTCCTGAAGGAAATGAGACAACTTAAGAAATGACAGGTGGCTGATTTTGAACTGGGGTACATAAATTGGGCCAAGTAGGAATGGAGGGAAGAAATTCCCTTCTGAGGAGAGACAAAAGTAAGAGAAAGAGAGGCTCCGGAAGTGTAGGGCTGTATGTGGATAAGAGGAGAACCTCGGACTGGGACCAAGAGGGATCTTATCTCTAACTGTGGGGCTTTCTTGGGTCTGGGGCTAGGCTCCCTGTTTGCGCACCTGGGGAGGAGAGGAGCCAGCACTGGTTTCAGGGGTAGATCAGGGGCACAGTCCACAGAAGGAGACAGTAGCCCCTCCCTGGAGGGCTGTGCAATAGAACAAAGCCTGCCTGCATCCACCACCCCCCGGATCAGTGGCTGGGTCTAGGGCGCAGTCTGCAGTAGGAGAAAGTGGCCCCCTCCCTGGGGGCGTCGCTGTGGGACAAAACAATGCCTGCCTGCATCCACCATGCCCAAGCTCAGCAGTGAGTTCAGCAGCGCAGTCCACGGCAGGAAAAGGCAGGGGTCCCTGAAGCACAGCAGCACAAAGATAGCCAGGAAGACATTTGTAGCAGTACAGAGAGGCACTTCCCCAGTGCCAGAGCACACGGAACGTGTCTGCGAATCCTAGACAAGCGCTATGCCAAAGGAGTCAGCGGAGCAAGAAGGACCACCCTGCGTGTGCCCTGGGCACAATGAGGACAACTGGAACGGAGTACACCAGGTCATGGAGACGAGGCTGGACATCACCATTTCCCCACCACCATCACCACCACCACCACCACCACCAAGGCGGGGCCTCAGGGATCAGTCGAGGGTCCATAGCGGAGGTGGGACCAGCCTACCCCAAACCACGCCCCTCTGTGCTAGGTACCTGCTTATCTGATGGAGCAGGGTAAGCGCTGTGGAACCAGGCAGGTCCATCATCCGGACCAATGATGCTGCATAGACTGGATTAATTCCGGGACAACTCTTGTTAGTTAGACATATTCTCCCTCCCTATCTCTTCCCTCTTTTAGGTTGATAACTCTGCTTGTTGGTTCGTTTAAGCGGACATTTATAATCCACTCCCTTGATACATTTCCTACCTATATTTGTATACTTTCCTTTCTCTCTCTCTGGAATAATCAAGCCACCTAGTTTCTCTGCCTGGGTAAACTTATCTTCCTTTTGTTCCCACACCTCCTTCCTTATTTTCCTTTCTCTCTCTCTCTCTGCATTAAGCCATTTAGCCTCCTAGTCTGATCAATATATATATTTTTTCCTTTTCCCCACTCCTGTCATTTCCCTCTTTATATGTGTTCTTCCAACAGCAACGCCTCTACCTTGTTCTTTACTTGTAGCTGGTTTTTCTGGTTTGTTTGTTTTGTTTCGTTTTTGATTTCTGACTGTTTTTCTGTGTGTGTGAGCGTGTGTGTCCATTTATTTATTTTAGTTGCACGTTTCCTTCCATGTCTCTGTTTCCTATGTGTTGCTTTGTTTGTTTTCCTTTCCAGGGCTACTTCCAGGGACAAATAAAAGCACACCTTGTGGAGGGTCAAAAACATCATGACGAGTAGAGAACTCAAAGAGCCAATGCCACAACAACAGAGAGCCAGTACCACTCTCCAGGAAACACTACCTGCAGGGCTAGAACCTGCACAGGGCGTGACCCCCATTTCATATAACAATTCTTGCAAGTGCAGAGCAAATAACAAGCTTGTAAATCTCATAAGAGAGAGAAAACTAGCCAAAATAATGAAACAGAAGCATTCCCCTCAAAAGAAGTTCCAGGAAGAAGTGGAAAGCTAACGACTTGATCAAAACAGATATAAGCTACATATCAGAATCTAGCATAACAGTCAAAGGATGAATCGTTGGGATTGGCAAAGGCATAGAAGACAGCATGGAATCCATTATTGCACAGATCAAGGAAATAAAAAGTAGTCATGATGAATTCAAACGGTATAAATGAGGGGCAATTTAAAATGGAGGCAGCCACAGCGCGGATTGAAGAGACAGAGGGGAGACTAAATGAGTTAGAAGATAAAAACATGGGGGAAAGGAGGTGAGAAAAAGATAGAGAAAAAATTGAGGATCAAGAGGGGAGAATTAGAACTAAGTGATGCAATCAAATGGAACAATATCCATAGCACAGGATTTCCAGAAGAGAACAAAAAGGGGTGTGAAGATGACCTTGAACAAATCATAGCTGAGAACTTCCACAATCTGGGGAAGGAAACCGGCATTGAAACCAAACGGGCACAGATAACTCCCTTCAGATGTAACTTGAGTTGATCTCCTGTACAACATATAATAGTGAAACTGGCAAAATACAAGCATGAAGAAAGAATTCTGAAAGCAGCTAGGGATGAGTGGACCTTAACGTACAAAGGTAGAAGTATTGGGATATGAGCAGACCCATCTACTGAAATCAGACAAGCCATAAAGGAATAGGGAATCTTCAATGTGATGAATAGGAAAAATATGCAACCAAGAAACTTTTATCCAGCCAGCCTGCCATTCAGAATCGAAGAAGAGGTAAAGGTCTTCCCAAACAAACCAAAACTGAAGGAATTCATCACCGCTAAACCATCCCTGCAAGAGATCCTAAGCGGGATTCTATGAGGAAAATGTCGCAAGTATCACAAAGTGCCACAGACACCAGTACAAGCATGAAAAGTACAGACATCACACTGCCTCGGAACCATAGCTCTCCATAATAACACTGCATGGAAGTGGAATAAATGCTCCAACCAAAAGACATAGGGTATCATAATGGATAATACAAAACAAGACCCATCTATTTGCTGTCTTACAAGAGACTCCTTTCAGACCTGAGGACACATTACTATTGAAAGTGAGGGAATTGAGAACTACCTTTCATGCTACTGGGAGTCAAGAGGAAGCTGTGTTAGCCATACTTATATCAGACAAACTTGACTTTAAATTAAAGTTTGTAGCAAGAGATGTTTAAGGGCATTATTAAATAATTACTGTGTCTGTCCATCAGGAGGAGCTAACAATTATAATGACTATGCAGTGAATTCGGAAGCACACAAAGATTTAAAACATTTAATCACAAACATTAACAATCTCATTCATAAGAATGTGGTAATTGCAGGGGGCTTTAAGACTCAACTTACAACAACGGACAGAAAATCTAGACAGAATCAGGAAAGAAACAATGGTCCTGAATGATACATTGGACCAGAAGGACGTGTCAGATATTTTAGAACTCTACATCCCAAAGCAGCAGAGCATACTTTCTTCTGGAGTGCACGTGGAACATTCTCCAAGAGAGACCATACACTGGGTCACAAAAAGCCTTCAATATATATAACAGAATTGAGATGACACCATGCAAACTTTCAGATCACAATGTTTAGAACTTGAAATAAACTACTGGAAAAAG
This sequence comes from Panthera onca, assembly GCF_046562875.1. NCBI lineage: Eukaryota > Metazoa > Chordata > Mammalia > Carnivora > Felidae > Panthera > Panthera onca. Next base: position 13,458,539 of record NC_138358.1, on the reverse strand, counting down.
TCTGCTAAACCTCTAAAAGCATACAGGTTAAAAAACATCCTACTAAAGAACAAATCAGTCAACCAGACAATTAGAAAAGAAATTAAAAGACATAAGGAAACAAATAAAAATGAAAATACAACAATCAAAACTTTTTGAAAACATTTACTTAAAAAGATGGTAAAAGAGTTACTGAAGCTGAGTTTTGCATACTTGAGACAGCATGTAATGCACTAAGAAGTCAGAGTGCTTGGGGTAACGGCCATTTCCATAACTTTCTTAGTTCTGTGACCTTGAGCAATTATAACATCTCCTTCAGCCTCAATTCCTTCTTCTGTACACAGGGTCAATTGAGATGCTTTATCAGGTAACGTGCTTGCCAAAGGGAAGTGATTGGTAGCTGTAAGTTCATTGCTTTGCCCCTGGTATTCCCAGGACTCATACCAGGGAGCCTGGAGGCCTGTGTGCTGGCCTGAATCTGCAGCATTTTGAGGCCAATTGTTCACTTTGTGATTAAGTCTTCCGTTTCACTGAGCCCTTGATTCACCCCATGTGTTCTGGCATCTGCTGCCCTGCGTGGGTTCCCTCCTCCTTTTTAACACCCTTACTTGGTTTTGTGTGATACAGTGATCACACCACCTGAGCATCAATTATTCTCAATAAGCGTGACTCCTCTGAGTAGCTATGGTATTCTGATTATTCCCACATAAAGCTAGTTTCTGCAGCTCTGATTATCTGCTAAATTACACCAATGCATATTTTAGAAGACTCTTTCGTTGTTGTTGTTGCTGCTGCTACTGCTGTTGTTGTTTTTGTTGTTTAGAAATCATTTGATTCAGGTTCATCTAGTCTATCTATACACCTGCAATAACATTGAGATAAACCTTGGTGTTACCTGTTTTCACTTTTTAACGCCAGTGGATTTTGTTTTTGGTTTTCTTTTTCAGGCTCCCTTTGGGAAGTTCTATTTCTTCCATCTTCTCGCTCATGTTTCCTACATAGACAACGGATTGTTTGCTAGTTGCTGTCTCTGGGACGTTGTTGCTTTTGCCAGGTATTAGTATTGGCATGCCAGGCCTGGGGTGTTCATTCTTTCAAGGATTTTTGTTCCAGGTCTTCATGACAAAGGCAACAGAATGAAGAAGGTACTGAGCTGAAGCAGTTAGAAATTCACTTCAACTAGGACTGCCGGAGGAAGTGGGCACTGCATTTAGAGGAGGAGACACAGAAATGAACCACAAGTGAGCAAAATGAGTTGGGTATAAGAAAGAAAAATAATTCCAGCACGATAGTCAAGTTTTCTTTGCTTTTATTTGAACTATGGGAGAAATGTGTAACAGACTACAAACCCTTACTATTTGGGCTGCTTATTTTTATTTTAATGTTTGTTGGTTGGTTGCGTGGGTGGGTGGTTGGTTGATTTACAGTGTGTGTGAGGAAGGGGAGGGGATGAGAGAAGGGGAAGAGAAAATTCCAAGCAGGCTCTGTGCAGAGTGTGACCTGGGGCTTGAAACCACAAATGGCAAAATCATGACCTAAACTGAAACTAAGATTAGGTCACTCAACTAACTGAGCCACTAGGCTCCCCTTGGCTGCTTATTGTATTTGCACATTGGGTCTTCGTGTTAGAAATACAATAGGGAGTGGTGTACATGCATGATCTAAGGAAGGTGCAGCTATTTAGATCTGGCTTATTTTTTTTTCCTTATAACACTTTATTCAGGAGTAATATTTCATAAGTTTATTAGAAAGACAGATTGAAGAAGGTAATTGGGAGGAAATCAGGTAAGGAGTCATTGCAGTTGACCAGGAGAGGTGAACATGACAGAAATTAGGATGGATGCAGGAAATGGAGAGATGAGGACAGATGTGGTATTTTTTTGAAAATGCTTTTTGTTGTGTAATTAACATCATATAAAATAACTCTTTTGGTGCATAGTGCTTTGAGTTTTAAAGATAGTATATACTCATGTAAATGTCACCCCAGTGATAATACAGAAGAGTTCTGTTCCTGGGGCACATAGATGGCTTAGTCACGTAAGCATCCCACTCTTGATTTCGGCTAAGGTCATGATCTCACTGTTCTTGAGTTTGAGCCCCTGCTCACGAACTTCCCGGAGCCTACTTGCGATTATCCCTCTCTACCTCTCTTTCTGTGCCTCCCCCACTCTCACTCTCTGTCTCCTCCCCCAAAAAAAATTAGACACAAAGAGAACAATTCCATCAGCTCCCAGAATTCCCTCATGTTGAATCACTGTCACCCCACCCCTGAGGCCTGGCAACCATCTATCTCCAACTTTAATATCATATAAATGGATCCTTATTGTAGGTAACTATATGAGACTGGTTTCTTTCATTCAACATCATGCCTTTACAATACATCTGTTTCTTAGTGTTTCCCTGTACGGATATACCAGGGTTTGTTTAACCATTCATTTCCTGGAGGAAATTTGTGTTTTTCCATTTTTGTCAGTTATGATTAGAGTTGCTGTAAACATTTGTGTGCATGTTTTTTTTGTTTTTGTTTTTGTTTTATAAACATAAGTTTTCACTTCTCTAGAGCAAATGTCTAGGAGTCAGATTTATGGGTCACATGCAAGTATTAGGTATTGTCTTTAAAAATAGATATATTTCATGGGCTCCTAGTTGGCTCAGTAGATTGAGTAGCTGACTTCAGCTCGGGTCATGATCTCACGGTTTGTGAGTTCAAGCCCCATGTTTGGCTCTATGCTGACAACTTGGAACCTGGAGCCTGCTTTGGATTCTGTATCTCCTCTCTCTCTGTCCCTCCCTGCTCACACTCTGTCTCTCTTTATCCCTCAAAAATAAGTAAAGATTGAAAAAAACGGTTTCAATATGTGTATAGCAGTATCTCAGGGCAGTTTTAATGTGTTTCCCTGAAGCCTAGTGTTGTGGACCATCGTTTTGCGCACTTCAATATATGATATTCTGGACACAAGACCTTTGCTGGATATATGATTTGGGAATATTTTCTCCAAGTCCATAGATTGTCTTTTTGTTCTTTTCACAGAGTCTTTTACCAAGCAAAAGTTTTAGTACTAATGAAGGGCAATTTAGAGATTTTTTTTCTTTTATATGAATCCAATTTATACACCTTATAACTTCAGATGTACTTTGTACTCCTTGTTCATATATTTGCTATTCTATACCAGCATCAGAATGTTTTCAGTTTGTTGCTATTGGTTGCACAAGCTGTATACTGCACAGTTCTAGGAGGCATGATTTATATGAACTATAGTGCGAATGGTAACCCTCAAATCTGTAAAATGTACAACTTGTACACACATGTATTATCTCCTGGAGGGTCTTTTCTACTGTACAGATTGCAGTCATTGCTGTGGTTCTGTTTTACTTTCCTTGTCATTTATTTATTATGTGGAGTGTATACTAAAGCCAAATTTAAGAAGCTCCTGTTTGTGAGCTATCTAAAGGTAATATATTCTCACTGATTCTCAACTAGCTGGGGCCTATCCTTGGGGTACAGCAACATCTGGCTTTCAAGCTTGTTCCCTTAATTGAATCTATTAATTTGCATTCATGGAAACTAGAAACTCTCTTCAGCCAGCCAGTTTTAGCTAGATACCGATGATTTTAAAATTCACCTCTAAACAAATGACTAAAACTTTAATATTTGTAGAATCATCGGGATTTGAAAAAAAAAAAAAAGGAACAATATAAAAAAAAACTGGAAAAAATCAACAGAATATAATATAAAAACAAAAATATCATTTGCAGGGAATACTTTGGCTCCATGTAATTCTTTATTTACTCTGAGTAGCTCTACGTTGGTGTATGACGTCCCTCTGACAATATAAATATACATTCAGTGTTATGAGATGTTTGTTTGTCAATACTTAGTTCCTCTAAAGATGGAATCACAAAGTATTAACTGATCAACAGTTAGTGTTGTAGCAGAATCAGGAACAATTCAACAGAACAGGCCTGTTCTGGGTGTGTTCTTATAGAATTATATAATTATGTCCATTATTACTACAGGTGTCTTCACCTACCTGGCCTCTTCGTAATCAGCTACAGTAGCATTTCAGAAAGCATCCCATTCTTCCCCACTGAAATGGTGAAACATTTTTTTTTAATTTTTGTGTCTACATTTATTTATTTTTGAGAAACAGTGAGACAAAGTGTGAGTGGGGGAGAGGCAGAGAGAGAAGGAGACAGAATACGAAGCAGGCTCCAGGCTCTGAGCAAGTGGTCAGCACAGAGCCTGATGCAGGGCTCAAACCCATGAACTGTGAGACCATGACCTGAGCTGAAGTCGGACACTCAACTGACTGAGCCACCCAGGCACCCCATGAAATGGTGAAACTTTTGTGATGCTAGTTGTAGGCTTTTTTGGTGGGGATTTGTTTTTGTTTGTTTTATAAAAGTCCTTTATCAAGTTGATGAAGTCTCCCTGGACTCATAGTTTGCGGAGAGAATGTTTTATTTATTTTGAATGGAGGTAACAATTGCCTTGTCTGCATCTGTTTTTAAGACCATCTGATCATTGTCCTGTCTTTCTTCTTTAGCCTATTGTTGTGAGGGGTTAAACTAATTGATTTTTTAATATTGAACCAGTCTCCATACTGGTACTAAATCCCTCTTGGTTATGGATGTATAATTCTTTTTACACATTGTTGGATTTGATTTGCTAACATGTATTGGGTATTTTGTGTCTATGAAAATGCAAGACACTGGTCTCCAGTTTTAATTTCTTATAATGACTTTACCTTGTTTTGTCAATGCTGGCCTCCTAGAATGAGGAAGTTTTCCCTCTGTTTTTATTTTCGGGAAGAGATTATAAGACATTAGCATCATTTTTTCCTGTAAATGTTTGCTAGAATTCTTCAGTGAAACCATGTGGGCCTGATGCTTTCTTTTGGGAAGGTTATTCGTCCTTGACTCTATTTACTTAATAAATATAGGCCTATCCAGATAATCTATGTTTCCTTATGTGGGTTTTAGGAGTGTGTGTCTTTTATTTGTTTTCTATATTTTTCTAAAACGTTTTCATTTATTTCTGAGAGAGATCTGTAGAGTGGGAGGTGGGAAGGGGCAGAGAGAGAGGGAGACGCAGAATCTGAAGCAGGCCCCAGGCTCTGAGATGTTAGCACAGAGCCTGACACAGGGCTCAAACTCATGGGCCAGGAGATTATGACCTGAGCTGAAGTCAAACATTTACTGACTGAGCCACCCATGTGCCCCATCGTGTGCATCTTTTAAATAATTGATCTGTTTCATATAAGTTATGAAATTTGGGGGCATAGAGTCATTCATAATATTTTCCATTATCCTCTTGATGTTCATGGAATTGGTAGCGGTTATGTCTCTTTCATTTTTGATATTAGCCATTTGTGCCTACTTTTTTCCTTGGATAACCTAGTTAGGGGTTCATTGCCTTTATTGATATTTTCAAAGAACCATCTTTTGATTTCTCTATTGATTATCTCCAGTATTTTACTATCTTTTATTTTATTGATATCTGTTCTAATTATTATTTTTTTAATTATTATTATTTCTTTTCTTCTACGCAGCCTTCAACTGTACCTCCTCCCCTATTTTGCTAAGGTGGAAGTTTAGGCTACTAATTTAAGGTCTTTCTCCTTTTCGATTTTGTTACATTTATTTACTTACTTTGAGAGAGAGAGAGAGAAAGCATGTACCTGAGCAGCGGCATGGCAGAGAGAGGGAGAGAGAGAATCCCAAGCAGGAACCCAATACAGGGGATTGATCTCATGACCATGATAGCATGACCTGAGCGGAAACTAAGAGTTGCATGCTAAAACGACTGAGCACCCAGATGCCCGAAGATCTTTCTACTTTTCTAATAAATGCACTCAGTGCTGTTCATTTTACTGGAAGCCATGTCTTCAGTGCCCCCCTCACCCCGCCCTGCACATTTTGGTAGGTTGTATTTAATTTTCATTGAGTCCAAACTACTTTGAAATTTCTCTCAAGATTCCTTCTTTGATGTGTTATTTAGAAGTATGTTCTTAAATCTCTAAACATTTGGGGATTTTTTCTGTTATCTTTTTATTATTGCTTTCCATCCAGTTCAATTCCAGTGTGGCCTGACAGCATACTTTGTATGGCTTCTAGTCTTTGAAATTTGGTAGGATGTGTTTTATGGCCCAGAACATGTTCTGACTTGGTGCATGTTCTGTGTGAACTTGAGAAACATGTTTATTCAACTACTGTTGGATAAAATATTCCATACATATCAGTTAGATCTAGGTGATTACTGCTACTGCTTAGTCCAGCTGTAGCCTTACCTATATCCTTCTAGACCTGTCAGTCACTGACAGAAAGGTGTTGAAGTCTCCACTATAATAATGAATTTTTCCCTTTTTCCTTGAAATGTGAAAAGTTTTTCCACCATGTATTTTCATTCTCTGTTGTGAGACATAGAAAATTAGGGATTGTTATGTTTTCTTACAGAACTGACCCTTTTATCTCTCTAGATAATCTCTTTATATAATGACACCCTTTATCTCTCTAGAGTTTCCTTGTTTGGAAGTTTGCTTTCTCTGGAATTAATGCAATTACATGACACCCTTTATCTCTCTAGAGTTTCCTTGTTTGGAAGTTTGCTTTCTCTGGAATTAATGCAATTACTCCAACTCTCTTTTGATAAGCATTAGCATGACAAATCTTTCTTCATCCTTTTACTTTTAATCTATCTGTACCTTTATATCTCATGTGAAGTTCTTATAGACAATATAGAGTTGCATCTTGTTTTTGGATCTCCTGTGACAATCTCTGAGCTTTAATTGGTATATTTAGACTATTCACATTTGATGTGAGTATTGATATAGTTGGAATAATATCTACCATGTTTGTAACTGTTTTCTATTCACTGCATTTATACTTTGCTTCCTTTCTATCTTCACCTTTTTCTGCCTTCTGGATGTTAATGCAGCAGTGGGTATATTCCATTTTCTTCTCTCTCTTAGCATATTCATTATACTTTTTTATTTTAAAAAGTTGGAGTGGTATCCCCTTTATTTGCATTTGCATTACTCATTTATAACTAGTCAAATTCCTCTTTCAAATCACACTGTACCACTTCACAGGTAGTGCAGCTACCTCATAAAACTCTCTCAATTCCTCCATCCCATGCCTTCTAATATTGAGGTCATCTACCTCCTTATCCATGTGCTATGATCAACCGAGTATATTGCTGCTGTTATCACTTTAAACAAATTGTTATCTATCAGATAAGTTGGGAATGAGAAAAATAAAATATTTTATCTTACCTTCCCTTATTCCTACTCTAATCCTCTTCTTTTTTAAACATAGATCTGAATTCCTTATCTATAACCTATATCCATATTCCTTTTTCTAAAGACCTTTCTCTTGAGAGAGACAGGGGGCACAAATGAGCAAGGGGCAGAGAGAGAATCCCACGACAGGCAGAGAGAGAGGGAGAGATAATGGGATCTCACGCAAAGTATGGCTCATGCTCACTTGCAGTGGGGCTGGAGCTCACTTGATGTGGCACTTGAACTCACAAACTGTGGGACTTGAACTCATGAATGATGATATCATGACCTGAGCTAAAGTCAGGTATTTAACCACTGAGGTATCCTCCAAGGAAATTTTTTTTTCTTGAAAGGCAGATCTACTAGTGATAAAGTCCTTCCTTTTTTGTTTCACAACGTATTACTTGTTTTTGGGTTGTTGTTGTTTTTCTTGTTGTTGTTCTTGTTGTTTCCAAAGGTGAGGGATTGTAAACTTCAGATGCTTTTGGGAAGAGTAACGCACTCCATGCCTAACATCTTTTTTAATGTTTATACATTTATGTTGAGGGAGAAAGGGGCAGAGAGAGAGGGGGGTGGAGAGAGAGAGAATTCCAAGCAGACTCCATTTTGATAGCAGAGAGCCCTATGTGGGGGTCAATCTCATTAAACCTGAGATCATGACTTGAGCAGAAACGAAGGTCGGATGCTCAACCGACTGAGCCACAGAGGCACCCCAAAAAGTCTTTTTTCTTCAGTTTGAAATACACTTTTGCTGGATATAGAATTTTCAATGGGTATTTTTTTCCCTTTCAACACTATTTTTATTTTTATTTTTATTTTTTTATTTTTATTTTTATTTATTTTATTTTTATTTGTTCTTCTACCCTGGCTACGAAGAAAGGGATAGATGGGGTAAGAGGAGGGAGAGTGACGCTGGCTGGTGGAAGGGCATGATCTTAGCCTGGCTGGTGAATTGCTGTCTGACAGACACACTAAATGGAGCATTGAAGCAAACGTGCAGTCATCTGAGGGAAGATGCAGGAAGAGCTGTAAGTGTAAAAGGACAGTGGTATCACTGAGGTATTTGAGAAAGGGGATGATGTGACACACGCCAGTATTGTGTTGCCTCAAAAAGCACATCTGCAAGCAGTCTTGTATATTCACAAAAACACTTTCTACCTACCTGGCATTGTGGCTCTCTGAAGTTTTATGATGCCTGTAGTTTTCTTTTTTTTTTTTTTTTTTTAGTAATGAAAGGAAAATGTTGAATTCTCTAGTTTCCAAACTCATTTCTGGGACATCATTTTTTCTTGGAAGTTTTTGAAAACCATCCAGTACTACTCAAGGGAAGGTGAGACTTTGCTTCTATGGTATAAGGTGAAGGCCACAAAGCCCAGTGTGGTTTGAGCCAGTGAAACCACTGAATGTATCTGTGGTATCAATCTAAATATGCATGTCTGAATGGTAGCTGTTGCTACTTTAGCTGTGGATTTATTCCTGAATGAAATGAGGGGATACTGTATGTGGAGAAAAGTAATTAAGAAAAACATGTGTAACAAGGGACATGTTTCAGTTGCATATCCAATAGCAAATGTATGTATGTGTGTATGTATGTGTGTGTGTGTGTGTGTGTGTGTGTGTGTGTGTGTGTGTGTGTGTTTAAAGTTTTTATTTATTCTGTGTGAGACAGAGACAGAGAGAAAGAATGCAAGCAGGGGAAGGGGGGAGAGAGAGAGAGAGAGAGAGAGAGAGAGAGAGAGAGAGAGAGAGAGAGAGAGAGAGAGAGAGAGAGAGAGAGAGAGAGAGAGGAAGAGAGAGAACCTTGCAGTGCAGAGCCTGTCGCAGGGCTTCATGTCACTAACCATGAGATCATGACCTGAGCTGAAATCAAGTGTCCGATAGTAACTGACTGTGCCACTCAGGCGCCCTGTCTTTATTTTTTAAACATATGAACTCTTGAGTCATAGTTCTCCTTGGGTTTTAGCCATTTTCTTGTAGCAAATGTATTCTGAAATATAGAGAGGTTTGTGTGCTTCAAAGGGAACAGTGGGGTGATGTATTTTTTTTTTAAGGTAGTATATCAGCTCAGAGGGGGCACATGGCAGAATGGCTGAATATGAGCCTGGAGCCGGATGACCTGGGCTTGAACCCTGGCTGACTAGATGTGTGACCTTGGGTAGGCTATTTAACCTTTCTGTTCCTTAAGTCTCCATTTGCAAAATGAGGCTAGTGATTCTATGTCCAAATGTTCCTGGATTGTGGTCGTGCCTGGCACAATTGTTAATGGCTTTCTGCTTTGATTCCCCAAAGTATCTTTATTTGGACAATATATTATATTGTTGCCCTAACAATAAGCGAACCTGTGTCAGAAGATCCATTTTGAAGATTAAAAGCATTAAAAACAACACCTGCTCATAATATGTGCTCAGTAAGTTCTAGTTGCTATTATTAGCTCTGACAACCAGAATACACGTTTTAACTATCCAGTTTCATGCATTACCCCAGAGGCAAGGATTGTTACTGTAGATCTTGAACTCTGAAAGTGACATGTTTTGTTGGAAAATGGAGAATCACCACAGTGTGAGCAAATTTAATACAGTTTTGAAAAATTCTCTTCCAGTTTAACCTAGCATGGTGAAACCAGTAGCTTGAAAAAAATGGCCGTTTTCTTTCATTTCACTAACAGGGTAATCACCACCCAGGACATGCTGGTGTTACAGAGAAAATACCATGGGGGTTGTTAATTTGGGTTTTGTGTTTAATGTGCTGTTCTTTCCAGTCTGATCCCTAGTTTTCTTTCTTTGATCATTCTTTGTGCAATACCTTCCTTTTCCTCCCCTCATGTAATGTCTAAAGTCAATTGCTGTCCCTTCTTCTTACATCCTTGTGCTAGAGGATAAAGAAATTATACATAACTGAAAAAGCTTTATTTGCAGTAATGGTTTCATGTGCCTACTCTTAAAATCCTTTGACGTGTTTGAGATTGGGTAGAAAAAAGTGGGTTAATTGGGATATGACTTCACATAGGCATCTTGATGAGAGTTTCTGCTAAGCTTGTGAGGTAGTCACGCTAGACAGGCACAGAGGTGGGACGGACCTCGACTCCTGGCCCTGCCACAGGCTAGTTGTGTGAGCTTGGGCACTCCATTTGTTTCATCTCTCTGAGTTTCAGTATTTAGCATGCTTAAAAAGGGGGGTAAAGACATGTGCTGCTTCCCAAGGTTAAACATGAGGCTCAAATGAGATGATGAGTTAGTGTGCTCTAAGCAAATGTTGGCAAAGAGTTCCTTTCTTTAAAAATTGGTTGATGTGATTGGGACTCCTTTTGTAAGATGCATGAGCAGAGGCTTGGAGGAAAAGAAGATAAAAATGCTGCTTCTGTTTGTGTGTTTTGAGTTGCCTGTGGCTGTAGTACTTGGCTATCTAACCAGGTGCTGCTTCAGCATGCATGAAATACTTCAAATGGGTGACAAGATGGTTTTTCTTTTATCCTAAACTTCAGGCTGTTGGAAGCATATCTGTGGAAGCCTGTGTGGTCTGACAGCTTGAAGGCTCCATGAGAAGTCAAGTGTGCAAGGGAGCCCAGCTTTGAGCCAACCAGGGAAAGGATGGCTTAGCTCTCAAAGGAGCGTGCACGTTTCTCAGGTGATAGAGTAGAGAATAAAATGTGTCCCTTTAAACTCCACATTCCCCTGCTCTTCATCTTCTAAGAATGTCTTTGGCTACTAGCAGTCTGGACTCTGGAGCCAGCATAGTATTTTTATTCTTTTAGTTTATCCTGGTTTATGATTTGCTCCCCTTCAACTGAAAAATTGTTTTTATTATAGAAAATGTCAAAAATGTAAAAGTCAAGAAAATAGTATATTATACCCCCATGTGCTTAGGATGTAGTTTTAAAAATTATCAAAAACTCATGTCTAATCTTGTTTCATCTGTCTTTCTACCCGTTTTGTCCTTGCTCCCGTCTTCCCCTGGTTTATTTGAGACAAATCCCACACGTTGCACTTTATTTAAAATATCATCCTGTTTGTTTTTATTTTTAAAAAGTTTTATTGTCGTATAATTGGCATAACTTGCAGGAAACTAAAGTGTGCTATTTGATAAGTTTATACATCAGTGTGGATGAGTATACACACAGATCATAAAGTATATACACACACATATCCATGAAACCACTAGTCTAGACAGTGACCATATCCATCACTGAAAAGTTTCCTTGTGTCCCTTGGTCATCCTTTCCTCTTGCCCCTCTCTGCCACCCATTACTGATCTGCCTTCTGTCACAATATATTAGTGTCTATTTTTTAGAGTTCTTGATGAGTGAGATCATAAAGTAAGTACTTTTTTTTTGATCCAGATCCCCCCACCAGATCCCCCCACCCCCCGCAGAGTCATAGTCTTTGTCTATTCTACCAATATCGTCATGCTGTGACTAGGTAGCATTTAGGAAGGTGCACGACCCTTTAGCAGATATTATAGTAGTCCCGGTGAGAAATGGTGGTTTGGACCAGCGTGGTTACCATGGAGATGATAGCTGCCACAATTAGAGATCTGCTTTGGAGGTAGAGCTGATCAGATCGGCTGGATTTAGGGATTAGGGCAGGGGTGGGAGTGGGGGTGGCATCCAAAATTTCTCCTGAGGATTCTAGCTGAGAAGGTAGCAAATACAAAATAAAAGGTGCTTTTAGGTTTTAATGCACAGTGCTGTTGCTGAGTATCAGTGAAACAGATTTGTTTTTGTTTTTGTTTTTGTTTTTTGTTTTTTAAATGAATAAGTAGTTTGTGGATGTGAGTTTCAAAAGGTACACGTGTTCATCCTGTATCTCAAATCCCTTCTTTCCTCCTCAAGCAACTTTAAGTGTTCTTTAGTGGCCCCTTTTATAAACGGAGTCTATGCTTGTATTAGCATGTATGAGTGTGTTATTGTTTCTAGGATTTTGTTATGGAAATGCTAATTAGTAAGAATAGAGAGAATGTTATCTCTTGCCAGTCATGATAGCAACCAGTGTGTGTGTGTGTTTGTGTGTGTGTGTGTGCCTGCATGCATGCGTGTGCACACGAGCAAATGAGCAGATAATCTAAACAAGTGTTTACTTTTCACCATAAAAAAAGAAACATGTACATTAACAACGTTTAACCCATACTAAGGAAAAAGATTAAATAGAAACTGACTAGGCCCACCTTTGGATTTAACAAAGACTTCAAGCAGCTACTATATTTAAAGAACTAAAGGAAAATGTATTTGGACTTAAAGACTTCCAGCAGCTACTATATTTAAGGAACTAAAGGAACATGTATTCAAAGATACAGTAGGAAACATGATGTGAGTCCACCGAGAATCACAATAGACAAATGGAAGTGATTTTTAAAAAAGTGAAATTTATGGAATTGAAAAACACAATAACTCAAATAAAATTTCACTAGATTAACTCAGTAGGTTAGAAATAGAAGAAGGAATCAGTGAACCTGAAGGTAAATCAAGAGAAATGTCCCAAGCCAAAGAATAGAGGGGGGGGGGGGGGGGAAATTGGACACAAATCAGTAGAGCACTGTGTGACAATATCAGGTGCTCCAACATAATTATGTGACACGTGTATAATAGGAGTCCCAGATGGAGAGGAGGGAGAAAATGGGACAAAATATTACTGAAGAAATTGTTTAAATACCAGATTTGATGAAAATTATCTGAATGATCCAAAAACTTGAAATAACTTCAATTTGGATGAACACAAAGAAGAACACACCTAGAGATATCATAGTTACACTATTGGAAAATAAAGATATTATTTTGAAAGTAGAAAGAGGAAGCTCCTTATCACATATATGTCAAGAATAATGTGACTAATGGCTGAATTCTCATCAGAAACAATGGAAGCCCGAAGATGGTGTAGTGATAGATCTCAAGTGCTGAAAAAACCATCAACTAAGAATTCTCTGTCCAACAAAACTCTCCTTTAAAAATGAAGATGAAGGAGGTTTCTCTTCTGGTTCTGGGAAAGTGGAGTAAACATACATTTCCCTCTTCCTCCCACTAAATATAACTAAAACTCTGGACACTACAAATAAAATAAATGTAAGAAAGGGTGGGTCACTCGGTTGGGTGTCCAACTCTTGATCTCATCTTGGGTCACAATCTCGCAGTTTACGTGGTGATGCCCAGCCTCTTCTCCATGACCTGGTGCACTCCGTTCCAGTTGTCCTCATTGTGCCCAGGGCACACGCAGGGTGGTCCTTCTTGCTCCGCTGACTCCTTTGGCATAGCGCTTGTCTAGGATTCGCAGACCCGTTCCGTGTGCTCTGGCACTGGGGAAGTGCCTCTCTGTGCTGCTACAAATGTCTTCCAGGCTATCTTTGTGCTGCTGTGCTTCAGGGACCCCTGCCTTTTCCTGCCTTGGACTGCCCTGCTGACCTCACTGCTGAGCTTGGGCATGGTGGATGCAGGCAGGCATTGTTTTGTCCCACAGCGACGCCCCCAGGGAGGGGGCCACTTTCTCCAACTGCAGACTGCGCCCTAGACCCAGCCACTGATCCGGGGGGTGGTGGATGCAGGCAGGCTTTGTTCTATTGCACAGCCCTCCAGGGAGGGGCTACTGTCTCCTTCTGTGGACTGTGCCCCTGATCTACCCCTGAAACCAGTGCTGGCTCCTCTCCTCCCCAGGTGCGCAAACAGGGAGCCTAGCCCCAGACCCAAGAAAGCCCCACAGTTAGAGATAAGATCCCTCTTGGTCCCAGTCCGAGGTTCTCCTCTTATCCACATACAGCCCTACACTTCTGGAGCCACTCTTTCTCTTACTTTTGTCTCTCCGCAGAAGGGGATCTCTTCCCTCCATTCCTACTTGGCCCAATTTATGTACCCCAGTTCAAAATCAGCCACCTGTCATTTCTTAAGTTGTCTCATTTCCTTCAGGAGTATTCAGTGTGTTTTCCTCACAGACTTTTGGGATTCAAAATACTTTGGCTCAGCACTTTGTTTGAGAGACATGGGATGTACAGATCCCCCTCCTTCTCCACCATGTTGACCACTCTGCCCAAGACGGATTTATTTATAATTTGATGGACATCAAATTCTAGGTCTTATTTTCTGATTAATGTTATTAGGATTAACCTCAGTACATACTTTTCATTTTAAGAAAAATTCCCTGTGATTTGAATCCTTTGAAAATGAATTGAAGAGGCAATCCGAATAAATATCACATTTCCTTACTGGGACTTCTCTCTCTCCATCTCTCTCTCTCTCTCTCTCTCTCTCTCTCTCTCTCTCTCTCTCTTTCTCTCTCACTCTCTCTCTCTCTTTGACACACATACACACACACACTCACATGCACACACACACACACACACACACACACACACACACACACACACACACACACTTCCCACAGACTGTCGGGAATCTCTCTAAGGTGTCCGCCCAACTCCATGGTCAGTACAGTAAACAACAATGAAGCTTGCTCTCCACAATTATAACATTACTGGTTCTGTAAGGAAAATTAAGTTGCTGGGTGGCAAGTAGAAGGGGGATAAAAATGACATCAGGAATTCAAAAGCTTACTTGAGGTGCCAGTCACCACATATAGGCACTTAAGCATAGCAAGGTCACAAACTTCCTCCTTACTTGTGCCATATGAGATATAAAGGTATGAGAATGAATAAAGAATGTGGGATTTATTTCAAAAATCTGTACAACCTAAGCACAGACTCATTTTACAAGACAGTAAATGAATGCCTCACCAGAAAGCCAACCGTGTCAGGTCCCTTTTCACGGTCTGCCCAAAAGGATATATAAAATACTTTCATTTTCCTATTAATATATGAATCAACTGTATTAGTTATTTCTTCACATTTTATAAGTTGTAAAACAAAACTTCAGCAAGGTTTTGTCAAAACTTGGCAAAAACAAAGATTTTTTTTTTAACATCCTGTTTTTTAAACCAGAAATGGCAATATTTTTTAAGGGACCAGCTAAACAACATATTGTTAACACTTTGCCTAGTTAGTATCCATGCTCACTTTCATGCAGCTTAGGGAAGACCGAGTCATTGTGTGCTCCTGCAGCGCTAGAGGCTCCTCCCCAGGCGGCCGGGGCCAGGGCCTCCCCGGGCCAGCGCCGCCTCCTCTTCCTGCTGCTCAGGATGTGAGGCCGCTAGGGGCCGCCCGAGCTTGCCAGGTCTCGCGGCCGCGGCAGGGCCCTGATGAATTTTCTACCGGGAAGCCAAATCAGGAGGCAGGCTGTGAGAGTTACACCGCAGTTGCTAGGAGACCAGGCGCTTTGTGAGGTCACAATGTCTGCATATCTTATCACAGTGGGCTGCCCAAAGCTGCCTTAGGTTTGGCTGTGTTTAAGATTATGCCCTTGAGAAAGACCTGTACCTAATCTTACCTGAGAAGGCCCATAATTCTTCACGAGTTCAAGAGGGTTGTCTTAGAGGTGAATGCACGGGTGCTTCAGCCTCCATTAATTCCATCTAACATGAAATGACACTTAGCGGTGGACAGTACACACAACTTGCAATCAAACACGACTCTAAGAGGGTTTTAGCTAATTAAATGCCTTGTCATGCAACGCACTGAAACCCAAATTGAAATAACTACTCTACCCTTTCAAAGAATACCGATATACTGTGCCTTGCTTAGGGTTCCATACCTGTGTTGGTACAGCTCACAGTTCACGAAGCTGTTCTTCACAGCAGCAGCAAACAGTTTGCCTAGTTAGTATCCATGCTCACTTTCATGCAGCGTAGGGAAGACCGAGTCATTGTGTGCTTAAGAGCAAAGCGTCAACGAATTCTGTGTGAGTGGCCAGTAGGGCATTCAGTGCCACTAAAACCTATTCACTACCTACCAATTCATGAATATTTCAGGTAAGGCATACACAAGGTAGTAAGAGAATGTATGGGATTCCAAGGGTAGAAAACGTGTTACACCGTCCGTGTAAGTGCTTTTGAAAGCAACCAGCATAGTCCATCCATCATCACCACATACACAATTCATTCACAAAATACTACAAGGACCACCTACCATGATCAACTGAAATCCACTTCCCCATGAAAGGATGACTCCAAACTATGTGAATCACTAAGAGTGATAAGTCATGGTAACAATCAGAAGAGAAACTTGCCAAGGTCAACGTGATACACGTGACAGGCCTCTGTCTTTATTCAGCTCCTTTTCTTAAACACACAAACAAAACTTTCATCTACGCAGCTTAAGCTACTACTACCTCACGCTCATAAAGTGCTGAAAATGGAAAGCTATCCTCATATTCAGTAAGAGCCACCCCTGGATTTCCATTTTCATTCAATGTAATTTATTTTCAAATTGGTTTCCAAGCAACACCCAGTGTTCATCCCAACAGGTGCCCTCCTCAATGCCCGTCACCCACTTTTCCCTCTCCTCAACCCCACGTCAACCCTCAGTCTGTTATCAGTATTGAAGAGTCTCTTATGGTTTTCCTCCCTCCCTCTCTATAATTTTTCCCCCATCACCTCCACCATGGTCTTCTGCTAAGTTTCTCAGGATCCACACATAGATGAAAACATATGGTATCTGTCTTTCTCTGCCTGACTTATTTCACGTAGCATAATACCCCCCCCCCCCAGTTCCATCCATGTTGCCACAAATGGCCAGATTTCATTCTTTCTCATGGCCAAGTAGTATTCCATTGTATACACATAAACCACAACTTCTTTATCCACTTGTCAGTTGATGGACAGCTAGGCTTTTTCCATAGTTTGGCTGTTGTTGAAAGTAGAGCTATAAACATTGGGGTACATGTGCCCCTATGTATCAGCACTCCGGTACTCCGTGGGTAAATTCCTAGCAGTGCTGTTGCTGGGTCTTCGGGTAGATCTATTTTTAATGATTTGAGGAACCTCCACACTGTTTTCCAGAGTGGCTACACCAGGTTGCATTACCACCAACAGTGCAAGAGGGTTCCTATTCCTCCACATCCTCACCTGCATCTATAGTCTTCTAATTTGCTCATTGTAGCCACTCTGACTGGCATGAGGTGGTATCTCAGTGCGGTTTTGATTTCGATTTCCCTGAAGAGGAGTGCTGTTGAGCATCTTTTCATGTGTCTCTTGACAGTCAGGATGTCTTTTTTTTTTTTTTTAATTTTTTTTTTCAACATTTTTTATTTATTTTTGGGACAGAGAGAGACAGAGCATGAACGGCGGAAAGGGAGAGAGAGAGGGAGACACAGAATCAGAAACAGGCTCCAGGCTCCGAGCCATCAGCCCAGAGCCTGACGCGGGGCTCGAACTCAGCCCAGAGCCTGACGCGGGGCTTGAACTCAAGGACCGCGAGATCGTGACCTGGCTGAAGTCGGACGCTCAACCGACTGCGCCACCCAGGCGCCCCTGGATGTCTTTTTTAGAACAGTGTCTGTTCAAGTCTTCTGCCTGTTTCTTCACTGGATTATTTGCTTCCCGGGTGTGGAGTTGGTGAGTTCTTTTGATAGGTTTTGGATACTCGCCAATTATCCAGTATGACTTTTGCACACATCTTTTCCCATTCGGTCAGTTGCCTTTTAGTTTTGTTGATTGTTTCCTTCACTGTGGAGAAGATTTTTATTTCGATGAGGTCTCGATGGTTCATTTTTCGTTTAGTTCCCTTGCCTTTGGAGATGTGTCAACTGAGAACTTGCTGACGCTGAGGTCAAAGACGATTTTTCCTGCTTTCTCCTCAAGGGTTTGATGCTTTTCTGTCTCACATTCACGTCCTTCATCCATTGTGAGTTTATTTTTGTGAGTGGTGTAAGAAAGTGGTCTAGTTTCATTCTTGTGCATGTTGCTGTCCACTTCTCTCAGCACCATTTGTTAAAGAGACTGTCTTTTTATCCATTGGATATTCTTTCCTGCTCTGTCAAAGATTAGTTGGCCATAGGTATGTGGATCCAATTCTGGGGTCTCTATTCTATGCCATTAAGTCTATGTATTTGTTTCTGTGCCAATACCATGCTGTCTTGATGGTTATAGCACCGCCAAGACACTTTCCATAAAAAAAGACATAAGAAAGGAATGAATCCTCTTACAGTTCTGGAGGCATTCTTCATGTAGGCTCTCATGAGTGTATTTTTCACTAAGTCCATAACAACTGGGAGCTGATCCCTGCTGATCCAAGCTCCTCCAGGACAGAACCTTCCTCTGCTCAGTTGGCTTCAAGTGAACCTGGGTATTCAGCACTTCTCCAGTGTCCCTCTCCCACCATCCCACTTCTGGCCCTGTTGATTCCTAGATTTCTAGGAAAATCTGCCTATAAGGTCAAATCCTTATTTGTTGTTAGTTCCTTCCTGAGACAGGGTCTCCACGATGCTATCGATTACTTCAGTGGAATCCTGCCCATGGGCTGCACAAGGAACTCCATGATATGAGTTCAATGCCTCCTCAATTAATGGGTTTTATGCGAAGTTAAGTCCTCTGAGCTTGGGTTAGAAATAGTCCACATCATTCCCCATCTCAAGGCTTGTTTTGGACAAAGGATGAAGAGAAAAAGCAATGAATCTATAAAAGCCTTTTGGAAAAGCTCAGCCTAAAAACGGCAGAAGAACATATAGGGGGAAAATGTCTTTTCCTTTCATGTTAAGAGCCAGAGAGAAAAGCTTCTTTAGATTTCAAGAAAAAAGGAATAATATCAGTACACTAAGCAAGCTTTAAAGATGAGCTTTATCATCGTGTCAGTAGAGCTTTTTAGCTTATCTTAGTTCATCAAGTTCTTTAAGCTTTTTAGCTTATCTGAGTTCATCAAATAATGTTTATTTTTCTTTTTTTGATGACAGAAATCTTATTTACACTCCTGAACGTCCTATTACCCTTGACAGGTACCTAGCATCCTGCCTTGCACATCTACTTACTTATGTGGGGAATAAAGAAAAAAAAGACATTTGTTTATTCACCGTCCACAGACCGAATAAACTCCTAACGGAAATCATAAAATATTTGGGCACTGAACATGTGACTGCTCTTAAATGTTCATATATTCAATTTGAGGAAATTTTTTATTTGACAGGTGTCAAAGGCTCAACAGAAAGATTCATAAATGAAGAGAACTCTGGGAATAAATGGGTTAGGAAGGTAATGAAAAATTGGAGACTATGATCCAGATCTTAAATAAGCTCTGAATGTATACTCACAAAGACTTAACGACTTTTGATAACCAGGT
Source organism: Panthera onca (assembly GCF_046562875.1). NCBI lineage: Eukaryota > Metazoa > Chordata > Mammalia > Carnivora > Felidae > Panthera > Panthera onca. The sequence goes on along the minus strand of NC_138358.1, from coordinate 13,439,139 downwards.
TAGAAATAGTGCTTTGAAAGTCCATAGAGCTGTAGCATTCGAAGGCAGGGTTTCTTACAATATGGTCTGATACCTCTCCTTAATCAACGGAACCATGGAGGGCTTACTACAGGTACGGATTCCGAATTCACACCGAATTCTACATTTTTAGATAATTTTCCAGTTGTTGTTAAGATAACCCAAACTAGTAACAGCATTCCAATCTGCAAAGGACACACGAGGCCCACTCTCTTTAGCATAAAGTTTGGATTGCTTTGGTAGGTGGATGAAAGCAACAAAACACAGAAGTCTGCAGGGAGAAGTGGAGACTTGAAGGGTTTGAAATGCATACTGTCCCATTTCTGAGGGAGGGCACAGATACTGCTTGATGGCACCCTAATCAGGTGTTTCTGTCTGAACCAGTCCTGCTACCCAGGCCACAGTCAACCATAAAGATTATCCAGAGAAATGATCTGCATCTGTATCTGCTGTAGATTCACTGACTAACCATATTCTCACTGCTGCTGGGGCTGGGGGTATGGAGGGGAGGTAGATAAACGGAGAGAATCAGAGAAGCCGAAGAGGCCAAGAACTGGATGGGGTCCACCCTAACTGTTACCGTGGCCATACCTGTTACTGTGGCCATATCTGAAGTTTCCAGAGCTGATGATGCTACATTCGGGGCCACCATTGTTCCGTGATGATATTGCAGTTGGTATATGATGCGAAGAAATTAAACAAGGAAACGGGGTAACTTAGTATACATTTTAACGTGTCAACAAGAAGACAAAGAACACTCTTGGTTTTTACTTCATTGGCAATTACTAATAGATATGAAAGTTATAGTGCCTCCTAGGAGGCAAGGTTCTTGCCAACAGAAATACAACGCTAATACAGGAGCACCTTCCAATGGTTCATCTGAGAGTATACTGAATGGCATGATTATTTAATGTGATTTGATAAGGCAGAACTGGTTTCTCCATGACTCACAAGTATTAAATTCTAGAATTCCTATGAGTTTTCTTGATGCATTGATAAGCAAAGGAAACCTAGGAGGGGATTTGGTGAAGCCACATGCCCTAGAAATATGACAGCTAATTTTTGACGTAAGAAGAAAACGAATGACCTCCAAAAGACATCAACAATTCTACCTCACAGATGTGCTGTGAGCTTGAAATGCTCACACATGTGATGCATCTTGATGATGGTAAGTGGTAAAAATATTGGTATTATTATATTAATGTCTGCTACCCTTTTTTCCAAAATTGTGTAGTAGGTCGTAAAGAAATTGGCAGCTCTGCCATTCCATGCAGCCTGCTGCAGATGACATTGCTGCCTTAATGGGACACAGCCTACAGCCTCTTTGTAAGTAAAACTCTCTTTGTTCATGCCACTGGTGGCAGCCTTTCTGTGACAGCTGAACACGTCCCTAACCGATACTACTTGCCCTTACTCAATGCCATTCAAATACAATTTCATGTTTTTTTAGCACAGATAACATCAATAATGTCACTATTATTGAAGGAGAAATTATTACCAACCTCACTCAGCAGATGATGTTGGGGAAAAGATGGTAGAAAAGTGTCCTAAATGAAGAAGGGTCTTGGAGAATACCAGTGTTCTCTCTCTTAAGCATACCCTCGCAGACTGAACGGTGGGGCACAGGGTTCTCTCTGTTACAATATAACTTGAAGTTTAGGAGTGTTTTTCCTTATAAAGGTTTGAAAAAGTCCATGGTAGAGAAGAGTTTACTTAATCCCAGAGAGTAAAATGAAAGAAGGCTTTGGACCCACAAACTCCTAAAATCAGTAAGTAGGCTGAGACAACCATAAGGCTGTAGACACAGGCTACCTTTCATGAGAAGGGAAGAATGACTTGGAGGTTGAAAGCCAGAACCCCGGAGGAGCTAGAGCCATGGAAAATCATTCCCAAGCCTTAAGACACAATGAAAGGACTGCCTACCTGGGCCAGATGAACTTCAGAATTGTTATGGACCAGTGACTCATGATAACCTCCTTCCTTTCTTTGGGAACAGAAATGTTTGTGTTTTGTTGGTTTGTTTGTTAGTTTTTTCTCTGTGTGTGTGTGTGTGTGCGTGTTGTGTGTGTGTGTGTGTGTGTGTGTGTGTGTGTGTGTGTGTGTGTGTCTGTGTGTGTTTTGTGTGTGCCCGTTTTGGTTGTATGCTTAATTCATAGGTCTTCATTGATAGGTCTTCAGATTGAAAGTGGAATCGAGTACCAGTGCACACAAGGAGACTCATTCACACCTGGACCTAATTTAGATAAAAAAATCCTGGACTTTGAGCTGATGTTACAAGGGTTGGGTCTTTAAGAGGGAGGATTCTTGGGGTAGGGTGAGGGTATTTTTCATGCAGGATGAAAGTGAATAATAGGAGGCCAGCAGACAGGCTGTGGCAGTCTAACATATGTTCATAAATTCTCTTTTAAGCCCTTCAAAAGGTGGACCTCCATTCCCTTTTCCTTAAGCATACGTCAGACGTACTGAATGGTTTTGAAAAATACAAGAAGGTGAAAGTGACGGTGAGTCAAAAACACTCTAAAAAGCAGATATTGTAGTTCCAATGGTGTTGTGATCAGGGGATAATGGATGGAAGGGGCAACTGGCCATTAGACGCTAGAATTCTATGAGTGGAAGAGATGAACATAAGGGAAGAGAAACAAAAATAATATAAAATCAGGGAGGGGCAAAACATAAGAGACTCATAAATATGGAGAACAAACTGAGGGTCACTGGAGGGGTTATGGGAGGGGGGATGGGCTAAATGGGTAAGGGGAACTCAGGAATCTACTCCTGAAATCATTGTTGCACTACATGCTAACTAATGTGGAGGTAAACTTTAAAAATTAAAAATAAATAAAATAAAAAAAGAAGCTACAATTGTACACCTATCAAAATTATCAATTAAATTTGAGAGTGGACTCAAGATATCTTCAGATGTGCAAAGACTCAGAACATTTGATTCTATTCATTCTTCATTAGGAAGTTATCTGAAGGTGTATTCCAGCAAAACAAGGAGAGAAAAAAATAAAGAAAAATTATACTTAATAGCCAACATTAACAGTGTTTATTTTTGTGCCAGACACTGTTATGGGTTATTTTCACATATTATTACATATTAACCACACAACAAACTTATAAAGTACATACAATTACGATTATTATCTTCTAGAGGAGGAAATAGGGTTATAAAGAAGTCAAATAACTCATCCAACATCCAAGTTACACAGTTGGTAAGTGGAACAAGTAAAGACTAAGTCCAGGCCGTCTGGCTCTAGAGTCCAGGCTTTTAAATGCTCCCTCACTCCCCAGATAGCCATATTACCATGAAACCATGGAAACAAACGGGGACTGTAGCAGAGGAAAATCACAGGAAGGAAGCTATGAAGCAGACCTACTGAGTCACCAACTAAATGAGGCAGGAAAAGAGAAGGGTCCATAAGTGACCTCTAAGAGGTTAACAGGAAGATGTCATAAGTGGCATGATTTGAGAACACTGAAAGAGTGCAAGAAAACAAAGAAGTGCAATTAGAAAACTAAGGAGAGCGAGAAAATATCCGTAAGATGGTCTTAGTCTGAATGAGCCAAGTGAAACATGGCGTGGTTTAAAGCACTGATGGAATACAAAGAAAAAGGACCCATTTCACCTTGATCCCAGAGATGTCCTCATTCAGCAGGTCCAAGGACTCCAGGAAAAGAGTAGTAATTCTAATGTTTGCATATTATTTAATAATCCCAATAATTTAAACCATTTATTAGTTTTCAAGTTTTAGAATCAACCTTGAACAATCTAAAGAGACTTGATTGCAGAGCATAATACCAGTGTTAACAACAATGACAAACAGAAGTCCAAAGCTGATGGGAGACCGAGAAAAAGTGCAGCAAGGTTAAGGAAGACATTTATCTTACAATGTAAGGAATGAAAAATGACAGTACAGGCAAGGGAAATAGGTCTCTATTTTAAAATTACATCTTGTGGGGAACCTGAGTGGCTCGGTGAGTTCAGAATCCAACTCTTGATTTTGGCTCAGATTATGATCTCACAGTTCATAAGACTAAGATGAACATTAGGTTCTGCACTGACAGAATTCTCAGAATTCTCTCTCTCTGCCCCTATCCTGCTTGAGCATATGCTCGCTCTCTCGCTCTCTCAAATAACATATATTCATTCACACATGCATACATACATACATACATACATACATACATACATACATACACACATAAAATTATATCTTATGATGGTTAATTTCATGTTTTAACTGGGCTAAGCCACAGGGTACCCAGATATATGGTTAAACATTATTTCTAGTGAGTCTCTGAGGACATTTCTTAGTACAATGAACATCTGTATATCAGGAGACTAAGCAAAACATATTGCCTTGACAAACACTGGGTGGGCTCAACCAATCGATTGAAGACCTGAATGGAACAAAAGGCAGAGTAAGAGAGAATCCACTGTTGTGTATCTGAGTGTCTTCAAGCTGCGATATTGGTCTCCTGACTTCAGACTCAGACTTGGAGTGGAACATACATCATCAGCTCTCCTGATTCTTAGGCTTTTGGAGTCTGCCTGGAACTAAACTACAGGATCTCCTGGGTCTTCCCTTCTCAGCCTCCATAATCCTGTGAACCAATTCCTATTGATACTGAGTCTCTGGAGAACCCTAACTGGTACATATATGTAACTTCATCCATTATGTCTTTTTGCCCTCAGATCCAGTTCCTGCACTTCTCCCACAGACTGTGTTTCCTGGTTCCTTGCCACCTGGCTTCCAGAGGGGTTTGACCAATGGGTGTTTGATGGGAGAAAGGGAGGAAGGTATAAGCCCAGAGGTTTTTCTCTCTCCCACTCCACTTGCTACCAGTGATTTTATCTCCTCCAAATTCTAGCTTCTTTCCAAGAGCCTCTTCTCCCATGTTCTCAGTTCCTGCTAGGTATGGTTCTGAGTTTCTCTAGCCCTGGGGGTGGAAACAGCTTTCTGATGATACTAATTCCTGATTGCTTCGCCATCCTTTGTTTGGCTTCTGGGATTTCCCATCACGTGTGTAACTCTTTAAAATACCGATAGTGACTCACCGGCTGGCGGGACCTGACTGAAACAGTACAAAGATAGAAGTTCAGGAATATATGGGAAGGTGAGGAGAGAGAAGACAGGTGGCTTAAGCGACCTATATATGTCATCTTCACATAGGAAGCCAGTAGACGGTGCTTAAAACTGGCAAATCAATAAGCAGCAGTATGCTACATTACTTATATTCATGAAGATACCTAAGAAAAGAATATAAACCTGGAACAGTTAAAAGGGTTGCCTCAAATAATGGAGGCAGTAAAGAGACCTGTGTTTGCCAGGAACTCAGGGGGGAAGGGACAGATGAATAATAGATGAAGCACAGGGAATATTTACGGCAGTGAAACATCTTGTAAGACAGTGAAATGCTTTGAATCATGGCATTGTGCATTTGTCATAACTCACAGAACTGCACACCACAGTGAATGCTAAGGTAAACTTGGGACTTTCGTTAATAATAGTTTCCATATTGGCTCATCCGTTGTAACAAATGCACTACACTGACACAAGAAGTTTACAATAGGCAACACTATGTTTTGGGGGGTAGGAGGGAGAACAGGGGAACTCTGCCCTTTCCAGTCTTCTTCTGTAAACCAAAAGCTGTTTTAAAAAATAAACTCCCTTAATGAAAGGAAGGCAGAGAGACAGAAGAGGAGGGAAGAAAAGAGGGAGAAAGGGAGCTACTTAAAAGTCATGGAGGAAACTTAAATGTGGATTACAAAGTGAAGGGATCCAATCCGAAAAAGTCACATGCTTTACATTTCCAACTATGATAACATTCTGGAAAAACAAAACAAAACAAACGACAACAACAATGACAACAACAACAACAAAACACCTTCGGAGACAGTAAAAAGACCAGTGGCTATTAGGGTTTAGGGGGAGAGAGGAAGTGGTAGTAGGTGGAGTACAGGGCACTTTAGGGTGGTGTAACTATTCTGTATGATACTGCAATAGTAGGTACATACCATTTTACATTTCTCAAAACTTATGCATCTATATAACACAAAATAAACCCTAACTGTTAATGATAATGTGTCTAATGATATTGTGTCAATCAGTGATGGCTCATCCACCACTTATAATTAATGTATCCACATTAGTGCAAGGTACTATAGAAACTAGTGGGGGTGAGGAAACTGTACTTTTTGTGCAGTTTGTCTCTAAATCTAAAATTGTTAATACAAAATGGTCTGTTTAAAAAAAACCCTGATTAAAAAAAAAAAAAGAAAAAAGAAAACAAAAGAGAGTGTTGTCCCTGGGGAAGAGGTGTTCGTGGGGGAAACAAAGCTTTTGTTTTGTTTATTGCAAGTCCTGATCTGCAATTTGGATGTTATGGGTATTTTTTTTAACTATTTGTATACAATACCTGGATTGAAATTTCTCAAATAAAAAAAAAAATCTGTACACCTGCCAGCATAGATAACATGAAAAAGACCATATTAGCAAGTGTTGGCAAGGCTATCAAGTATTCAGTTCTCACAGACACTATGCAGGCACTACTATAGAAAGAAGTTCATGTACATTGGTATAACCATTATAGAAACAGTTTGGAGGAATCTTACCACAGCTGATAAGTTGGATGACATGCGACCCAGCAAATTCCCTCCTAGATAAATAAATACTATTCTAAAACATGTTCACCAAACGACATGTCCTATAATATTCACTGAAGTTTCATTCATAATTACCCTAAGGCATAACCTACCTAAATGTCCACCAAGAGTTGCAGAAATATTGTAAACTATTCATATAAGGAAATTCTATACACCAATGAGCATAAAGGATCTATACACACAATAACATGAATATCACTAACATAAGTTTGAGTGAAAGAAGCTAGGTGTAGGACACATAATTCCATTTCTATATAGTCCCAAAACAAGCAAAAGTTGTATATTCTGTAAGAAGTCAGAATAATTGCTGTCCCAAAGGAGAGATAGACCGTGACTTAAAGAGGCACAGGTGGTCCCTTGGGGTACTGATACCTTATTTAATGAGTGCAGGTTCCACAAGTATATTGAACTTAACTTCATCAAGCTGTGCTCAGAATACTTTTAATAATATATGTCCTTTTTGGGTGCCTGGGTGGCTCAGTCGTTAAGTGTCCAACTTTGGCTCAGGTCATGATCTCACGGTTTGTGAGTTCGAGCCCCACATCAGGTTGTGTGCTGACAGCTCAGAGCCTGGAGCCGGCTTCGATCCTGTGGCTTCCTATCTGGCCCTCCCCTGCTCACACGGTGTCTCTCTCTCAAAAATAAACAAACATGAAAAAAATAATATATGTCCTTTTGAATGTATACTATACTTCCGTAATCTTATTTTAATCTGAGTGCAGACCCCTAAATCACACCCTTTTTTTCTCTACTGTCTCTACTAAACATTTAAAGAATATGTACTTTAAAACATCCTAGAAGAGAGAAATATATGTATGTATATATATGTATATATATATTTATATATATGTATATATACATATACGTATATGTATATGTGTATGTATGTATATATACATATGTGTATATGTATATGTGTATATGTATATAAACATATATGTATATATGTATATATATTTGTATATGTATATATACATATGTGTATATATGTGTGTATATATATATATGTATGTATGTATATATATATTATATACACATATATATACATACACATTTTACATAACTTATTTCAGTAGTTGGAAGAATCTCAACATTAACATTTCTATGAATACCTTTCAAAGTAAGAGAAGTTCAGTTTTGAGTCCCCTAGAATATTTATTCAAATTTGCTTGGGAGCCATACTGTCCCATCTTTTCTGAGCACTGCTTTCCTTTTGGGCTCTGGATATGTCCCGCATGTTATAAATTTCAGTGTAAGGTGACATTGCCCAGACAGGGAGTGCTGACGATAAGTCATTGCTCTTGCAAAATCTCCAGCCAGGCTCAGTTTTGATCTTCTTGCCACCGGAGAAATTCCATCTAGGGAAATTCTTTTATTGTTAATTTCAGCTACTGTAACTTTGACTTGCTCCCCAACCTAGAATATGTTGTTATTCCTTCTGCAGGTGGGAGTGGAAAGAGAGCTAAGTCACAGGCATTAGACCCAAATCTAAAGATGAGTGTGTCCATGCTTCAACTGTGAGGCTATCTATTCCCTATGGTAACAACGTTCTGCTATTTCAAATCTAACTACTGCACTTACTTGTTTCCTTTAACACAGGAAGTACAAAACTCACACATATTGCTTCAAATTTAGTTTTGTACATGTAAACTCACACGGATTTAAAGCAAACAATACCGAGCTTACCCAAAATGAAAATTTCGTGTTGACATTTGGCAAGTTCGTGATCGGTAACTCTTATTATTTGTATAAATTCTCAGATAATTTAATATACATAACAGTATCTTTTAAATATATTTTGGAACAAAGGACAAAAAGACCCCAAATATCTAAGGAAGTCTAGAAAACCTCCAACAGTGAAAACTACCTAATAAATCAACTTAACCTCACCACCTGCTGTCTCTTTCTTCAACTAAACCCACTCATACATTACCTTCTCATCATTTGTCTTTTGGCTTTCTCAGACCACACTCTATTTTCAAGATGTTAAACTCGCAAGTACCTCTCAGCATATATATATATATTTATTTTCAGCCCATATGCCTCCAATTAATAGCATTTATGAAGCATTTTCTATGTGTTCACCCATTAACATCCTTTTTTAATCCTTATAGTTGTCCAATAGTTTATTTTACTAACCACATCTGATTCTTCAGGAAGCTAAAGCACAGAGTATTTCTGTAACTTACGTACAGTTCTAATGGTTTCGAGTGGTCAATCTTTCATCCCACTGCAGGCAATGTGATCCACAGTTAGTACGCTGCTGCCTCCAATTATTAATAGGAACTCAGACACAAAGACAAATCCAGGACACATAATACTATGAATCCTGCCCTTGCTAGCACTCTACGTCCACCCGCTAGGCTGTAATGAAAATTCTGGCTTTACTTTATTCTCTAGGACAGCCTTTACTGCTGCTACTCTTATGCAGCACACTTACGTTCTTTTATAATATAAAAATACGTGAGTGTTAGGCTTTCTATCGCTACTAGAAGGGGGTTGGAGTCAGGACTCAAAATGAACTTTGATGCAGTTTTAAAGTCTTTATTGTGGCAAACTGGGTACTGGTTTGGACTCTGGCATGAAGCATTGTCTCAGAGATTCACTAGATAATCAGACTTGATATTGACAAACTGTTGACTCCCAAAATAGCATAAAAATCATATCTCCAGGCTTCCAGGGTGTTGCCGTTAACAAAAGAAATAAAAATTTCTCACATTGTTTTGCGATTCACATGCAAACATAAGATTCCATTTCAAAAACTTTCTAACATCATGAAAATAGACAGATACTGCATATTCTCTAACACGTATGTACAGTTAATACATTAAAAAGAAAAGTACAAGCAGATTTTTAATCTTAATCATATGTGCACATTAAACTGTCCCAGAACACAATTCAATTCCATGACAAACAACTGAGTTCTAATTCCCATAAGACATGACTATCTACCAAAAATATTTTAAACACACCAATAAAGCAAATTTTATATATATATCCACTAAATAATATAAATATTATATATATAAATTATATATGCACTAAAAACACTCATTTTACGAGCTCCGTGGCAATCCTTGGAACACCAAAAAACTATGAGTTGAAAATTGCTCAGATTCTTTGTATTCAAATATGTTTCATGCATTTTTATTCAACAGTGTTCAGAACACTAGTACTATTGTTTGTCCACAGCAAATCAATATGTGTCAGCCACCGGTTTAAATTATACTGGAAAAATTGTGTACTCAAACTTGGACAAAACACACAGCACAACAGTGACAGTAAACAACAATGAAGCTTGCTCTCCACAATTATAACATTACTGGTTCTGTAAGGAAAATTAAGTTGCTGGGTGACAAGTAGAAGGGGGATAAAAATGACATCAGGAATTCAAAAGCTTATTTGAGGTGCCAGTCACCACATATAGGCACTCAAGCTTAACAAGGTCATAAACTTCCTCCTTACTTGTGCCATATGAGATATAAAGGTACGAGAATGAATAAAGACTATGGGATTTATTTCAAAAATCTGTACAACCTAAGCGCAGACTCGTTTTAGAAGACAGTAAATGAATGCCTCACCAGAAAGGCCACCGTGTCAAGTTCCTTTTCAAGGTCTGCCCAAAAGGATACATAAAATACTTTCATTTTCCTATTAATATATGAATCAACTATATTAGTTGTTTCTTCACATTTTATAAGTTGTAAAACAAAACTTCAGCAAGGTTTTGCTAAAAACTTAGCAAAAACAAAGATTTTTTTTTAACATCCTGTTTTTTAAATTAGAAATGGCAATATTTTTTAAGGGACCAGCTAAACAACATATTGAATTCAGGATGGACATTCAGATCCAAACCGAAATCAGATAGCCCAGATAACCCAAAGCATGAATGCAAGTTCAAGTTCAATAAAGTAACAAGGTATAGCAGGGAAAAACTAAGATTCTCAGTTAAGTTCAAATAACTGCATGGTGTCAATGGTTGTGTTTCAAAGCTGTGCTGAGCAAAGTTATCCTCCCAGCTACATCTAATTTCAAAACCCTCTGGGAAGCTACCTCGGTAAGCTATATGTTGAAATTACATTCTAATATGGTCATTGGATTCATTTTTAATTATTATACATTTATATACAATAGGGAAGTTGTACAAATATGTATCTTTCCCTTAGGGGCTAATTAGCTAAAACAGTTAATTTGGGAAGGGTGGGGGAGAAAAACCTCTGTATTTGAAATACCATTGGCAATGGAAGCTAGTAACGAAAATTTATATAAGCTTCCTATGAAACGAGTATAATTTAACCCTCTGCATCTTTTAAATAATTATTCACTTTTATTTACTCATGTGGCAGTATTTGTAACAACACATTATCATTGAGTAGTGAAAAAAAGAATATGAGGCTTACTGGGAAACTGTATATTAGGAAGCTATGCCATTTGAACTCTACAAGCCCAAGAGTCAGAATCAGAACTCTCGGAGTGCCTGGGTGGCGCAGTCGGTTAAGCGTCCGACTTTGGCTCAGGTCATGATCTCACGGTCCGTGGGTTCGAGCCCCACATCGGGCTCTGTGCTGACAGCTCGGAGCCTGGAGCCTGCTTCAGATTCTGTGTCTCCCTCTCTCTCTGACCCTCCCCCATTCATGCTCTGTCTCTCTCTGTCTCAAAAATAAATAAACATTAAAAGAAAATTTAAAAAAAAACCACAACTCTCATTATTCCCCTAAAAAGCTGCCAAGCAGAGAGAAACCGTAGTATTGAAGATTTAATAGGTCATGTTTCAGCCTGGGATGGATGGTTCTATTGCAAAATACTTAAACTTGAAAGAATAATGGTACACAATAACTCCTTGGCCTTTCCGATATCGCAGTAAAATCTGGCTGCGGCACCACTGACTAAACACCATTAAGTCTTGCTGCCACCAATAACTGAGGTCACTTGGATAATCAAGAATTCCATGCTGGGCCACAGGATATAAACACTATCATAAAAGTGAAAAGTACTCTGTGTGGCTCTCCTGTTTGATCCCTGTGGTCTTTGATTGTCAAACAAAAGACCAATACCTGCTAACATAACTGTGCATCGACATAAGATAATAAAGGAAAGTCCTGGAGCAAAACTGTTAACCAACTGCCATGATATTGATAAGAGTAATACATGGTAATGTGGATATTTCCTGTTATCCAACAACGACAAAAACAAGTGAGGAAAATCTATTTTGCCCAAAGATAACCTCAACCAGTTATTTGGTGCCAAAAAAAAAATGTACCACCGCTCTAGATCAGTAATACTTCAGAGAATTCCAACGGCTATTATGTATGCAGGTTTAGTCACCACCCTTACCCATACTCATTTACACTATGTGATTTCTATTTTAAAATAAATTATCCTGGAAAGATTCCCAGATCAGTATGTGAGATTGGTACAAGGCCAAGTCATTTCCGAGTGGATTCCATCCATGTCCATAACCAGCACCAGTTTTTTATTCATTTATTTTTTGAAATTCACTCATTGGTTTGTAATAGAAACTGTGTGGTTTCTCAATGCACTTTCAATTTTACCCACTTATAAAGAATTTCCCAAGTTAATTTTACTAAACAAAACCTTCCAAGTGTCTACCATTTCCTTTAGGAGCTCAGTAAACATAAACATTACATTTCAATATAAAATCTTTAGAAACGTCTTAAGAATGTGTACACAGTTGAACTTTGAATCTTTTGGTTTGTAATCACCGAGCCCATGACATTCAAAGCCATACAAATCCTTACATTATTAACAGTGATACGCTTGAATTTCTTAGACAATATCCTTGGTCAAAGCTTTGGAATCCAGTTAAAACTCAGAAAGGTGTGGGATTGAGAATACCCACTATTGCAATTGGTATTGAGAATACCAACTATTACAACAACTTTCCACACATATTCGATCTTCCACACATATTCCACAGAATATATGGAATATTCCACACATATTCGTCCAGAAAGAGTGGCAGTCAAAAAAGGAAAGAAAGAAAGAAAGAAAGAAAGAAAGAAAGAAAGAAAGAAAGAAAGAAAGAAAGAAAGAAAGAAAGAAGGAAGGAAGGAAGGAAGGAAGGAAGGAAGGAAGGAAGGAAGGAAGGAAGGAAGGAAGGAAGGAAAGAAAGAAAGAAAGAAAGAAAGAAAGAAAGAAAGAAAGAAAGAAAGAAAGAAAGAAAGAAAGAAAGAAAGAAAGAAAGGAAAAACAAATGGGGCGGGAGGAGCCTGGAGGTGGGTGAACAGCAAGGAAATTCTAGCTTTATTACACAAGCATGGAACCAAATTCCTTTGGAGGGGGTGGGGGTGGAAGTCTGACGACTTCAGACCAACGAGGGAACAAGAGAGAACATGGATCTGCCCCTACAGTCCTGGAGACATCTCAATCTGGGGTTAGGAAGAAAGGGGACCTCCCTTGCGGTCCAGGGGTCTCCTCCCTCCGCAGACCCGGTGCTGGGAGGCAGCAGAGGGCACTGCTGCCCGGGAGTCCAAGAAGACGGCGCCGCATCCCGGGGGCGCGGGCCTGGACCGTCTGGTGCTTCTTCGCCCATAAAGTACACTAGGGGACGCGGTCCAGGCTGTCCCTGGTTCATCCCTCCAGGCACAACCCGTCCCGGGGCTGAGAGGTCGCGCGGGGGTGGCCTGCATCTCACGCCCAGGCACTGGGAAGCGGCGGAGTCTCACCACGGGTTCCAGGTTAACTCCCGGGACTTGGCGCGCCTGGCGCCGCGCTTCTGCCAGGCTGCTCTCGACCCACACGTCGCCCGGTACGCGAATGGTGGGGAAGGTGGTCAACGTCGGGGTGGCCGCCCTCCCACTCTCCTCCAGGGTGCGGCCCCTGGAGCAGGGCCCGGGTGCCGCGGGCTTACGGGGGCTGCTGTCCTCGCGGGACGGTGGCGGCGGGGGCGGCACCTTCCTCTGGCCGACCGCCACCGTCCGGGCTCCGTGGCGCCTCCGCCTGGCAGCTGGCCGGCGCGTCTGGAGGCGGGCCTCGGGTGGCTGGTGCCGGGGTCCGGGACCAGGGCCAGGAGGGAGGAGTAGCCGTAGACGTCCTTGCTGCGCAGGATGTGGGGGGAGAACTGGTGCTTGAGGCTGCAGAGGTAGCTCCGGAGCTCCGCGTCTGAGCTCATGAACTCCGTGCTGCGGGGCAGGAATAGCTTGAAAGCGTCGATCAGCGCCTTGGTGCTGTTGGCCAGCGACAGTCGCGACGGTTGCCACCGCATGTACACCACCTTCTCCTCAGGCGCCTCCAGCGCGGCCCCTCCTGCAGCGCTAGAGGCTCCTCCCCCGGCGGCCGGGGCCAGGGCCTCCCTGGGCCAGCGCCATCTCCTCTTCATGCTGCTCAGGATGTGAGGCCGCTAGGGGCCGCCCGCGCTTGCCAGGTCTCGCGGCCGCCGCAGGGCCCTGATGAATTTCCTACCATGAAGCCAAATCAGGTGGCAGGCTGTGAGAGTTACACCGCAGTTGCTAGGAGACCAGGCGCTTTGTGAGGTCACAATGTCTGCATATCTTATCACGGTGGGCTGCCCAAAGCTGCCTTAGGTTTGGCTGTGTTTAAGATTATGCCCTTGAGAAAGACCTGTACCTAGTCTTACCTGAGAAGGCCCATAATTCTTCACGAGTTCAAGAGGGTTGTCTTAGAGGTGAATGCACGGGTGCTTCAGCCTCCATTAATTCCATCTAACATGAAATGACACTTAGCGGTGGACAGTACACACAACTTGCAATCAAACACGACTCTAAGAGGGTTTTAGCTAATTAAATGCCTTGTCATGCAACGCACTGAAACCCAAATTGAAATAACTACTCTACCCTTTCAAAGAATACCGATATACTGTGCCTTGCTTAGGGTTCCATACCTGTGTTGGTACAGCTCACAGTTCACGAAGCTGTTCTTCACAGCAGCAGCAAACAGTTTGCCTAGTTAGTATCCATGCTCACTTTCATGCAGTGTAGGGAAGACCGAGTCATTGTGTGCTTAAGAGCAAAGCGTCAACGAATTCTGTGTGAGTGGCCAGTAGGGCATTCAGTGCCACTAAAACCTATTCACTACCTACCAATTCATGAATATTTCAGGTAAGGCATACACAAGGTAGTAAGAGAACGTATGGGATTCCAAGGGTAGAAAACGTGTTACACCGTCCGTGTAAGTGCTTTTGAAAGCAACCAGCATAGTCCATCCATCATCACCACATACACAATTCATTCACAAAATACTACAAGGACCACCTACCATGATCAACTGAAATCCACTTCCCCATGAAAGGATGACTCCAAACTATGTGAATCACTAAGAGTGATAAGTCATGGTAACAATCAGAAGAGAAACTTGCCAAGGTCAATGTGATACATGTGAGAGGCCTCTGTCTTTATTCAGCTCCTTTTCTTAAACACACAAACAAAACTTTCATCTACGCAGCTTAAGCTACTACTACCTCACGCTCATAAAGTGCTGAAAATGGAAAGCTATCCTCATATTCAGTAAGAGCAACCCCTGGATTTTTTTTTATTAAATGTAATTTATTTTCAAATTGGTTTCCACGCAACACTCAGTGTTCATCCGAACAGTTGCCCTCCTCAATGCCCGTCCCCCACTTTCCCCTCTCCCCAACCCCAGGTCAACCCTCAGTCTGTTATCAGTATTGAAGAGTCTCTTATGGTTTGCCTCCCTCCCTCTCTATAACTTTTTCCCCCCATCACCTTCCCCATGGTCTTCCGCTGAGTTTCTCCGGATCCACACATGGATGAAAACATATGGTATCTGTCTTTCTCTGCCTGCCTTATTTCACGTAGCATAATACCCCCCAGTTCCATCCACGTTGCCACAAATGGCCAGATTTCATTCTTTCTCATGGCCAAGTAGTATTCCATTGTATATACATAAACCACAACTTCTTTATCCACTTGTCAGTTGATGGACAGCTAGGCTCTTTCCATAGTTTGGCTGTTGTTGAAAGTAGTGCTATAAACATTGGGGTACATGTGCCCCTATGTATCAGCACTCCTGTACCCCTTGGGTAAATTCCTAGCAGTGCTGTTGCTGGGTCTTCGGGTAGGTCTATTTTTAATGATTTGAGGAACCTCCACAATGTTTTCCAGAGAGGCTGCACCAGGTTGCATTCCCACCAACAGTGCAAGAGGGTTCCTGTTTCTCCACATCCTCACCAGCATCTATAGTCTTCTAATTTGCTCATTGTAGGCACTCTGACTGGCATGAGGTGGTATCTCAGTGCGGTTTTGATTTGGATTTCCCTGATGGGGAGTGCTGTTGAGCATCTTTTCATGTGTCTCTTGACAATCTGGATGTCTTTTTTAGAACAGTGTCTGTTCAAGTCTTCTGCCCGTTTCTTCACTGGATTATTTGTTTCCCGGGTGTGGAGTTGGTGAGTTCTTTTGATAGGTTTTGGATACTAGCCAATTATCCAGTATGACTTTTGCACACATGTTTTCCCATTCAGTCAGTTGCCTTTTAGTTTTGTTGATTGTTTCCTTCATTGTGGAGAAGATTTTTATTTCGATGAGGTCCAATGGTTCATTTTTGCTTTTAGTTCCCTTGCCTTCGGAGATGTGTCTACTAAGAACTTGCTGATGCTGAGGTCAGAGATGATTTTTCCTGCTTTCTCCTCAAGTGTTTGATGATTTCCTGTCTCACATTCATGTCCTTCATCTATTGTGAGTTTATTTTTGAGAGTGGTGTAAGAAAGTGGTCTAGTTTCATTCTTCTGCATGTTGCTGTCCACTTCTCTCAGCACCATTTGTTAAAGAGACTGTCTTTTTTTTCCATTGGATATTCTTTCCTGCTCTTTCAAAGGTTAGTTGGCCATAGGTATGTGGGTCCAATTCTGGGATCTCTATTCTATGCCATTAAGTCTACGTATTTGTTTCTGTGCAAATACCATGCTGTCTTGATGGTTATAGCTTTGTGGTAGTGGCTAAAGTCTGGCATTGTGGTGCCTCTCACTTTGGTTTTCTTCTTCAGTATTACTTTGGCTATTCAGGGTTTTTTGTGTTTCCATACACATTTTATGATTGCTTGTTCCAGCTTGGAGAAGAATGCTGGTGCAATGTGATTGGGGCTGCATATAATGTGAGGACTGCCTTGGGTCATATTGACATTTCGTCAATATTTATTCTTCCAATCCACGAGCATGGGATGTTTTTCGCTTTCTCTGTATCTTCTTCAATTTCCTTCACAAGCTTTCTGTAGTTTTCAGCATACAGATCTTTTACATCTTTGGTTAGGTTTATTCCTAGGTATTTTTTGACTCTTGGAGCATTGTAAATTGGATCCGTTTCTTTATTTCTCTTTCTGTTGCTTCATTATTGGTGTATAAAACGCAACCAATTTCTGTACATTGATTTTGTACCCTGCAACATTGCTAAATTCATGTATCAGTGCTAGAGGACTTTTGGCGGAGTTTGTCCGATATTCCATGTATAGTGTCATGTCATCTGCAAAAAGTGGAAGTTTGACTTCATCTTTGCAAATGATGATACCTTCAATTTCATTTACTGTCTGATTACTGATGCTAAAACTTCCAACACTATGTTCAACAACCGGAGTGAGAGTGGACATCTCTGTCTTGTTCCTGATCTCAGGGGGAATGGTTTCACTTTTTCCCCATTGAGGACGATATTTACTGTGGGCTTCTCATAAATGGCTTTTATGATGTTTAAGGTATGTTCCTTCTATCCTAACTTTCTTGAGGGTTTGTATTAAGTAAGGAAGCAGTATTTTCTCAAATACTTTTTCTGCATCTATTGACAGTGCACTATGGTTCTTATCTTTTCTTTTATTAATGTGATGTAGCACATTGATTGATTTGTGAATATTGCACTAGCCCTGCAGGCCAGGAATGAATCCCGCTTGATCGTGTTGAATAATACTCTCTATATGCTATTGAATGTGATTTGTTAGTATCTTGTTGAGAATTTTTGCACCCCTATTCATCAGGGATATTGGCCTGTAATTCTCCTTTTTTTCTGTGTTTCCCGTTTGGGAAGCAAAGTAATGCTGGCTTCATACAATGAGTCTGGAAGTTTTCCTTTCATTTCCATTTTTTGGAACAGCTTGGGAAGGATAGCTATTATCTCTACCTTAAATGTCTGCTAGAATTCGCCAGGGAAGCCACCTGGTCTAGGACTCTTGTTTATTGCGATATTTTTGATAACTGATTCAATTTCCTCACTAGTATGGGTCTGTACACATTTTCTTTTTCTTCCGGTTTGAGTTTTGCAAGTGTGTGGGTATGGAGGCATTTGTCCATTTCTTCCAGGTTGTGCAGTTTGTTGCCATAGAAGATTTTATAGTGTTTCCTGATGATTGCTTGAATTTCTGAGGGATTCGTTGTAATAATTCCATTTTCATTCGTGATTTTACCTATATGGGTCCCCTCTCTTTTCTTGTTGAGAAGCTAGGCTAGACGTTTATCACTTTTGTGTATATTCTCAAAAACACAACTCTTGGTTTCATTGATGTGCTCTACTGTTTTCCTTTAGACTCCATATTGTTTATTTCTGCTCTGATCTTTATTATTTCTCTTCTTCTGCTCGGTTTGAGGTGCCTTGCTGTTCTGCTGCCAGTTCCTTTAGGTGTGCTGTTAGATTTTGTATTGGGGATTTTTCTTGTTTCTTGAGATAGGCCTGGATAGCAATGTTTGTTGTTATTGCTATTGTTGTTTTGTTTTGTTTTGTTTTGTTGTTCCCTGTCAGGACTGCCCTTGCTGCATCCCGAAGGGTTTGCATTGTTGTATTTCGTTTCCATTTGTTTCCTTATATCTTTTAATTTCTTCTCAAATTGCCTGGTTGACCCATTTATTCATTAGTGGGATGTTTTTTAACCTCCATGCTTTTGGAGATTTTCCATCCTTTTTTCTGTGGTTAATTTAATGTCCCTTCAATTACCTCATTCTTATCAACAAGTTTCTGTATGTTTTTAATTAATTGTTTTATATATGTGTGTGTCTCCGAATTTGGTGTGTAGACATTTAAAATGTTGAGCACTTCCTGATGGAGAGACCCTGAAATTAAAATAAAAAGCTCTTCGTCATCTCTTGTTACAGCCTTTAATTTAAACTCTACTTTGCATGATATAAGTTGGCTACTCCAGGTTTCTTTTGACCTCCAGTAGCATGATAGATAGTTCTCCATCCCCTCCCTTTCAATCTGAAGGTGTCCTCATGTCTAAAATCAGTCTCTTGTAGACAGCAAAGACATGGGTCTTGTTTTGTTTTTTGTTTTTGTTTTTTCTATCCATTCTGATACGCTATGTTGTTTGGTTGGAGCATTTAATCCATTGAAATTCAGTGTTATTAGGGAAAGATATGCGTTTAGAGTCATTGTGATGTCCGTAGGTTTCATGCTTACAGTGGTGCACCAGTTTCCTTTCCCACCAACAGGGAGAGAGGGTTACTCTTTCTCCATATGCTCGCCAGCATCTGTGGTTTCCTGAGTTGCTCATTTTAGCCACACTGACTAGTGTGAGGTGGTGTCTCAGTGTGGCTTTGATTTGTATTTTCCTGATGATGAGTGATGTTGAGCATCTTTTCATGTGTCTGTGGGCCATCTGGATGTCTCCTTTGGAAAAGTGTCTATTCATGTCTTCTGCCCATTTTTTCACTGTATTACATTTTCCAGTGTGACTTGGGTAAGTTCTTTATACATTTTGTACACTAACCCTTTACCAATATGTCATTCGCAAATATCTTCACTCCTTCCATTGGTTGCCTTTTAATTTGGCTGATTGTTTCCTTTGCAGTGCAGAAGATTTTTATCTAGACCAGGTCCTGATAATTCATTTTTGCTTTTCATTCCCTTGGCTTTTGAGACTTGCCAAGGAAGAAATTGCTGCAGTTGAGGTCAAAGGGTTTTTTTTCCTCTTTTCTCCTCTAGTGTTTTGATGGTTTCCTGTCTACATTTAAGTCTTTCATCCATTTTGCATTTATTTTTGTGCACGTTGTAAGAAAGTCATCTAGTTGATTCTTCATCATGTTGCTGTTCAGTTCTCCCAGCACCATTTGGAAAGAGACTGTCTTCTATCCATTGGATTCTCTTTCCAGCTTTGTCAAAGATTAGTTCACCATACATTTGTGGGGCCCCTTCTGGGTTCTCTATTCTGTTTCATTGGTTAATGTGCCTGTTTCTGTGCCAATGTCATACTATCTTGATGATTACAGCTTCGTAGGAGAGTCGAAAGTCTGGGCTGCCTCCCACTTTGGCTTTCTTTTTTCAACATAACTTTGGCTACTCAGGTTCTTTGGTTGTTCCGTGCCAATTTTCAGATTGCTTGCTCCAGTCTGGAGAAGAATGTTGGTACAATTTTGATTGGTATTGCATTAAAAGTGTAGATTGCTTTGGGTAGTATTGACATTTTAACACTATTCATTCTTCCACTCTATAGGCATGGATTGTTTTTTTTTTTTTTTTTTCCTGATTTTGTTGTGTCTTCATCATTTTCCTTCATACATTTTCTATACTTTTCACTGTACAGATCTTTTACATCTTTGGTTAGGTTTCTTGCTAGGTATTTTACGGTTCTTGGTGAAATTGTAACTGGCAGTGATTTCTTGACTTCTCTTTCTGTTGCTTCCTTATTGGTGTATAGAAATGCAACCAGTTTCTTTACACTGATTTTGTATCCTGTGAGTTTGGTCAATTCATGTATCAGATCTAGCAGCGTTTTCATGGAGTCTTTTGGGTTTTCCGCGTTCAGTCTCTCGTCATCTTTGAAAGGCCAAAGTTGAACTTTCAGTGATATATGTTCAGTTAAGTGTAGATAAAAAGAATTTACTCTTTGGGCTCTATGTTTACTTCATAATTGCACAATAAGTGAGAAATAAGAACTGTGCATGTTATCCCACATTAGATTTGGTAACTGGAATCTAACTCTTTAAAATATATTGAATTCCTCATGTTATGGATAGAAGTATGAAACATCTAACTTCACCCAGTGCACACGAGTGTATTTGTAAACACATATGCTAATCAGCAAAATTGTGATACTAGTGAGTTGTACCATATTTTACACGTTCATGGTACAGGTAATATTGTTTTACCATCTTTATGGTAGCAGCCCAAATAAGATATTTGGAAGCAAGGAGAGAATCCAGAACCTACAGGGTACATTCTCCATGCTCTATCCTGGCTTTCAAATAAATGAACAAATGGACTTAAAAAAAAAGATTGCACTGGTAATCATGTTTATGCAATTGTGCAATAACTTTTTATGGACTCTAGCCATAATAAGAGTGCACGTGAATAAGGTTTGGAAATAACACCTATTTATAACTTTGTTTGACATGACAAACTCACTAGCAACATATACTTTCAAAAACTTTTTAATTTTTAGTATTAATCTTTTCAGATATTCTATAAGGCCCAATCACATCTTACTCCACATGTAGAAGAGCAAAGGCAGAAATGGTGAACTTTGCATGTGTTACAAAGGCTATTACATGATATTATTTGATATCCTAGAATTTTAAACAACTATACAGCTGCACGACTCATGCTAGGTATTTAAAACTTGACATATTTTAGCTTTCTGCTTTTCATTATTTAATAGTTTTTTAGAATTAGCTTTTGCTACAATCGCATAACTATTAACTTGGGTAATAGACATCCAAGTTTCCAGCTTATCTGTTTTTGTATCAGTGATTAAAGTCAATCCCTATGTTATTGCCTTTTTAATTAACCATGGCTATTTTTTTTAGTTCTTTTATCACTGCAATACTAAATTTTCTGCTGTCTTCTATGCCTTTTTTCAAGCCCAGTGATTAATCTTATGACAATTATTCTAAATTCTTGCTGTTATACTGCTTTTATCTATTTTGATCAATTCTTTAACGGTCACTTCTCCTGAAATTTCGTCTGACGGTAATTCTTCCGTTTCATCATTGTGTATAGTTTTCTATTCCTTATGTGTTTCAACGTTGTTGTTGTTGTTGTTGTTGTTGTTGTTGTTGCTGTTGCTGTTGCTGTTGTTGTTTTGTTTAGTTTTGTTTTGTTTTACGTGCTCTGCACCTGAGAGCACTGCTACATTAAAGTGGGCTCATCCCCTCTCCATGGCCTGGCCCTTCTGGGGGTGTGTTTTGGAAAGTGTTACTTGCTTTGCGTTGCTATGACTTTCGTTGTTTGATTTCTCATCTCAGAGTGATTTTTGATAATCCCATGAGGTGTGCTTTGATTTGCTCCTTGAAGTACCGAATGAAGTAATTGGAGGTTTGCACTATCTTGACAGGGGTTAAAACACCTTAAGTTGCCATGGATGGATGTTCTTGCCCTTCCCAACAATGGGGGTTTCTCCTGGTAGTGAGATCCTGGAGATGTGATGGCGCCAAAGCCCGGGCCCCACACAGACGGCTCCCCCGAAAGGCTCTGGGCAGTTGCACTTATGAAAGCTGCTCATTTTCTGATTTCCCAGAGGTTACCTTGGACAAAATTGTGGATTTTTAAATTATCTGGCCCCATCAATTTCTTCTACCAGCCAGATCTTAGATTGTATGCAAATGATACCTCACAGTTTGCTTTTCCAATTTGTAAAGGGGAAGTATAACGCCTATGTTCAGTATAGTTGTGAGATTATTGGTAATGCTGTAAAACGTGTGGAAAAAATCCTGGCACATTACACTCAATAAACACTGTATTTTTTTGATTTCCTCATAGTTGTCACTACATCCATGCAAACTGTATCTCCAGGGTGGGGTCTTTCGTAGGTCAAAATGTAAGCTACACCATAGAAGCTATCAACAAGGCAAACTCTTTTTCCTATTCTTGAGGAGGTGACCCATCCCTTTTTTTGAATATGAATATTAACTTTGGTGGTAGAGATTATTGAAGACTTGAATGTATATTGCAGTCCAGCACACCGGGAGATAGTTAAAAGTGCCCTATTTCAGGCACTGTGGATATACATATCGAGCACCTTAGGTGTCAGGTGCTATTAGGTTCAAGTACACAGTGATAATCAAACATGCACACTCCATATATTCAGGATGTTTCAAACCTTAGCTACAAAAGGTACATGTGTAATTACAACTTGTGGCAAAATGCTGTTAAATAAAAGACTAAATATTATGAGAAGGAATGACACAGGGGACAAAATGTCGATTAGAGGATTGGCCAACAAAGGTTTCTTGGGGAGAAAAGTCCTTTATTCAAACTTGGACCCGTAGCAAGAATGGTAAGAAAACTAGCAAACACAAAATGCATTCTAAGCGGCACCTACGTGGGTCTAGTTTGAGAAACCAGGGGAAGAGACGGTCCCAATCACCTAAAGAAAGGAGAATGAGGAAAGATGGCATTAGAGGGGTG
Organism: Panthera onca; assembly: GCF_046562875.1. Lineage (NCBI taxonomy): Eukaryota > Metazoa > Chordata > Mammalia > Carnivora > Felidae > Panthera > Panthera onca. The sequence goes on along the minus strand of NC_138358.1, from coordinate 13,416,141 downwards.
CAAGGCAGGACTGCCAACGTCTGGTGGTCACGTTACAGATTCTGTGTGTCATTTTGAGTACAGTGGAGATTAGAGGGTTGTTTTAAGCAGAGGAATGAACTGCTCAGATTCAGGATTTTTGGATTGCATTCCTGATGCAGTGAAAAGAATGGACTGGGATTTTGGTGGGAAGGGAAAGACAGCATGGGGCTAAGAACGAAAATGGAGAGTAGGCAGAAGGTGGTGAGAAACTAGGTGGCTTGGCATACGTTGGAGGTGGAGTTGAGAACCCCTGCTGCTGAATGGATCACGACAAAGACGTTGAGGAGGGAATGACTGACAATGAGTCTCTTTCCCTCTTGAGTAACTGAAGACAATGTCCCATTAACAGAGAGACACAGGAGGGGTCTTAAGTTGGTCATGGATTTCAATTGTTTATTGATTGGGTATTAATTCACATACTTACAGAAGTTTGCTTAGAATTTTAACTTTTCGTTGTTTTGTGTCTACCAAATTGCTTTGTTATTATCATCTTCAGATTCTAACTGATGGTCTCCAATTCTTCTCTGTCAACAAGACCTTCTTTCATAAGATTATGGAATTGATGGGTGATGTAGGTACCTCATCTTCTACCCAGTCTTGGTCATCCTCAAAAATACTTAATGGCCACTGTTGTAGAAGAACCTCAAACTCCAACAGGGTTGTTCTCACTGTTCTTGGAATGCCTGCCCCTCCTTTTGTCCCACACATTTGCTTTTGTTTCCTTTGTCCTTCTCCTTTCTGCCTGCCAGCTAGAAACTTGGTCATCCTTTAAGATTCTTTGTGCTATGACTCTGAGATGCCTTTACTGATCCACTCGCTCAGTGGACTTCTCCTGATACATGAAACTTGACCTTGAAGTCTTACTGTGCTTTGTATGGTATTTGGGTTTTTTCTACCCTCAAATATTATAAGTTTCTTGGAGGCAAAGATGAGGTCTTCCATGCTTCCAGAAACTTTTATAAACACTCAAACATGGTCAAAGTTTAGAAATCTTTCTAGGTGAAGTGGTTGAGTCAACGTCAAATCAGGTGGGAGGGGAGTCTGCTGAAGGAATTTTCGGATTCAAGTGCAACCTTGAAACAACGTTTACATCACAAACCAGAGGCAATTACCTAACTTCACAAAAATAATAAGTTACTGCACATATCTTCACGTTTCACAAAAGAGTTGTATCATGACCTCGGTTTTCTCCTACCTCTCAATGCATATTGGAGACTGAACTTGAAGAACGTGTTTTCAGAGTTTTGTGATACCTCAATGTTAACTGTTGCAGTACTTTCTAGAGTCACATTGTTCGTTTTTGGCTTTCATTCTCTGACATATATTCATCGAGACAGATTCTGGGCATGAATCCAAAAAGCAGTTTCAGGAAACTAGAAAATTAAAGAGCACCAACTAAATTTTCAGTTGTAACAGTTACTACTAAGGAGATCTCATTTAATTCTGTCTTTATCTGGACCATGGAAAATTAACTCTTGCCTTTTCCAGTCTCAGTATTTATGGAGCTGGTATACCAAACTAGGGTATGTCTAGATATTTGATACCCTAATCTCCCACTCAAGTGTGCCGTATCATGGAACACATATTTTTAAAACATGTCTAAAGACATTTCCTTTGAGAATTTGGGGAATTTTCCACATATTATGGAAGCCATGCAGAGTCTCTTAAAGCCTATAGGTAGTCTTTTTGTGTAGGAGCTTTATGAAAAAAGAAGAAGAAGAAGAAGAAGTAGAAGAAGAAGAAGAAGAAGAAGAAGAAGAAGAAGAAGAAGAAGAAGAAGAAGAAGAAGAAGAAGAAGAAAGAGGAGGAGGAGGAGGAGGGGGAGGGGGAGGGGGAGGGGGAGGGGGAGGAAAGAGATGTCAATATGGCCACAAAATAATTTTTACATTGCATTTTATTGTCCAGAAAGAGGAACCCATTGAGAATTCCTTAAACTGGATTCATCTCCTCCTTTTGTCTGGGGATTTCAACATCTACCCTAGTGGTTCTTAATCCAAGCTCAAATTAGAATGATCTGTGGAACTGACATCCAGACATCAGGGTGATTCTGATGTACAGCCAGGGTTTAAGGCTAAGGCAGCTAACTAAACATTAACGCGCTGTAGTAGATACGCTTCATGCTGAGCACAGTAATAGGGAAATGTTCATAGCAGTCTTCCGTATAATAAGTACAGTATGGAAACATACATTCCAAACCTGAATCAACAGTAGAATGGATAAGCAAATTGTTAAATAATCATGTAATGGAATACAATGTGGAAGTACCAATCCCTGAGTTACACCTATCCAAAACAACTTCGATGAGCGTTATAATGTTGAACGGAAGAAGCCAGATCTAAAGAAATACATATTATTCCATTATATTTTTATAAAATTCAAACATGGATTAATTTAATCTCTGTTGCTCAAAGTCAGGATATTGATTACGTTGGGGAAGGGAGATGGAGCAGGAATGGGGAGTGATTGCAGGGAGAGAATTCATGGTGCTGTTAATGTCCTCCTTTTGGAGTTTCATGGAAGTTAGAGGCCTAAGGTTATACAATATAAAATTATGTATTTACTTTACATTTTCAGTATGTCCTCAAATCTATATGCTGAACTAATTGCAGAAGTTCATCTGTATTAAAAGCAATAGAATCCTTTGAAATAAGCTCTTTGGCCAAAAAAATAGTAACAAATTTGACAGTGGGATGGATCATTATGCGTCATGATTTGCTACTAGTTCTTGTTTTGTTTGTTTCTTTGTCTGTCTGTTTGTTTGCTTGCTTGCTTGTTTTTCGTGTTTAATATGATGTGGTCCTGGAGCAGACCCACTGAAGATTATATTTTGGAAGTTAATATATTAATTAGAGTAAGTGGGTTGATGATCTGTTCACTAAAGTCTTTCCTAAAGCCAATAGCATATGGTGTAAAGCCAATTGTATGATTTTCAAACAAATGTAATATCTTATAAACTCACAGTTTTTATGGACTCCTGTGTGGCTCAATTGGTCAAGCTTCTGACTTCAGGTCAGGTCATGATCTCACAGTCTGTCAGTTTGAGCCCGGAATCGGATTTAGATTTTGGATTCTCTCTCTGTCTCTCTCTCTCTCTCTCTCTCTCCCTCTCTCTCTCTCTCTCTCTCTCTCTCTCTCTCTGGCCCAGCTTTTAAACTTTCTCTCTCTCTTAAAAATAGATCAACATTAAAAAAATTAAAACAATAAAAAATAAAAAAATAATGTTGATTTTGAGACAGAGAGAGCACAAACAGAAAAGGGGCAAACAGAGGACACAGATGATCCAAAGTGAGTTTTATGCTGATAGCACTGAGTCTGGTGTGGTGCTTGTATTCACAAATTGTGAGATCATGACCTGAGCAGAGGTTGGACACTCAGCTGACTCAGCTACCCAGGTATCCCTTGACTCCCATTGTAATCTAGACCTTAGCAATGTTAACACTGGACTATTTGAAACTATCCTTGATATGTTTAATGTACCTAATAAATTTATGAATTGAAATATTTTATTTATTTAAATGATACTAGACTGAATCATTTATTTGAAACGTGATTTTATGATTATGGTAGTCTTAAAGTGTATTGCAGAAAAGTTAGAAAATTAAAAATAAAAAAGAAAGAAAAATGGTCATAAGTCAAACACCTGGTGATAAGCATATCTAAACACCTTTTTTTATGTTTATGTATTTTTGGCAGAGAGAGAGAGAATGAGAGACAGATGAGCAAGAGTGAGGGATGGGAGGAGAGAGAGAGATAGAATCATAAGCAGGCTCCACGCTGTCAGTGCAGAGCCTAATATGCAGCTTGGTCCCATAGACTGTGGAATCATAACTGAGCTGGAATCTAGAGCCAGATGCTTAACCGACTGAGCCATTCAGGTGCCCCTGGAGGTAAGCACCTCTAACACTGTGGTATAATCGCCACGGAAGAGGTATATGTACATGCATTAACCAAAATTAGCTACGTAGCTGTGAATCCCATTTCTGGTCATCTAGTGATACGAGCATTTCACTAGGTCATAAATGTTCTGCAGGGCTATGAATTTTAAAGGCCACATAGCATGCCATAACCTATTTAAACACTGCTATTGATCATTGAGGGTGTTCCATTTTCCTGCTTCAATTAGTTGCTACAAGTAGAATTAGCTTTTCATGGTCTAGACACAGTTTAGTAAATGTCAATTAAAAAATAAAAAGATCTGCAGCCGGTAATGTGAGGCGGAGGAACAGGTATGACCAGATTTGGCTTCACCTTGTCTATTGGTGGCAGTCTTTACATCCTTCTCTCCCTCATCCTCTTTTTCTCCTCCTTGACCCACAACCCTCACCTCTTTATTGCTCCTTCTTCTCATCCTCCTTTCTCTGTCTATACTGGCCTCCTTGCTTCCCATCAGTACACACGTTCACAATCCTGCCTTGGGGAATTCATGGGTCTCTCTGCCTAGATCACCTTCCTGTCAGCAGGTAGTTCTCTCATTTCTTTGAGGTATTTATTGAACTGACACCTTTTTCAGCAGGACCCTCTGTGTCTAGTATTTCACCCTGTCTAGTATTTCACACCCCTTCCCCCAATTCTTATATCCTCTCAAAGATGTATTTCCTTTTTTTCCCCATTCATTATTCTCTACCATAGTTTCTATTTCCATTATCTTTGTCAGTCCCCCCACTGGACTATTAAGCACCAAGATCACAGTGATCCTGGCTCCTTTTGTTCACTAGTGGATCCTCAGGGCGTAGACTGTGTTGTCTCACTCTACATGCTCCAAAAGTTTTTATTGAATGATTCAATGAATCAACATCACTCCTTCTTTCTTATGAAAGTTTTATAATTTTGTACTTTACACTTATATCTATGATCCATTTGAGTGAATTTTTATATAAGTTATGAATTTAGGTCAAGGCTTCTCTTAATTAATTAAACAATGAACCGATTAATTAAACAATTAATCACTTAGTTCATTGATTACTATTGCATACGAACACTTAATTGTTCCAGTAACACTGGATGAAAGACTATATCCCTTTTTCTGTTAGGTTGGCTATATGTCATTATCAGAAGTTGGGTGAGGATGCCTGTGTATGGGGTCAGTTTCTGGATTCTCTGTTCTATCTTGTGACCTGTGTCTCCATCTTTCTTCAATATCACACTGCCTTGATTACGGGAGGTTTATATTGAGTCTTAAAATTGTGCAACATGAGTTCTCCAACTTGGTTATTTTTCAGAGCTGTTTGGCTGTTCTAGTTCCTTTGTCTTTTCACACACATTTTAGAATCAGCTTGCTGATATCCACAAAACAATCCTGGGATTTCGACTGGTATTATGTTGAATCTCTAGATCAAGTTGATAATTGACATCTTACTAGCGAGGCTTCCATGGGTAGATATGGCATATCTCTCCATTTATTTATATCTTCCTTGATTGATCCAATCAGCCTTCTGTGGCTTTTAGCATACAGATCCTGTGCATGGCTGTTAGATTTAAATGTAAGTATTTCAATGTTTGGTGTGATAATAAATGGTTCTTCAAAAGCATTTCCTATTCTAATTGTTCATGGCTTATGTATAAAAATACAACTGAGTTGTATATATTGAGCGTGTATTCTGGGGCTTATTTAATTATCTTTGAGTTCTAGAAAACTGACGTATACCCCTTAGAATTTGTTTCATGTTGATAACCCCATGATTTAAGAGTCGTGGCAGTTTTCAGGGCACCTTGATGGCTCCATCAGTTGACTACCAGACTGCTGGGTTCAGCAGCTCAGGTCATGGTCCCATGGTCAGGGGATTGAGCCCCGTGTGGGACTCTGTGCTAAGCATGGAGCCTGCTTAAGCTTCTCTCTCTGTCTTTCTCTCTGTCTCTTTCTCTCCCCGTCTCTGCTCATTCTCTCTTTCCAAAATACAAATTGAAAAATAAATAAATAAAAGAATCGAGATAGTTTTTATTTTTACTTTTTCCAATCTGAAGGCCTTTTCTATGCCTTTTTGTGAGCATGCCACACTTGTAATCAGGGGAGGTACTGGTGTGTATGTCGATTTGTACACAGAACTGGCAGATTCCTTGCTTGTATTGTCTCCTTCCTTGGATTTCTCCCAAACTTTCCCCAATCAAAATAGGATTCAGAGGGACCCTATTCTAGTTTCGGTTCAAGATGGCTGTGTAGGAAAGCCTTGAACTCAACTCCTCCAAGGTGAAAGAAGATTCCAACTACCTCCAGATTGACCTTAAACTTTCCAATTGATTAACTTTTTCTTTCCAGCTTCTCTCCTTCTTTATGATTCTTTATTTTTGATACAGAGGGAGACAGAGCGCAAGGGGGGGGACGGGCAGGGATAGCAGGGGACATAGAATCTGAAACAGGCTCCAGGCTCTGAGCTGTCAGCACAGAGCCCAATGCGGGGCATGAACCCATGAACCATGATATCATGACTTGAACTGAAATAGGATGCGTAATTAGCCAAGCCACCCAGGCGCCCCCTCCCCACCCTCAGCTTATCTCTTAATTCAGGATCCTGAAAGCAAAGTATCACTTAATGGGAACTGAATCTACCGCTCTAGCAATAAGGACTGCCTGAGCCAATAAGACTCCACCCTCAAGCCCAAGACAATGACCAACCTGACCTTAGTGACCACCTGTGTATACCTACCTCTTTTTGTCCCACATTTTCCTTCCATAAACCTGGAAGTATTTTCAGCACGTTAGAGAGAGTCTTTGATGTGAGTCTGCTGCATTTCTTGTGTCAGCTTCTGAATAAATTTCCCATTTGTTTCACCTCCACTAGTTCCTTTGAATTGCGATCTTGTCAGTAATGGGTAGCCAAACCTCACCTTTTTTGGGTCCCCTGGAGCTAGGTGCTCTTGTTCCTGAACTCCCTGACTACGTTTCTGTTGAACCAGCCAGAAGGTGTACTTCCAGTTTGTCCAGCTCCCTAGGGATTGCACCCATTGATATAACAATTCCTCCTGAGGAGCTGAGGATTGACTGCACAGATTGTGCCTAACAAAACATAGAAAATTGAAAGACAGACAAGAAAGAAAACAGCAAGACAGAGAGACAGTAACAAAGGGAACACTCACCCCTAACGTTGCCAAGGACAGTTGGGGAAGGACAGGAACAGACTACTCTGTCTTTGGGCAGAACAAAGAAAGAAAGAAAAAAAAAAAAAAAACACAACACTGCAGTTTGAAAAGAGCAACTGTCATAATAAAGAGAGCATTAGAACTCTGTCAACGACAGAGGAGCCACAGGAGTTCTCTCTGGGTCATAGAGACGGGAGAATGGCAGGGTTACATTTTACATCCACATTTTTTAATGTTTACTTCTTTTTGAGAAGCAGAGAATACAAGCAGAGCAGGGGCAGAAAGAGAGGGACAGAAGATTCAGGAAAGGCTCTACACTGACAGCATCAAGCCCAATGTGGTTCTCAAATTCATGAACTGTGAAATCATGACCTGAGCTGAAGTCAGATACTCCATCCACTGAGCCACCCAGCTGTCCACATTCTCCATCCACCTTAAAAGCATAGACCACAGCAGGGTCCAGTTGCTGTAGCTGGCCTGCTGCCTCAGTAAGTTCCAGGCACACAATACACACCAGCCCCAATTGCACTGGACACACACACACCCATGACATGCTTTCCCCCCTTAAACAATACACTTTAAAGAGGAACTAGCATATAAAAAGAGCCATTCCTGGACTGTAACCCACCTCAGCTCCCACGGCCCCTTCAGGGCACCCTCTCAGTGGAAAGTCCTGGTACACCCTAGTTTATATCCACTTCAGCTTCAACTATATTGGCAAGGTATCCTCTGCATGTACAGCCCCCAGTGCCTTCAGCTTGTACCCACTTTAGCTTCACCTATCTTGCCCAGGAACCATCTGCATAGAGAGATCAAGGACAACCTGACCCCCAGACTGCTTACGTTCTAGCCACCCTGTACAGGGCACCTATACACAGCACCCCAGCATGCCTCACCTTGCAATCATTTCAGCTTCAGCTGTCCTGCCAGGGTACCCTCAACACACAGAATCCTGGGACACCCCAGTCTGCATTTACTTCAGCTTTAACTATCCTGACAGGGCACCTGCTATGTAGAAAGCCCCAGGATCCTCAGTCCATGCAAGCCATGGCTTCAGCCAGCCAGCCAATGTCACCAACTAGCACACAGAGTCTACCTAGGGGGACAATCATATATAAGACAATTCCTTCAAGTGTAGGAGGAGTAGCTGCTCTGCCTCATCTATAGAAACAAATGCAGAAAGGTAAGCAAAATGGAGAGACAGGGAAATATGCTCCAAAAGAAAGAACAATAAAAAACCCAGAAAAGAGCTGAAATGCAGGTAAGCATTGTGCCTCAATTAAATAAAGAATATAAATTAATGATGGTCAAGATGCTTGCCGGGCTGCAGAGAAAAGGGAAGAAATAAGTGAGACCCTTAATTAAGAGATAGCAAACACACACAAAATCAGAGTTCAAGAAGATAATAGCTGAAAAGTAAAAAAAAAAAACACTAGAGGGAATCACCTGTAGAAGACTGCATGTGGAAGGACATATCAGTGATATGGAAGACAGATAAGGGAAAGCACCCCAAATAAACAGCAGTTGTTCTGTAAGGCCCGATAACTTATTATTCCACATTTAGAAGAGCAAAGGTAGAAATGGTGAACTTTACATGTGTTACTATGGCTATCACGTAATATTATTTGATATCCACGAATTTTAAGCAAATATACAACTTTAGGAAAACAACTTTAGGTTTCCAAGTTTCCCTTTTACTCTTAAAAAATATTTTGTGCCTGAAATTTTTAGTTTCCCCGAAATGAGCTGCTGATACTGGCCATAGATAAAACCATGAAAATCCAATGTATATCCAGTCACTGCCCTGTGAAATCAAGTAAAAAACAGAAGATTGTTTTATGTTTCCTGTCTTAAATTATTTATTGTTAAAAGGGTTTTCTGTTTTGGGGAGCCTGGGTGGCTCAGTGGTTGAGTGTCCGACTTTGGCTCAGGTCATGATCATATGGTCTGTGAATTCGAGCCCCACGTCAGGCTCTGTGTTGACAGCTCAGAGCATGAAGCCTACCTCAGATTCTCTCTCTCTCTCTCTCTCTCTCTCTCTCTCTCTCTCTCTCTCTCTCTGTCTGTCTCTCGCTCTGCCCCTTCCCTGCTCATGCTGTGTCTCTGTCTCTCTGTGCAAAATGAATAAACAATAAAAACATTTTAAGAGAGTTTTATGCTTATTTATTTTTGAAATATAGAAAGATAGAAAGAGGGAGAGAGAGAGTAAGAGAGCACAAGGTCGGATGGTGCAGAGAGACATGGATACACAGAACCCAAGCAAGATTCAAACCCTGAGCTGCAACGCAGACCCTGATGCTGATCTAGAACTCATGAACCATAAGATCATAACCTGAGCTGAAGTTAGATGCTTAACTGACCCAGCCAAACTTGCACCTAGTTTCTTTCTTTCTTTTTTAAATGTTTATTTATTTATTTATTTATTTTTAAAATTAATTTTTGGTGTGTGTGTGTGTGCGTGTGTGTCTCCATCTGTGTGTGTGTGTGTGTGTGTGTGTGTGTGTGTGAGAGAGAGAGAGAGAGAGAGAGAGAGAGAGGGGGGAGAGAGATTGCGGGAGACAGGGAGAGAGAAAGAGAGAGAGACAGTGGAGCGAGACAGAATGAATGGGGGAAGGGCAGAAGAGCAGGAAATACATAATCTAAAGTAAGGTCCAGACTTTGACCTGTCAGCAAGGGTCAGATATGGGGCTTGAACTCATGGACCATGAGATCATGATTTGAGCTGAAGATGAAAGCTTAACCATCCAGGAAGCATCCTCAAATAAGTGTATTTATCTATCTGCTTTCAAACAAGCCAAATTAACAGAGAGATGGCAATCTAATCTTCACACATATGTGTGATGAATAAATTTGTCCATCAGAATGTTTTGAACTAATCACCACCGTATCAAAGTTAGAATGGATTTTTACAGTATCCGGTTTACTTTCTTAAAATGTTCTCACTTTGCCCTTGTTTAGCTCTCAATCAATAAAAGTAAATAGATTATTTTCTCATCTGATCAATTATCTTTATAGCAACCCTCCACTAGATTCTTCCTATGGAACCATTATTTTGTCCTGCGACCTTTTTTTTTTTTTTTTTTTTTTTTTTTTTTTTCTTTTTTTTTTGCCATCTGGCCTTATTTGAGTTTTTCTCTACATTTCTAGCATTGGCAAAACTGAGTATCTTGTCTTTGATGCCATGCTTCCAACCATGCTGATGAAATCTTTCACATCATATTACCTCAAGTTCATGGAGATTAGACAAGTTTCATGGCTCCTCCAAGGTTTGTTTGTGGTTTTGAATGGTACAGTACTGGGGAGAATTAGATTAGTCTTACAAAATCTGTTTCCCCAAAGCTGCACTAGCACATACTGATAGTACATATTAGAGTCAAAGTCCATATAAATTGGTTACTGAGTGTTACTTAACGTGAAGTTTACATACAAGCCAGAAAAAACAAAAAACAAAAAACAAAAAACTCTGGTATTGGGCTCCTGGGTGGCTCAGTTGGTTAGGCCTCCAACTTTTGATTTTGGATCAGGTCATGAGATCATGGTTTCATGAGTTCAAGACCTGCATCAGGCTCTGTGCTCACAGCATAGCGGCTGCTTGGGATTCTCTCTTTCTCTTCCCTCTCTGCCTTTTCCACACACACGCTGTCTGTGTCTCTCTAAAAGGAAATAAAAGTCTTCTAAAAAAAAAAAAAAACTTCTGGTCTCATTAATTTATAAGTGACAGGGAAATTGTCAAATGTTGTTTTACAGAGAAAACACAATTCCAGTATACTCTTTATACCGTGCTTAAAACTGTTTATTTTGAATTAATTATTGAATACAAAGTGTTCCTTGCTCTTGAATCAAATCAGTGTTCTGTCTTAGAAGGATACTGCATGAACAGTACAAAAGAGGTAGGGAGTGAAGACCAATGCAAGCTTGAAACAAATGATGAACGTGGGTAACACCACTGATGTGACTGGCCATAGAATTTTATTTATGTTTGCTTGATTTGGGTGTTCTGATTCTTAGTTATTAGGCAATAATAGAGACACTCCTACTGAAATGAGCCCAGCTGGAAATAATGAATCACCCCAACTCACCTGTCACACGTTGGTAGCCATCTGTGCATCTGGCAATCTGTGGAAAATCCATATCTGCTAATTGAATGAGAAACACGTAATTTAAATCCTTTATCTTACATCGGACCACCATCTCCCTATTCCTGCCTTGGTACCTGCAAGAAGATTCTCTTTCATCTTCCCCTGGAGCATCGTCTACCAAATCTTGCTGGGAATATTTATCTTTCCATCTCCCTGGGAGCCCGATCTCCATCATCCTGCCTAGGAAGGACACCTTGGGACATCCTTCCAGAAAGCATCTTCTCCAGCATTTTGCCTAGGAATGCAACTCCCTAATCCTTCCTGGAATAGTGGTCCCCTACATCTTTCCTGGGACCTAAATTTCTGTCATCCTGCCTGGGAGTGCCAACTCCATCATTCAGAGAGGAAGCAAGGCCTCCCTCATTCTGCTCTCAGCCACTGTTTCTCTCATTCTGCCTGGTAGCACAGTATCCATCACTCACGTTGAATGGCCTTGAAGGCCATTTCCACCATTTTTCCTGGGAGCAGCATTGTGGTTGTCATGTTTGCTGGCACTGTCTACGTCATCATCCTGGGAGCACTGTATCCTTCATCCTGCATGAATGTGAGGTATCCCTGATCCTCCTGGGAGGACAGTCTCCTTCATTCTGCTTTCCAGTGTGATCTCTGTCATACTTCCTGGGAGTACAACCTATGATATCTTCTATAGGGGATGAAGTCTGGCATACAGCCTGGTAGCCTGATTTCTTTCATCCTAATTGGGAGCTTCCTGTCCCTAGTCTTTTTTTTTTTTTTTTTTTTTTTTTTTTGAATGCGATTTTTGTTGTTTTACCTTGGGGTGCCATCTCTGTCACCATGCCTGCAGCTATGATCTCTGTCTTTCATGTTGGAAGCGCCATGTACATCATAATGGTGGCGCGCATGGTATCTTCAACCTGCCTGAGATCACGTTATCCACCATTGCCTGGGGATATGAACTACCTCATCCTGCCTGAAATCACCATGTTGTCATCCTGTGTAGGAGTGCAAAATCTCTTATCCTGTGTGGCGGTGCATTCTCCAACATTCTTTCTGTGAGCTCATCCTTATTATCCTGCCTGAGAGCATGAAATCATTCATCGTACCTAAAAGTGCCTTGCCCTTCATTATACTTTGCAGTGTGATTTGCTTCAATTTTCCTGGGAGCACCATCTACCTTAGCCAGCCTCTGATCATGATCCACATCATTCTCCCCTGCATTGCTGTCTCTGCTGTACTGCCTCTGAGTGCTGTACCCTTCCTTCATCCTATCTGGGAGCACAATCTCCTTAAACCTGCCTGGGAAGTCAGTCGCTGACATCCTGCCTGGGAGTGCCTTCTACGTCATATTTGCTGGTATCATGTTCCCCATCATCACGGCTTGGGATACAGTCTCCATCATCTTTCCATGGAGCACCATGTCTATACTCTGGTCTGGCAGCACAATATCTGACATCCTGCCTGCCTAGGAGTCCTGTATCCAACCTCCTGCCTTGAAGGGTCCTCTCCTTCATGATGCCTGGGAATGCAATCCCATAATCCTTCTTACAAGCACGATCTCTGTAATTCTGTCTGAAGGAATACCTCCAATTTATTATCTTGGAGAGCATTCTTGGTCGTCCTGAATGGGATCATTGTCTCCTTTATCCTTTTGGGAACAGATCTCCATCATCTTGCCTTGGAGCTCCCTCTTTCTAATCGTACCTAGTAGCATGTTCTCCTCATTCCCACCCTGGAGCACAGTCCACAATTCCTACCTGAAAGTGCCATCTCCTTAATACTGACCGAGAGCAAGAAACCATCGTTATGCCTAGAAAGGCTGCCTCTGTCATCCTGCCAGGGAACTCAGTCTCCACCAGCCTGCCTAGGAGCAGTTCTACCTCATTCTGCTTGAAATAGCAATGCCAGTCATAATTAAGAGCTCCAAATGCATCATCCTATCTGAAAGCAAGTTCTGAGACATACTGTCTGGAACACAATCCTTATCATCCTGCCCAGGAGCTCCATTTCAGTCGTCCTACCTGGTAACACAATACCTTTCATCTTGCCTCAAAGCGCCTTATGGTCGTTTACACTGCTAGAGCAATCATCCTCATACTGCCTGGGAGATCTGCCTCCATCATCCTGTCTGGGTGCCAGGGAGAAGGATGTGTTTCATCCTGACCTGGAGTTCTGTCTATGGTTCCTGCCTGGGAGTTCTTTTGTCATCCTTCCTTGGAGGTTTATCCCCACATCTTGCCTAGGAAGGTCATCTCTGACATCCTGCCAGGGAGCACATCTGTCTCATTCTGCCTTGGTTGAATTTAGGATAATCTCTTTCTTCTTGCCCTGGGACATTTTCTTAGAGCCCAGCCTGGAGCACGTATCCCTCACCCTTCCTGGGAGTGTGATCTCCATCATCTTGCCTCAGAATGCCAACTCTGTCATCCTTCCAGCGAACATTTCTGCCAACATCTTCCCTGGGAGCCTGTCTCCCTCATCGTGCCTGGAAGAAGAGTCGCCTCCATCTTTCCTGGGACCTCCAACTCTGTCATCCTGTCCAGGAGCGCCAAATATGTCATGCTGGCAGGAAGCTGAATCTCATTTGGAGCACCGTTTCTTTCATCTTGCCTTGTAGTGCAATATACTCATCCTGCTTGGAAGTCCTTATATGCCTTTTTGCCTGACAGCACCATATCCATCAATCTTCCTGGTTGTGTGGCCACGAGTGAGGGTAGTCACCTTCATCCTGTTTTTCGGCATGCTCTCTGTCTCCCTTCCTGGGAGCAAAATGTACATCATCCTATTTATAGGATCATCTCCAACTTCCAGTCTGGGAGCCTCTTTTCAGTCATCCTACCTGAGAGCATGATTTCCTTTATCGTATTTTGGAGTGCCCTCTCCATCGTCTTTTTTTTTTTTTTTTGGCGGGGGAGAGGCACATGATTTGTTTTGTTTTACCTGGGAGTGCCATCTCCACTAGCCTGCATGGGGCACGATCTCCATCCTTCAGGGTGGAAATGCCATTCTGTCATTGTGACAGGGTGTTTGGTCTCTGCATCCTGCCAGGGAACAGGATATCCACCAACAACTTGGGACACAAACTCCACCATCCTTCCTGAAAGCGCCCTTTTGCTACATGCATAGTAGAGCAATATCCCTTATCCTGTGTAGGAGCACCTTGTCCATCATCCTTTTTGTGAGTGTCATCCGCATAATCCTGCCTAGAGAAGCATATCCTTCATCCTACCTGAGAGAGCAGTGTCCTCATGATCCTGAGAGTGTGATTTCCTTCCACCTGCCTGGGAGTGCCTTCTACCTTTTCCTGCCTCAGAGCCCAATCTCTGTCATGCTCCCTTGGTGCACCATGTCCTTTATCTTGCCTGGTCATATGATCTCCTTCAACCTGCCTTGGTCTCAGTCATCAACATCCTGCCTAGGAGCACCTTTTAAGTCATCCTTCCTGGTATGCTGTTCCCTGTCATCCTGCCTCAGAACGCCATCTCCATCTGTTGCCAGGGATCACCGGTTGCCCCATCACCTTCCCCTGTCTTGGACTCAGTCTCTGACATCCTGTGTGGGAGCACCTTCTACATCATCCCTCCTAGTATCCTTTTCTCCATCATGCTGCCGTGGAATGCCATCTCCATCATCCTGCCATTAAGTCTGTATGCGTCCTACTGCCTTGGGAGCAGTATGCCTGTCATCCTGTCTTCCTAAAAGTGCTGAGTACGTCCTCCTTCTGGGAAAGGCCATATCCTTTATCATGCCATGGAAATCAATGTCCCTCTCATGATTGGAAGCATGTGTTCTGTCATTGTGGCCTGAGGAAGATCTCTGACATAGTTCTGGGAGAGTGATCTCAGTCTTTTGCCTGGGAGAATATCATCTCTGTTCTCCTTTTGGAAATCTAATTCACGTCATTTTGTCTGGGAACATCATCATGGTCATCCTTTATGGGCGTATAAACTCCCAATCCGCACCATGCAGCACAGTCCAGTTCCTGCCGGAGAGTCACTTCGGTGTCATAGTGACTGGGAGTGATAAACCCTTGTCCTGCCTTGAAAGGCTGTATATGGCATCCGCTCAGGAAGCACTATCTCTGTCATCTCGCCTAGGAGAATTTCCCCCTCATCTTGCCTGTTATAGTGATTGTCTTTCACATGCCTGGGGACTCCAAGTCCATCATCCCGCCTAGAAGCATGTTCTCTGACATGCTTCCTGGAACATGGTCTCTTTCATCCTTCCTGGGATCACTGTTTCAGTAATTCTCCCTGGTAGCACAATATCACTCAGCCTGTCTTGGAACAAACACCTTATGGTCTCTTACCCTGGTAGAGTAATCGTCGTTGTCCTGCCTGTGAGCAATGTTACCATCACCCTGCCTAGGACGACCACCTCTGTCATCCTGCCAGAGATCATCTTCTCTACCACCTTGCCTGGGAGCACATCTCTCTCATCCTGCCTGGACGTGTGATCCCCTTCTTCTTGCCTGGCACCCCCATCTCTGTCATCAGGTCTGGTAGCACCAACTCTGTCATCCCGGTAGGAAACACAACCTATCTCTTTCTTCCTTGGAGCGGTGTTTCTCTCATCATGCCTGGGAGTGCATTATCCCTTATCCTGGCTTGGATAAGGGATATTTTCTGTCCTTTTGTCTGGGAGCTCCATTACCATCATCCTCACTGGGAGCACCTTCTTTGTCATCCTTCTGGGGGTGACAAATCCATCATCCTCCCTGTGTGTGTGGTCCCTCTGCTCCTCCTGGGAGGGCAGTCTCCACCATCCTGCTTTACAGCGTGTTCTCTGTCACCCTGCCTTGGAGCACGATGTACGTTATCCTGATTACAGGAAGATCTCTGACATCCAGCCTGGGAGTGTTATTTTGATCATAATACCTGGAAGTGAGACTTCCTTAATCCTACATGGGAGCGTCTCCTCCATAAGTCTTTTGGGAATGTGATATGTGTTGTTGTATCTTGCAGTTCCATCCCCATCACCCTGGATTTGGACACCATCTCCGCCTGACAGGTTGGAAGTGCCATCTCCATCATCCTGGCAAGGTGCCAGGTATCCGCATTCTGCCAGGGAACATGATATCCAACGTTGCCTGGGGACAATAACTCCATCATCCTGCCCAGGAACACAATTTTGTCATCCTTCCTTAGAGCTCACTATCCCTTTTCCTGTGTTGGAGCGCTTTCTTCATCATCCTGGCTGGCAGCACAATTTCATTCACTCTACTTCAGGGTGCTGTGTCTTCCATCATGCTTGGCAGGATGATTTCCTTAGAGCTGCTTGGAGGGCAGTCTACCATATCCTGCCTTGGAGCAGGCTCTTCATCATGCTCTCTTGGTCTGCTGTGTCTGTTGCGCTTCCTGGGAGCACAGTATGCTTCAGCCTACCTCCGAGCAAAACCTCCGTCAACCTTCCTGGGAACCAAGCATCCGATGTCCTGCCTCGGGGTGCATTTCACCTCACCTTTACTGCTATCGTGTTCCCCACCACACTGACTTTGAACACTGCCCCATCATCTTGCCATGGACCAGGATCTCCATCCTCCTCCTCCCTGGGAGCATTATCTCCTTCAACATGACTGGGCCACCTTCTCTTTCATCATACCTGGGAGATTTGTGTCATTTACCTTGCCGAGGAGTGCAATCCTCATCCTCCTTTGGAGCACAGAATCCATCATTCCTGGGAGCATGATCTCCTTCAATTGGCTTGGGAACCCAGTCTCTGATCTCCTGCCTGCCTGGGCGTGCCCCCTACATCATTCTCCTGATATCATATTTGCCATCACCCTGCCTTGGAAAACCATCTCCATCATTTTAGCATGGAGCGCCATCTCGGTACACCTGCCTGGCAGTACTGTATCTGTCATCACGCCTGCCTGGGAGTGCTTTGTATGTCTTCCTGCCTGGAGGCTTGATGTTACTCATCCTGCTGTAAGTACTGCCTCGGTCCTCCTGACTAGAAGACGCATCTCCTTCAGGATGCCTGAGAACACAGTCTCTCTCATCACGTCCAGTAGCACAGTCTCTGCTGTTCTGACGAGAGGAAGATCTCTGACAAATGCCTGAGAGAGCCATCTCAGTCTTCCTTCCTGGGATAGTCATGTCCATTCTACTTTAGGGAAGGTGATTTCCAATATCTTGACTGGGAGTGCCCTCTTTTCATGCCCTCTTTTCGCAACATGAATTCCTAGTTTCCTTTCTGGAGTGCAGTCGATGCTTCTTACCTGAGAGGACTTTCTCCCTCATACTGACTGGGGGCAAGAAACCATCACACTGCCTAGAAAGGCTGTGTTGTTATCCTGCCAGCAAGCACTATCTTTGTCATCCTGCTAGGAGGGCTTCTACCTCCTCCTGCCTCGGGGAACGATGGCCTTCTTCATGCTTTGGAGCACCAGCTGCATCATCCTGCCTGGAAACAAGTTCTCAAGCATACTGCCTGGAACATGATGTAAGCGACCCTGCCTTGGAAACGCCATTTCAGCCATCCTACCTACCTGGTAGTGAAATATCCCTCATTTTCCTCAGAGCACCTTACAGTCATTCAAGCTGTTAGAACAATCATCCTCATCCTGCCTGGGAGCACCATCTCCTACACCCTACTTCAGTGCCTGGGAGATTGCTCTTTTAATCCTGCCTTTGAGTGCCATCTACGAATCCTACCTGGAAGTGTGTATCTGTAATTCCTCCTAGTAGTGAAATCTCCATATCATGTCACAGAGAGCCATGTCCGTTATCCTTCCAGGGAGCATCTTTTCCAACATCTTCCCTAGGAGCGTGTATCCCTCATCCTGCCTTGAGTGGATAACTCCACTTTATCTTGCCTGTGACTGCCATCTTAATCACCCTACCTGGCAGCACCATATCTGTCATCCTGGCAGGAGGCACCATCCCCCTTCTTTTCCTTGGAGAAAATCTTCTCTTATCCTGGCTTTTAGCACAATACCCCTCATCCTGCCTTGGAGGGTATTTTCTGTCATTTTGCCTTGGAATGCGGCATCCTTCATCTTGCATGAGTATGTGATCTTGATCTTCCTGCCTTGCAGACTCCTTCTTCCTGCCACGCTGTGTGGGCTCTATCACCCTTCCTGGAAGCATGATCTACATCAGTCCGTTGAGACGATTTTTGACATCCGGCCTGGGAGTGTGACTTCAGGCAATCCTATCTGAGAGCGTCATGTACTTCATCGTACCTGGGAGCATCCTGACCCACCATTCTTTTGGGGAGTGCAATTTCTGTTGTTTTACCTTGGAGGGACTTTTCCTTCATCTTTCCTGGTGACACGACCTCCATCTCTCAGGTTGGAGGAGTCATTTCTGTCATCGTGGTGGGGAGCATGGTATCTGAATCCTGTTCAGGACCATGATATCCACCATTTCCTGGGGTCACAACCTCTGCCACCCGACCTCCAAGTGTCGTTTTTTGGCATCCTGCCTAGGAGCGCAATATCCCTTATCCTCTGTGGGAATGCCTTTACCGTCCTGTATCCTGCATGTGCAGTCTCTGTTACCCTGCCTGGGAGCATATCATTCATCCTACTTGAAAGCGCTGTGTCCTTCATTTTGCCTGGGTGGGTGATTTCCTCCTACCTGCCTGGGAGTGCCATCTAACTTAGTTTGTCAGAGTGTGAACCTATCGTGTTCCCTTAGTGTGCCATGTCTGTCCTGTTTTCTGGGAACACCACGTACCTCCTCCTGTCTAAGAATATGATTTCCTTCAACCAGCCTGGGAATTCTGCTTTTGACATTCTGGCTGTGAGAGCCTTCTATGTCATCCTTCCTGTTATCATAGTCCCTGTAATTCTATCTTGGAACGACTTCTCCATGAACATGCCATGGAGGACCATCTCAGTAACCCGACCTGGAAGCACTATATCTGTCATCCTGTATGCCTAGAAATCATTTGTACGTCATCCTTCCTCCATGGGTGATCTCTCATCCTCCTTCAAAGTGCCCTCTCCTTCTGCCTGCCTGGATTGGTGATCTCCTTCCTCGTGCCTGGGATTGCAACCTCCCTCATCATGCCTGGGAGCACAATCTTGTCATTCTGCCTCAGGGAAGATTTCCAACGTAGTTCCTGGGCATGGATCTCAGTGTCCCTGTAGGGAAAGTCATTTCTCTTATCCTTTTGGGAAATTGACTTCCATTATTTTGCCTGGTAGTGCCCTCTTTGTCATCCCATCTGGGAGCAGAATCTCCTACTTCCTGTTGTGTAACACACTATGATTCCTGCCTGAAAGTCCCTACTCCATCATACTTACTGGGAGTGCAAAACCATCTCCATACCTAGAAACACTGTCTCTGTCCTCTTTACGGGGGCACCAATCCATGTCTTCTTGCCTGGGAGCATTCTCCTTCTTCCTGCCTGGGAGAAATATGACCAGTCATCATGCTTAGGAGCACCAACAATCATCGTGCCTGGTAGTAATTCTCCGATGTACTGTATGTAACACAATCTCCATCAACCTTCCTGGGAGTGCTGTTGTGGCCACCCTACCTGGTAGCATAAAATCCCTAATCATGCCTCAGAGTGCCTTATGGTCATTGATCCTGGTAGAGCAATCACCCTCATCCTGCCTGGGAACACCATCAGCCTCTTCTTGCCTCTGTACCTGGGACAATGATCTCTTTCATCCTGCCATGGAGAGTCATCTACGAATCCTGCATGGGGGTGCTTATTCGTCCTTCCAGAAAATGCAGTCTCCACCATCCTGCCTCAGATTGCCGTCTGCATCATCCCACCAGAGGGCATCTTCCCCAACACCTTGCCTGGGAACACGTCTCCTTGATCTTGCCTGGAAGAATGGTCCCCTTCATCTTGCAAGGAACCGCCAACTCTGTCATTCTGCCCAGGAGGACCAAATCCTTTTCATCCTGGCAGAAACCACCATCTCCCGCGTTCTACCTTAGGGCACCATTTCTCTCATCTTGCCTGGCAGTGCAATGTCCCTCATCCTGCTTCAGAGGTCTTTATCGACATTTCGCCCTGGGAGAGCCATATCTGTCATCCTGCCTGGGTGGATGGTCTCCCTCTCCCTCTTGACCTGAAGGAGTTCAGTGTCCTTCATCATGCCTTATAGCATGATCTGTCATCCTGTCTGGAAGCATGCTCTTCATCCTGTTCAGATGACGATCCCCAACATCCACCATGGAACTGTGTTTTTTGTCATCCTTCCTAGGAGTGCTATTTCTTTCATCTACTTGGGAGCATCCTCTCCCTCATACTTTGTGGGAACATGTTTTCTGTTCTTTTACCTGGGAGTGCTTACTGGGGCATGACCTCCATCCTTCAGGGTAGGAGCTCAAGCTCCGTCATTGTGGTGGGGAGCATGGCATCTGCGTACCGAATGGGAACACGATATCCACTCTTACCTAGGGACACAAACCCCATCATCCTGTCTGAAAGTGCCATTCTGTTATTTTGCCGAGGAGCGCAATGTCACTGTAGGGACCATTTCTCCACCATCCTTTTTGAGATTTAGTCTCCATCATCCCTTCTGAGAGCAAGGTATCATTCACCCTACCTGAGAGCTACAAGTTCTTCATTAGGCCTGGGAGTCCTATTTCCTTCAAACTGACTAGGAGCACTGACTATCTTCTCCTGTCAGTTGTGAACTCCATCATGCTCCCTTGGTGTGTCGTTTCTTTCATACTTCCCAGAAGCCCTATGTCCTGCTTTCTGCCTGGGACCATCATCTCCTTCAACCTGTTGGGGGAACTCAGTCTCGAAATCCTGCCTGGGAACTCCTTCAACGTCTCCATTTCTGGTATCGTGTTACATGTCACCCTGCCTTGGAACACCATATTCATCAACCTGGCCATTAGGTGCCGTCTCGGGTTTACTCCCTGGGAGCACTATATCCACCGTTTTGCCTGGCGAGGAGTATTGTGGAGGTCCCCCTGCCTGGAGGCCTTATTTCTTCCATCGTCCGTGGAAGTGCTGGCTCTGTCTTCCTGCCTGTAAGGGGGATTTGTTTCTTGATGCCTTGAAATGCACTTTCCCTCAACATGCCTGGGAGCGTGATCTCTGTCATTCTACCTAGAAGAGGATCTCCAACATATTAATTGGCAGAGCAATCCTGGTCTTCATGCCTGGGAGCATTTTCTCCTTTTGGGAATGTGATTTCCATCCTTTTGCCTGTGAGCACCCACTTTGGCACCCTGACCGGGATCATGATCTCCTACTTCCCACCTTGGAGTGAAGACTACAACTCTTGCCTGACAGTGCCTTCTGCCTCATACTGTCAGGGAGAAAGAAATTGTCATCATGACTAGAAAGGCCACCTCTATCATCCTGCCAGGGGGCACTATCTCTTTCATCTGGCTTAGGAGTGCTTCTCCCTTGTCCTGCCTTGGAGAGTGATGTCCTTCATCCTATTTTGGAACTACAGGGTAATCCAGCGTGGAAACGAGGTATGAGACATACTGTCTGGAACATGATCTCTGTCAACCTGTCTGGCAGCGTTTTCCTCATACTACCTGATAGCACCATATCTCACATCCTGCCACGGAGTGACGTACAGTCATTTACCCTTGTGGAGCAATCATGGTAATCCAGCCTCAGAGCACAATCACTAGCATCCTGCCTAGGAAGTCTGTATCAGTCATTTTACCTGGGAGCATCTTTTCCAGAATCTTACCTGTGAGTGTTGTCTCCCTCATCTTGCCTGGAAGTATGGCCCTCCTCCTCTTGCCTGGAACCACCATCTCTGTCATTATGCCTGAGAGTGCCAACTGCTTCCTTTTGGCAGGATGAATAATCTCCCTTATTCTGCCTTGGAGCACCATTTCTGTCCTCCTGTCTGGTAATGCAATATCAGCCATCCTGCCTTGGAAGGCCGAATCTGTTAATTTGCCTGGAAGCATTATTGTCATCCTCATGCCTGGGAGTGCCTACTTTGTCAGTCTCTTTGTAGCCCTGTTTCCATCATCCTGCCTGGGGGCATGGTCTCCTTGATCCACTTGGGCAAGTAGTCTCCTTAATCCTGCTTTACAGCATGATATCCGTCACCCTGCCTAGGAGTGTGATAAACGTTATCCTGTTTAGAGCATGAACTCCAAAAGCCAGCCTGGGACAGTGGTTTTGGTCATCTTATTTCAGAGCATGATTTCCTTCATCCTATTTGGGAGTGTCCTCTCCATCACGCTTTATGGTAAAGTGATTTCTTTTGTTTTACCTGGGAATGCTCTCCATCACTTTGCTTGGCGGCATCATCTCCGTCCTTCAGGGGGGAAGCAATATCTCCATCTTTGTGGCAGGAAGCATTGTAAAGGCAGCCTGCCAGTGAACACGATATGCACCATTGCCTGGGGACACAAACTACATCATCCTACTTCAAAGAGCCATTCTTTTATGTTGCCAAGGAGTCCAATATCCCTTATCCTGTGTAGGAGCACCTGCTCTGTCATCCTTCCTGCTAGAGCAGTCACTGTCATCCTTTCTAGGACCACAATACCTTTCATCCTACCTGAGAGCGCTGTGTCCTTCATTATGCCTGTGAGTGTATTTTATTCAGCTTTCCTGGGAACAGCACCTGATTTATCTTGCCTTGGAATGAGATCTCCATCATCCTTCCGTGGTGTGCGGGATCTGCTGAACTGCCTGCAAGCGCTATGTCCTTCATGTTTCTTGGGAGCATGTTCTCCTTCACCTGCCTTGGAACTCGGTCTCTGACTCATGCCTTGTAGTGTCTTCTCCCTCATTCTTCCTGGTATCATGTTCCCTGTCCTCCTGCCATGGAACACCATCCCTACCACTTTGCCATGGAGAGCACCTCAGTCTTCCAGCTTGGCAGCACAATATCGGTCATCCTGCATGCCTATGGATGCTCTGTGCAATCTCCTGCCTAGAGGGCCACCTCTTTCATGATGCCTGGGAATGCAATCCCCATCATCCTATATGTGAGCGTGATCTCCTTCACTCGGCCTAGAGGAAGATCTTCGACTTATCCTTGGAGAGCAATCGTGTTCTTCCCGCATGGGATCATCACCTCTATTCTCCTTCTGGGAATGTGATTTCCATAATTTGTTCTGGGGCAACCTCTTTGTCACTCTGCCTGATAATACGATCCCCTACTTCTTGCCCTGGGGCACAGTCTAGGATTCCTTGCTGACATTGCTTTCTTTGCCATCCTGAATGCGAGCAAGAAAAAAAAAATATCATTCTGCCTAGAAAGGCTGTCTCTGTCATCCTGTCAGGGAACACAGTGTCCATCATCCTGCCTAGGAGCGATTCTCACTCTCCTTTCTGCCTGGGAGAGTGATGTACTTCATCATAGTTAGCAGCACCAACTGCATCACCCTCCCTGGAAGCAAGTTCGTAGACACACTGTCTGGAACATGATCCTCATTAGCCTGCCTGAAAATGTTTCATTCATCCTGAGAGATGACCCTTCTTTGTAGCACAATATCCCTCATCTTGCCTCAGAGCACCTTACAGTCATTTACCCCGTCAGAACAATCATCACCATCATCATCATCATCATCATCATCATCATCATCATCATCATCATCATTTCTGGACAGCCACCTCCACCATCCTGTTTCGGTGACTGGGAGAAGAATCTCTTTCATCTTGCCCTCAAGCACCTTCTCTGAATATTGCCTGGGAGCACTTATTTGTCTTCTTCCTGGGAGCGTGATCTCCATCATCCTGCCTAGGAAGGCAGTGTCTGTCATCCTGCCAGGGAGCATGTTCTACAACATCTTGACTGGGTGCTCATCTCCCTCAATCCTGCCTGGAAGAGTGGTCTCCTTCGCCTTTCCTTTGGCTGGCTTCTCCATCACACTACCTCAGTTCCTGGGAGAATGGTCTCTTTTACCCTGTCCTGGGGCATGGTGTACCAAACCCTCCTGCGAGTGGTTATCTATCTTCCTTCCTGGAACCACCGTGTCCAACATCCTGCCTCAGAAGACCATCTCCTTCATCCTGCCAGGGAGCATATTCTCCAACATCTTGCCTAAGAGAGCACCACTCTTATCCTGCCTGTAAGAGTCATTACCTTCATCTTGCCACGGACCCGCCATCTTTGTCATTATGCCCAAGGGCGCCAACTCCAGCATCCTAGAAGATCTCACTTGTTTCTCCCATCCTGCCTGGTATTAAAATATTCCTCATCCCTGTGAGGGCCTTATCTTTCATTTCCCCCAAGAGCACCATATTAATAATCTTGCCTGGGTGCATGGTCTCCCTGTTCCTCCTGACCTGAAGGAGGGAAGTCTCCTTCATCCGGCTTTGCAGATTGATCTCTGTGATTCCGTTGTGAGCATGATCTATGTCATCCTGTTTCATGGACGATCTCCACTATCCAGCCTCAGAACATGTTTTTAGTCATCCTACCTAAGAGTGTTATTTCCTTCATTCAACTTTGGAGCATATTCTCCATAATCTTTTTTGGGAACGTTATTTGTATTGTTTTACCTGGATTTCCATCTCCTTCAGCCTGCCGGGGACATGAGCTCCGTCCTTCAGGATGGAAGCGCCATCTTCATCATCATGGCAGGGAGCATGGTGTCCACATCCTGCCTGGGAACATTATATGCACCATACCCTGGGTACACAGACTCCATGATCCCGGAAAGGGCCGTTCTCTTGCCTAGTAGCACAATATGGCTTATCCTGTGTCAGAGCACCTTCTCTGTCTTCCTTTTTGCAAGTGCAGTTTCCATCATCCTGCCTGAGACCATGATATCCTTCCTCCTACCCAAGAACACCATGTCTTCTATTATGCCTCGGAATGTGATTTCCTTCCACCCACCTTCAAATGCCATCTACGTTAGCTCCTCTAGGAGCACAATCTTCATCATGCTTTCTTGGTGTGCTGTGTCTGTTTTACTTCCAGGGAGCACCGTGTCCCTCATCCTGCCTGGTTACATGACCTCCCTCAAGCTACCTGGACACTAAGTCTCCAACTTCCTGCCTCGGAAAGTGTTTTCTTCATCCTTCCTGCTATCATTTTTCCTGTCCTCCTGTTTGGACCTTGTCTCCCTCATCTTCCTTTGGAGCACCATTGGTGTCTTTTTGCCTGGAAGTACTTAGCCGTCCTCCTGCCTGCCATGGAGTGCTGTGTCCATCCTCCTGTGTGGAGTTCGAATCTCTGTAAATCTTCCTTGGTAGTTCCATCTCCTTCCTGCAGTCTGGAAGGGACATTTTC
Organism: Panthera onca; assembly: GCF_046562875.1. Taxonomy (NCBI): domain Eukaryota; kingdom Metazoa; phylum Chordata; class Mammalia; order Carnivora; family Felidae; genus Panthera; species Panthera onca. The sequence goes on along the minus strand of NC_138358.1, from coordinate 13,390,803 downwards.
GTCATAATGCCCAGGAACACAAGCCCCCTCATCATGCCAGGGAATACAATCTTTCACATTTGCCATGTATAGAATGTCCAATTCCCCCCCCCCCCCCCCCGGGATATCACTCTCTCCCTTCCTGTCTGGGAGTGTAATCTCTGATCTCCTTTCGGGAAGGTTATTTACATCATTTTACTGGGAGCACCCTCTCCATCATTCTGTCTGGGATCATGATCTCCATCTGCCGGCCTTGGAGGCTCTTCTACAATTCCAGCGTGTGAATACATTCTCTGTCATACTGACTGGGACCAAGAAACCATATTCTGTTTTGAAAGGCCATGGATATCATCTTCCCAAGGAGCACCATCTCTATATCATGCTGCCTACAAGTGCATCCCTCTCTCATGCCTGAAAGAAGGATCTCCTTCATCATACCTGAGACAGCCATCTCCATCATCCTGACAAGAAGCATGTTCTCCACCCTATTGTCGGGACATGATTTGCATCAGCCCACCTGGGAGCAACGTATTTGTCATCATATCTGGTAATGCAGTAAACCTCTTCCCGCCTCAAATGCCTTACTGTCATTTACCCCAGTAGAGCCATCATTGTCTTCTTGCCTGAGATCCTGTCTCCATCTGAGATCCATCAGATCCTGAGATACTGTCTCAGTTCCTGGAAGAAATATCCCTTTTATCCTGCCATGGAGTGCTCTCTATGAATCCTCCTGGGAGCAGTTATCTGTCATCATCCCTGAGAACATATATCCATCATCCTGACTAGAAATGCCATCTCCATCATCCTGCCAAGGAGCGTCTTCTTCAGAATCTTGCCTGGGAGCATGTCTCCCTCATTATCCCTGGAAGAGTGGCCCCCATCACCTAGCCTGGGAGCACCAATCCATCATCCTGGCAGGAAACATAATATCCCTCGTTCTTTTATTATTATTTTTATTTTTTGATTTACATCCAAATTAGTTAACATGTGGTACAACAATGATTTCAGTACTAGATTCCTTAGTGCCCCTTTACCCATTTAGCTCACCTCCCCTATAACCCTTCCAGTAATCCTCAGTTGGTTCTCCATATTTATGAGTCTCTTCTATTTTGTTCCCCCCATGTTTTTATATTATTTTTGTTTCCCTTGTCTTGTGTTCACCTGTTTTGTCTCTTAAAGTCATCCTCTGCGTGAATTCATATGACTTTTGTCTTTTTGTGACAAATTTCACTTAGCATAATGCTGTCCAATCCCATCCAAGTAGTTGCAAATGGCAAGATTTCATTCGTTTTGATAGCCGAGTAATACTCCATTGTGTGTGTATGTATGTATGCATGTATGTATGTGTGTGTGTATGTATGTATGTATGTATATATATATATATATATATATATATATATATATATATATATATACACACATATATAGATATGTATGTGTATATATGTATATATATATCTATATATATCTGTATATATCTATATCTATATATCTATATCTATATCTATATCTATATCTATCTATATCTATATCATCTATATCTATATCTATATCTATATCTATATATATATCTATATCTATATCTATATCTATATCTATATCTATATCTATATATCTTCTTTATCCATTCATCCATTAATGAATAGTTGAGCACTTTCCTTACTTTAGCTACTGTTCATAGTGCTGCGATAAACATTGGGGTTCATGTGTCCCTTAAAACAGCACCCCTGTATCCCTTGGATAAATGCCTACTAGTGCAATTGCTGGGTCATAGGGTAGTTCTATTTTTAGTTTTCCTAGGAACCTCTATACTGTTTTCCACAATGGTTGCACCAGCTTGAATTCCCACCAACAATACAAAAGAGATCCTCTTTCTCTGCATCCTCACCAACATCTGTTGTTGCCTGAGTTGTTAATGTTAGCCATTTTGACGGGTGTAAGGTGGTATATCATTGTGGTTTTGATTTGTATTTCCCTGATGATGAGTGAAGTTGAGCATTTTATCATGGATCCATTGGCCATCTGCATGTCTTCTTTAGAGAAGTGTCTATTCATGTATTTTGCCCATTTCCTCACTGGATTATTTGTTTTATGCGTGTTGAGTTTGATCAGTTCTTATAGATTTTGGATACTAATCTTTCTCTGATATGTTGCTTGCAAATGTCTTCTCCCATTCTGTCAGTTGCCTTTTAATTTTGCCTATTGTTTCCTTTGCTGTGCAGAAGGTTTTTTTCTCTGTTTCTTTTTTGTTTGTTTGTTTCTGTTTTTGTTTTTTACATGGTCCTATTAGTTCATTTTTGCTTTTGTTCCCCTTGCCTCTGGAAATATGTTGAGTAAGAAGTTGCTGCAGCCAAGATCAAAGATGTTTTTTCCTGCTTTCTCCCTGAAAACCTCCCTCATTCTTACTTGGAGCATCATTTCCCTCATCCTGCATTGTAGTGGAAAATCCCTCCTGCTGGTTTGGATAGGCTTATGTGTCACTTTGTCTGGGAGAGCCATTGCCACCGTCTCGCCTGAGAACACCTTCTTTGTCATCCTCCTGGGAGTGCCATATCCATTACCATGCCTGGGTGCATGGTCTCCATACTCCTGCTGGGAGGATAGCCTCCTTCACCCTGCTCTGTAGCATGATCTCTATCATCCTGCCTGAGAGAATGATCTAAGCCTTCCTGTTTAGAGGATGATCACTGATATTAAGACTGGGAGTGTGGTTTTGGTCATTCTACCTGGGAGTGCAATTTCCTTCATTCAAATTGGGAGCATCCTCTCCACCATCCTTTTTGGAAATGAGATTTACCTTGTTTTTCCTTGGGGTTCCATATCCATCACCCTGGTTGTGGTCACCATCTCTGCCCCACTGGTTGGAAGCAACATTTATGGCTTCATGGCAGGGAATGGGCTAACTACCTCCTGCCGGTAATACTATGTCCATCATTGCATGGGGACACAGATTCCATACTCCTGCTTGAAAATGCCATATTGTCATCCTGCTTTGCAGGATAAGTGACAATTTATCCTGAGGAGTTATACTTGTAATGTGCTGTGAATTCAGTATGTATTATCACGTTGCTGATGCATGTGGGTATACTGGATGAGAAATAACTTTCAGTATAGGTGAAGAAGGCATTCCTTTTCTTGAAACTCCTACACAATCATGCATCGCTTTGATTGTAGTTTTAGTGAAATGCCATTTATTTCTAGGTTTAAAAAATGGGTTAGTGGGCATGGGATTTGCAAAGGCACAATATAGAAATGATGTTTGCGACCTGAAGGACTTAGACCTTTCCCCGACAAGTATTCCTTGTCCTATGTGGGAGTGCTCCTCCGTCATCATTCCTTTGAGCAGCAGTCGTCATCTTCCTTCATGGGAGGACATATTGTTTCTACATGAGAGCACCATGTCTTTCATTTTTCCTGAGAGTATGACCTCCTTCAAGCTTCCTTGGAGCGTGGTCTACCTAATCTTGCCCCAGAGCATGATCTCCATTATGCTCCCTTGGCATCTCATGTCTGTCATACTGCTGGGGAGCACAGCATTTTTCAGCAAGCCTAGGGGCATTATCTCCTTAAACCTGCCTGGGAATCTCAGTTTCTAAATTCCTGCCTACGAGAACCTTGTACATCATCCTTCTGCCATCGTGTTCCCCATCACTCTGCCTTGGAATACCTTCTCCATAGTGTTGATATGGAGCACTCTCCCCATGTCCTCCTTCCTTAGAGCACCTTATCCTTCATCATGCCTGCCTAGGAGTGCTGTATACATCATTTATCCTTTGGACCTCCCTCTTTGTCATCGTTTCTGGAACCATGATCTACTACTTTCCACCCTGGGGTGTATTTGGCTGTCATTCACCCTTGACAATGTGGAGTGCTATTATTATCAGGGCTTTATTGGGGTAAGATACAATTAAAATTAATTTTCTTAGGTATCCATAATACAATTCTTTTATGAAGTGGCGTTTTGTCTTTAGCAATTGAGATTTTTTTATGTTTATGATCTTGGTGTTGTTGTTTTTTTTTTAATGTCCCTAAACTTGGATTCACATCACCTGACTTCAATTTTTCGTGAGGAGTTATACTTGTAATGTGCTGTGAATTCAGTACGTATTATCACATTGCTGATGCATGGGGGTATACTGCATGAGAAATAACTTTCAGTATATGTGAAGAAGACATTCCTTTTCTTTAAACTCGTACAAAATCATGCATTGGTTTGATTGTAGTCTTAGTGAAATGCCATTTATTTCTAGATTTAAAAAATGGGTTAGTGGGCATGGGATTTGCATAGCCACAATATAGAAATGATGTTTGCGACCTGAAGAACTTAGACCTTTCCCCGAGTCAGGATGAGAGAGGTGACACTCTCAGGCAAAACAACAGAAAAAAGTATCATAGACAGAATGATCCCAAGTAAGATGAAGGAAACCGTGCTCCCATGATGGATGTAAGAGATTATTCTCTAAACAGGATGACAGAAATCGTCCTCCCACACAGGGGGACAGAGATCATGTGCAAAGCAGGATGAAGAAAATAGTCCTCTCAGGATGATCAGGGAGACCATGGACACAGTAGAATGACAGATACGTTGCTCCCAGGAGGATGACAAAGAAGGTGCCCCCAGGCATGATGACTACAATGGCACTCCCAGGCAAAATCACAGAAAAGACCCTGCAAGGCACGATGAGGGATATTCGGCTACCAGGCAGGATGAGAAAAACGGTGTTCCAAGGCAGAGCAAGGGAGATCATGCTTCCTGTAAACGTGATGGTGTTTGCATTCCAGACACGATGACAGAGATGGTTGTCCCAGTAAAGAGGAAGGGGACTACTCTTCCAGGCAGAATGAGGGAAATGTACTCCCAGCGAAATTCTGGAGAAGTTTCTCCCTTGAAGGACAATGGAGACAGCCTTCTGAGGCAGGGTGATGTACATCATGCTCCCAGAAGTGTGACAGACAAGCACTGCCAGGCATGTTTGGTCAGTGAGGGGCACTGTGCCTCCAGGTGGGATGAATAAAGGACAGTTCCGGGCAGGATGATGATGACCATATTCTACACAGGATGTCTGAGAACTCACTTCCTTACAGAATGGTGTAGTTGGCCCTCCTAAGCATGACGAAGGACATTGTTCTCCCAGGCCATACGAGGAAGAATCACTCCTAGGCAGGATTATGGAGACTCTGCCCCCTGGCAGGATGACAGAGATGACCTTTCTATGCAGAATCATGATGTCCCACTCCCAGTAAGTATGACAGAGAGACGCTCTCAGGCAGGAATTGTAGACTACACTCCAGCACAGAAATTAGGAGATCATGCTCCCTGAAAAGATGACAAAGCAGGAGCTCCCAGGGGAAAAAAATGATGGGAATCAGGTTCGTGAAAAGGGAATGGAGATGATGCAGGAACACCTAGATAGCTCTCCAAGGCAGTAAATCCAAGATCTTCCTCTAGGCACAATTACAGAGATTGTGCTGACAGGCAGGATGACAGGCATAGCAACCAAGGGAGCATGATGGAAATCGCTCTCCAAGACAAGATAAGGTAAACGGCACACCCAAGCAAGTTGAAGGTAATCACACTCCCGGTTATAATGAAGTGCGCAGCACTCTCAAGTATGATGAATGATATCCTGTTCTCAAGAAGGGTAACAGAGATGCGCTAGCAGGAAGGATGACGGAGAAGGCACTCCCACACAGGATAAGAGATATAGCTCTCCTGCCAACATGACAAAACGGTGCTTCCCAGGAGGATGATGGAGTTCATGACTCCAGACGATGGTGGATGTCATGTTCCTATGAGTGATGTGAACACCACACTCTCAATCAGGATGACAGAGATGGCCTTTCCAACCTGAAGGACAGAGATATTATTCTCAGTCATGGTAATGGAGATGGCATTTCCAGTTAAAACAAAAGAAATACCTTTTCCAAATGGATGTTGGAGAGGACACTCTCCAGAAGGATTAAAGAAATCGCGCTTCCATGTAGGATGTCTGAAATAAAGCTCTCAAGTTCTCAGTAAAAAAAAAAAAAAAATCATGCTCAGAACAGGATAACGTAGATCTTTCTCCAAATCAGGATGAATGAGACTTCCACCCCAGATGGATTAGCGAGATCATGCATCCTGGCAGGATGATGGAGACATTGCTCCAAGAAGAAAGACAAAGAAGGTAGTCCCAGACATGAGGACCACAATGGCCCTCCCAGGAAAAATGATGGATTAGGCCCTCTAAGGTAGGAATATGATACTGCACAACTATGGTGGATGACATAAATGGTGCTCCATGGGAGAAAAAGGGATATCATGCATTCTGCAAGGGCGAAGGACTTGGCACTCCCAAGCAGGATGACAGAAATGGCACTCCCAGGTAAGATGAAGGGGACCATTCGTCCAGGCAGGATGAGGGAGATGCACTCCCAGGCAAGGTATGGAGAAAATGCTCCTTGGCGGGATGAAAGAGATGAGCTTACCTACACAGGATGCAGGGTAGTACCCACCCAGGAAGGATGACAGTTACGTCCTCCCATTTGGATGACAAAGAATGCACTCACAGGCAGGGTAATGGCAAGGAGGATGGAGATAGCACTTCCAGGTTGGATGACATAGATCATACCTCAAGATAGGAGGATGGACACAGGTTTCCTAGGCAGGCAGGAGGATAGATATTGTGCTCCCAGGGGAAAAAAAAAGATAGAGACAATGATCCAAGGTAAGATGATAGAGATAGTGTTCCAAGACAGGAGGATGGGGAAAATGATAACAGGAAGTGTGACATAGAAGGCACTCTGAGACAGGATGTCATATACTGGGTATCCAGGTAGGTTGAAGGATATTGTGCATCCAGGCATGATGAGAGACATGGCCTTCCCTGGCCGTACGGTAGACATGATACACCACAAGAGCATGATGGAGATCGTGCTCTGAGATGAGATAATTGAGAAGGCACTCCCAGTCTGTTTGAAGGTAATCACACATTCAGGTACAATGAAGGGCGGGGCACTCTCAAGTAGAGTGAGTAATATCATGCTTCAAGACATGATGACTGAGACTGTGCCTGCAAAAAAGATGAAGAGGAGGCTTTCCCACAAAAGATACGGCATATTTTGCTCCTAGACAGGTTGACATAAGAGCACTTTTTTTCAGGGAGATGGAGTTCATGTCCCCAAGTGATGGTGGATATAGTATAACCAGGAACTATGTGGCTTCCACGTTCCCTGCCACAATGACACATGGTGTTTCCACCTTGACGGAAGGAGACCATGTCCCCAGGCAGGGTGACAGAGCTCGCTACTCAGGCAAAACAATAGAAATTGCATTCCACATGTGGATGATGGAAGTCCTCTCCCATGTACGATGAAGTACATCTCACTCCCAGGTAGAATGTCTGAAAACATGCTCCCAGACTGGATTTCTGAGATGGCCATCTAAACAGGATGACGTGGATCCGCACCCAGGCAGCATGACAGAGATCATGATCCAAGGCATGAAGAAGGATACCATCCTTTTTCAGGAAAAGGGGGACAGGGAGACCACACACCTAGGCAGGATGATGGATATGGTGCTCCCAGACAAAAAGAGAGATAAGGCCCTCCATGACAGGATGAGGGATACTGCACTACCAGAGAAGATGAGAGAAATGGTTCCCCATGACAAAAGTGAGTTTGTGCTTCCTGCCACGATGACAGAGTTGGCGCTCCTGGGAAGCATGACAGAGGTAGAGGTCCTAGAGATGAAGGGGACCACTATTCCAGGCATGGTGAGAGAGACATGTTCATAGGCAAGATGTTGGAGAACATGCTCCCTGGCAGGATGAAGGATATGGTCTTATGAGGCAGGATGGTGAAGATCATGTCCCCATGATGGATGACAAATAAGTGCTACCAGGCAGGTTTCTTAGACGGCACTCAAGTGCAGGATGAAAAGAAAAACCATTCTCCCAGGCACCAAGACAGGACGACGGAGATGGATGTCCCATGCAGGATGAAGGTAACCACTCTTCCAGGCAGGATAAGGAGATGTGCTCCAGGGAAAATGTTGGAGAAGATGCTCCCTGGTTGGATGATGAAGACAGTCTTCATAGGCAGGATGCTGGAGATTGTGCTCTGAGGAAGGGTGACAGATATGCAGTCCCAAGTAGAATTTGTAGGTGGTACTCCAGCGTACTGATGAAAGAGGTGCTTCTTCCAGACCCTGATATAGGATGAAAGAGATGATGCTCCCAAGCAGGATGACGATGACTGTTCTAGCAAGGTAAATGACCATAGGGTTCTCTGAAGCAGGATGCAAGATATGTGCTACCAGGTAGGATGAATAAAACAGCAATCCCAGGCAGGTTGACCAACATCATGTTCCCGACGGTATGTCTGAGAACTTGAATTCCAGACAGAATGAGATAGTTCGTGTTGCTAAGCATGATGAAGTACGTCACTCTCCCAGCCTGGAAGAGGGAGAGTCACCTGTAGTCAGGATTATGCAGACTGTGCTCAATGGCAGGATGAAAGAGATGGCCTTTCTATGCAGAATTATGGTTTCTCACACCCACTAAGTATGACAGAGATGACACTTCCAGGCAGGAATTGTAGACTGCCCTATAGGGAGAAATGTTGGAGATCATGCTCCCAGGAAAATTTATGGAAATGATGGAAACCATTTTCCCAAAAGGAGAAAAAGGTGACACTCCCATGTTAGGAGACTGGGATTCCTCCTCAAGGCAATAAATCAGAAATCTTACTCTACACATAATTAAACAGATCATACTCTCAGGCAGTATAAGAGACACAGCAACGAAGGGGATGTAATGAATATTGCTCTCCAGGGCAGGAAATGTTGACAACATATCCAGGCAGATTGAATGTATTCACACTCCCAGGTATAATGAAGGATACTGCACTCTCAGCTAAGATAAATGATATCCTGGGGGAGGAGCCAGAAGGGCAGAACAGCATGGAAGCTTTTTGTGTGTCTCACATCCATGAAATACAGCCAGACCCACAGTAAACCATCCTACACACCTAGAAACTGATTGAAGTTTAACACAACAGTCTGCACAACCTGAACCACAGAATTCAGCAAGTATGCGGCACAAAGAGCTGAACTTGGGGAGCAAGAAGCCCCAAAAGGTAGGGAACCCATTTTGTGGTCAGAGAGAGGACAGACTGGGGCAGGGAGAAAACATACGGGAAAAGGACACCTCCCCAAAAGCAGCTGGAGAGAAAGTAGAAAATTGGAAACACCCACAGGAACTAAAGTAAAAAGGGAGAAAGGACCAAGGAGAAAGCAGAGGGTTTAAATTCCATGAAGACTGTAGACAAGGGGAGTTGCAAAGGCTGCAACTCCTCAGCTCGATACCTGGCAGTGCTCTGGTGGGAAAGGTGAATGCCCAGGAACAGAGTGGGGTCTGGGAGGTTCTTGGGCCACACGGGGAAAACTGGTTTCACTGTTGGAAGACCATTTGTTAGAGACTGTTGACATCACCTGTTCCCAGCTGACCCTGAAAGACAGCCACATTCGCTGGTGCTGGGGCAAGGTTGTTGAGGGTGAAGCCTGGTGCCAGATCTGTGTTGCGATTTTCCGTAATCCCTGAAAAGCTGATGCTACACTGTCTCGCGATCTTTTCTGGGGGCGGGCTGGCACCTGGCCGCAGTGTCGGGACACTGGCAACAGCAGAGTCCGGCGGGAATTCCTGGGTGCAGCCAACCTCCGCTATTGCTCATTTGGCCATTGCTCGGTGAGACCCTCCCACAGAGGGGTGCAACAGATCAAAGCTGCAATCTGTCAGAAGTAAGGGGCTGGGGAAAACAGCTGCATCTGAGACAAAACTTGGGACAGAGTACTGCCTGGGGCCTGGTCACGGAGAGTGCAAAAGTGGGGAGTGGATGAGAGCTGAAGATGGAGGACCGGTGAGCGATTGAAGATCCATGAGTACAGACTGGGTAACTGGGTGGCGCCTTTTTCACCACTAGTAGGATGCCTATGCGCACCTAACAGCCCTGGAACAATCAACCACAGTAGCCTAGCAGCGCCATCTAGTGGAGAGCAGAGGTGTTACACGAAGCCCCGCCCAACTGGGCCAACTTTCCTCTTCAAAAACAAAAACCTCATCCCCAGCTTAATTTATGGACTACAAAGAGCTACATGGACTGATCTGTAGGGGAAAATGAAGCCATTTCAGTCCTACTTCAATCTGTGAACAGTTTTATCTATTCATTTCTTTTCTTTTTTTCTCTCTTTTCCTTTTTCTTTTTTAGAATTCTTTTCTTTTTCTTCAATACAGAAAGAAAAAAAGTCATTTTATTTTCAATTTTTATTAAATATATCTGTCTTTAGTTTTTATTAGTAAATTTTTTTCCTTGTGTAATTTTTTTCAAAATCTACTTTACTTCCATCATTTTATTTTAATCTACTTCAGTGTACTCACCTTTTCAAATTTTCAAGCAATTTCCTTTTTTTCTTTCTTTTTCTTTTTTCTCTTTTTCATGTCTTTTTTTCTTGAATGCAGAAAAACAGAAAAACTTCATTTGTACTTTAAAATTCTTTTAAAATATTTTATTTAATTTTTATTACTATATTTTTTGCTTTTATATTTTCTTTTTCAAATTCTATCTTACTCCCATCATTTTATTTCAACTACTACAGTGTATTCACTTTTACAAATTTTCAAACTATTTCTTTTTTTTTATCCTTTTACTCTTATTCATTTCTTTCTTTTTTCTTAAATACAGAAAACTAAAACATTCATATTTCTTATTAACTTTAATTAAAATTATTTTTCTATAATTTTTATACTATATTCTCTACTATTGTGTATAATTTTTTCAAATTCTATTTTACCCACATCTTCTCATTTTAGTCTACTTAAGTGTAATCATTTTCTCAAAATCTCAAACGATTTCCATCTTTTTTCACCCTCCCCCCCTTTGTTTTCATTTCTCTAATCTGTCAAACCACGTTAACACCCAGACCAAAACACACCTAGGGTCTAGCATCATCTATTCGAAGTGTGTGTGTGTGTGTGTGTGTGTGTGTGTGTGTGTGTGTGTGTGTGTGTGTAATTTTTGATTTTTATGTTATTTAATTTTAATTTTTTTTAATTTCAATTTTCCTACTTCTTTAATTCCTTTTCTCCCTTCAAATGACAAAATAAAGGATTTCACCCCAAAGAAAGTCAAAGAAATGACAGCCAGGGATTTAACCAACACAGATACAAGAACCATGTCTGAACCAGAATTTAGAATCATGATAACAAGAATACTAGCTGGAGTCAAACATAGATTAGAATCCCCTTCTGCAGGGATAAGAGAAGTAAAAAATATCCAGAATTAAATTTAAAATGCTATAACGGTGCTGCAGTCACAGATGGATGCAGTGGCGGTAAGGATGAACAAGGCAGAACAGAGAATCAGTTTTCTGAGAACATAGTGCACAAGCTTATAGAGAATACAGAAGCAGAAACAAAGAGGGAGATTAAGACAAAAGAGCATGATTTAAGAAGTAGAGAAATCAGTGACTCATTAAAAAGGAAAAACATCAGAGTCATAGAGGACCCAGAGGAGGAAAAGAGAGAAATAGGGGTAGTAAAGTTATGTGAGCAAATCATGGCAGAAACTTTCCTAAACTGTGGAAAGATACAGACATCAAAATCCAGCAATCACAGAGGACTCCCATTAGATTCAACAAAAACTGACCATCAACAAGCCATATCATACTGAAATTCACAAAATACTCAGGCAAGGAGAGAATAATGAAAGCAGCAAGGTGGGGAAAAAAAGTCGCTAACCTAGAAGGGAAGACAGATCAGGTTTTCAGCACACATATCCACAGAAACTTGGCAGGCCACAAAGGAGTGGCGAAATATATTCCGTTGGCTGAACTGAATACGGCTGAAATAGAAAAATACACAGCCAGGAATTCTTTACCCAGCAAGGTTGTCATTCAAAAATAGAAGGAGAGAGAAAAAGTTTCCCATACAAACAAAAATTAAAGGAGTTTGTGACCAGTAAACCAGCCCTGCAAGGAATCTTAAGGGTGGCTCTCTGAGGGGAGAAAAGATGAAAATTACATATACATACCTATAAATTATACTATATAATATAATAAAATATAATAATATGATATGAATGATTATAATATAATATAATATAATATAATATAATATAAATGCAAAAATATGTATACATATACATACATATGTATATGTATACATATATGTATATATGTATATATGTACATATATATGTATATACACATATATATGTGTGTGTTTACATATATATACACACACCAAAAGGAACCAAAGACTAGAAAGGACCATAGAACACCACCAGATACTCCAACTCTACAAGCATCATAATGGCAGTAAATGCATATCTTTCAGTACTCACTCTAAACGTCAATGGACTCAATACTCCAATCAAAAGATATGGTGGATAAGAAAACAAGATCTATCTATATGTTATTTACAAAGGACCCCCTTTAGACTGAAAGATCCCTTCAGATTTAAAATAAGGAGGTGGAGAAGGCAGGAATAGCCATACGTCCATCAGACAATCTAGACTTTAAAATAAAAACTGTATCAAGAGATGCAGAAGGGCATATATCATAATCAAGGGGTCTATCCACCAACAAGACCTAAAAATTGTAAACAGTTATGTGTCAAATGTGGGGACCAGCCAAATATATAAATCAATTAAAAACAAACATAAAGAAACGCATCAATAGTAATACCACAATAGGAGGAGTCTTTAACACCCCACTAGCAGCAATGGACAGATCATCTCATCAAAAAATCAACACAGAAACAAAGGCTTTGAATGACACACTGGACCAGATGGACTTCACAGATATATTCAGAATAGCTCATCCTCAAGCATCAGAATATACATTCTTGTCCAGTGTGCATGGAACATTCTCCAGAATAGACCATATACTGGGAAACAAATCTGCCCTAAGTAAGTACAAAATGATCAAGATCATACCGTGCATATTCTCAGACCACAATGGTATGAAACTCAAATCAACCACAAGAAACAATTTGTAAAGGTAACACATTCTTGGAGACTGAAGAACATCCTACCAAACATTGAATGGGCTAACACAGAAGGGAAAGAGGAAATTAAGTATACAGAAGTCAAAGAAAATGATAGCACCACAACCGAAACATCTGAGATGCAGCAAAGGTGGTCATAAGAGGAACGTATATAGCAACGCAGGGCTTCCTAAAAAAGGAAGAAAGATCTCAGAGACACAACCTAACCTTATGCCTTACGAGCTGGAAAACAACAGCAAATAAAACCCAAAAACACCAGAAGACAGGAAATGACAAACATTAGAGCAGAAATTAATGTTATCAAAACCAAAAACAAACAAACAAACAAACAAAACAGTAGAACAGATCAATGAAACCAGAAGCTGGTTCTTTGAAAGAATTAACAAAATTGATAAACCACTAGTCAGTTTGATCAAGAAGAAAAAGGAAAGGAACCAAATAAGCAAAATCAAGAATGAAAGAGGTGAAATCACAACCAACACAACAGAAATACAAACAATAATAAGAGAATATTATGAACAATTATATGCCACTAAAATGGACTATATGGAAGAAATGGACAAATTCCTAGAAATATATACACTACCAAAGCTGAAACAGGAATAAATAGAAAATGTAAACAAACCCATAATCAGTAAGGAAATCGAATTAGCAATAAAAAAATCTGCCAAAAAAAACACGATTCCAGGGCCAGATGGTTTTCCAGAGGAATTCTACCAAACACTTAAAGAAGAGTTAACACCTATTCTCTTGAAACTGTTCCAAAAAAATAGAAATGGACAGAAAACTTCCAAACTCTTTCTATGAAGCCAGCGTTACCTTGATTCCAAAACCAGACAGAGACCCCACTAACAAAGAGAACTATAGACCAAATTCCCTGATGGACATGGATGCAAAGTTCCTCAACAAGGTATTAGCCAAACGGATCCAACAATATTAAAAAAAAAAAAAAAATTATTCACCACAACCAAGTGTGATTTATACCTGGGATGCAAGGCTGGTTCAATATCCACAAAATAATTAACGTGATTCATCACATCAATAAAAGAAAGGACAAGAACCATATGATCTTCTCAATAGGTGCAGAGAAAGCTTTTGAATAAATACAGCAACGTTTCTTGATAAAAGCTCTCAAGAAAGTCGGGATAGAAGGAGCCTAACTCGAGATCATAAAAGCCATATTGAACGACCCAACGCTAATATCATCCTCAAAAGGGAAAAACTGAGAACGTTCCCCCTAAGGTCAGGTACAAGACAGAGATGTTCTCTATCTCCACGATTATTCAACAGAGAATTAATTGGAAGTCTTAGCCTCTGCAATCAGGCAACACAAAGAAATAAAAGGCATCCAAATCAGCCAGGAGGAGGTCAAACTTTCACTCTTCACAGATGACATGATACTTGATATGGAAAACCCAAAAGATTCTACCCAAAAACTGCTAGAACTGATCCATGGATCCAACAAAGTTGCAGGATATAAAATCAATGCGCAGAAATAGGTTGCATTCCTATACACCAACAACGAAGCCACAGAAAGAGAAATCAAGGAATTGATCCCATTTACAGTTGCACAAAAACCCCTAAGATACCTAGGAATAAATCTAACCAAAGAGGTGGAAAATCCATACACTGAAAACCATAAAAAGCTTATGAAAGCAATTGAAGAAGACACACAAAGAAATGGAAAAAGATTCCATGCTCCTGGATAGGAAGAACATCTATTGTTAAATGTCGATACCGCCCAAAGCAATCTACATATTCAACGTAATCCCTATCAAAGTAACACCAACATTCTTCACAGAGCTAGAACAAATGACCCTAAAATTTGTTTGGAACCAGAAAAGACCCCGAATACCCAAAGCAATCTTGAAAAAAAAAAAACCAAAGCAGGACGCCTCACAATCCCAGACTTCAAGCTATAGTTGATGATACAAAGCTGTAATCATCATCACGACAGTATGATACTGGCACAACAACAGACACTCAGATCAATGGAACAGAATGGAGAACCAGAAATGGACCAGCAAACATATGTCCAACTAATCTTTGACAAAGACGAAAGAATATCCAATGGAATAAAGACCGTCTCTTCAGCAAGTGTTGCTGGGAAAAGTGGACAGCGACATGCAGAAGAATGAACTTAGACCACTTTCTTACTCCATACACAAAAATAAACTCAAAATGATGAAACACCTAAATGCAAGACAGGAAGCCACCAAATCCTCGAGGAGCAGCAGGCAAAAGTCTCTTTGATCTTGGCCCCAACAACTGCTTACTCAACGTGTCCTCTAGAGAGAAGGGAAACAAGAAAAAAGAACTTCTGGGACCTCATCAAAATAAAAACGTCTGTACAGCATAGGAAACAATCAGCAAAACTAAAAAGCTAGTGAAAGAATGGGAGAAGATATTTGCAAGCGACATATCAGATAAAGGGTTCGTATCCAAAATCTATAAAGAACTTATCGAACTCAAACCCCCAAAAAGCAAATGATCCACTGAAGAAGTGGGCAAAAGACATGAATAGACTCTTCTCCAAAGAAGACATCCAGATGGCCAACTGACACATGAAAAAATGCTCGATTTCATTCATCATCAGTGAAATACAAGTCAAAACCACAATGAGACACCACCTTACACCTGTCAGAATGGCTAACATTCGCAAGTCAGGCAACAACAGATGTTGGTGAGGATGCAGAGAAAGAGGATCTCTGTTGCATCATTGGTGAGAATGCAAGATGGTGCAGCCATTCTGGAGAACAGTATGGAGGTTCCTCAAAAACTAAAGTAGAACTACCCTGTGAGCCACCAATTAACGATATCCAAGGGATACGGATATGCTGTTTCGAAGGGGCACATGCTCCCCAATGTTTATAGCAGCACTATCAACAATAGCCAAAGTATGGAAAGAGTCCAAACGTCCATCGATGCGTGAATGGATAAAGGTGTAGTGTGTGTGTGTGTGTGTGTGTGTGTGTGTGTGTGTGTGTGTGTATAAAAAACATATATATATACATATATATACATATGTATATGTATATGTATATACATATATACATATACACATATACACATTCACATACACATATACATATACATACACATACACGTAAATATATACATATACATATACATATACATATACATATACATATACATATACATATACATATACATATACATATACATATACATATACATACTACATATAAATGTATGTATATGGTGACAGATTCCCCAGAGGCAGAAAAAAGGAGACAGAAGTTTATTGGAGTCTTGGGTCTGGACAATGGGGGAGGGAGAGGCCATCTGTCATGCAGTGGAGGTGCGGGGCTGTCTTCCAGGAGGAAGGTGAGCAGGCAGGGCTCATGGCTGTTTTGAGGCAGGTCGCCCGATGGACATGTTTGTGTTCAGCCAGGAAGTGGGGGGTGGCCACTGTGGGCCCTTATCCCTTTACTCGGGTTTCCACTGCTCCAGTTGGTGGCGCAAAAGCGACCTCTGCCCACAGCCTCTGCCCCGTGGACACAGCACGCCGTCCCTGGAGGATGGTCACTCGGCCCAGAGTCAAAGCTTGATAGCCAGGGATGCGCAGGCTGCTGTCTTGATGGAGGAGGAGCAAGAACACGGCTTCTACTGGATCTAAGCTGCGTGGGGCCCACGCTGCTCCACGCCATTGTTCAGAGCTGTTGGCAGGGAGCCGCGGGTTCTCTTTCCTCCGCTTCCCTCTCTTCCTGAGCGCTCCAAGGGGCTGAGTCCAAGCCTGGCTTTGCAGGGCACTGCACAGAACTCGGGCTCCTGAGATGCAAAACACAAAGGCAGTGGAGAGGACTAGAAGCAGCCTGCGACTACCTGCCGTGCGTGGCTGGGGCCCGGGCACCTTCCCTGGCCTTTGAAAACTCCAGCCCACGCGGTGCAGCCAGGACACATGCCTTCCTGTTGTGGTCTCTGATCCAGTGCTGGAGGGCTCCTAGCCAGCCCTCCTGTCTGTTGAGCATGATGACATGGGAAACAAGCATAAGTAAACTTGAATGGAAAGCAGGAGACTCTAGAGGACGACGTGCGCAAGGCAGGCCCATTGCAGACCTTTGAGCGGGAGAACACCAGGCGCCTCTTTGAAGGTTTGGCTTAGAGGGAGTTGTCTTATTGCCTCTTCTGCCAGAGAAGACCCCTGTGTCCCCTGCTGGACATGTGCAGAGTGAGCTGGGCCCTTCAGGTTTTCAGACCACGAGGTCAAACAAAGCCACTTCCTGAGGGCCCACCCAAGGTCTCCTTGAGCAGGGGCAGCATCTCTGCCCTCCCAAGGCTTCCAAATCTTGGTAGCCATGCCTCCCAAGGCTTCCAAGGCTTGGGAGCCACGCCTCCCAAGGCTTCCAAGGCTTGGGAGCTATGCTTCCCAAGGCTGCAGCGTTCTGCTGTGTGGCACTCGCAGCCACTCTCACCAGCCGGCTCCTGGTGACAGCCAGTCATACTCCAGTGAATTCCTTCCATGTTGCCCAGAACATCTTCAGAGTGAAGTAACAGCACACATACAACTAGGCGTTCACACTCAGGCTTCTTCCGGGCTGGTGATCCAAGGACCTGCTGGAAGGAAGGGAGATTGCTTTGCCCTGTGGAGAAAAATCCTTCTTGCTCAAGGAGCAGGGGGAAGTTTTTGACAGCGTCTGCTTCTGCAGAGGCATCTCGGCAAGACCTTTGTTAAAACGTATTTCTCGTCTTTTATTAATGAGATTTGGTTCAGGGAGATCATGTGGGGGAATGAAAACTCTGCCTTGGAAGGCAGTTTGAAGAGCTGGCTGGGGCTCGGTGACAAGGGACTCGGCAGCTGTTGTCAGGTATTTGGGCTACACTGGATGGTGGGTGTCGGGGGACAGAGCCACTGGGTGGGTGATCCCGCAGAGGGTGGCTAGCTGGAGAGGAGCACTGAGGGGTCCACACAACCCCTCGCCCCCATGAGCCACCCCGGGATCTCCATAGCATCCTAGCTGAAAACCTAGTCTTTGTGGCTGGAAAGCTTGGATTTGAGTCCGAGCATGTGACCTTGGGCAAGCCTCAATTTCTCCATCTGTGAAATGAGGAAATCATCACAAGTTGTGGGGGGAGTGAGTGGGGTCACCCGTGCAGAGAGCTCGGTGCACAGTGGCCTTGCTCAGGCCAGGCCGGGTTCCTTCAGCTCTGGGGTTCTGCTGAAGGCCGTGGTGCGTCCATGCTGCACCTCTGTCCTGGGAGGTTTGTTTTCCACAGCCTCCCCCCCCACCACCGCCATTCTCCAAGGCTGATGAAACTTAACCCGTAGATTGTTCAGAGCAGCGTTGCATAGAAGTGGACATACCTCCAATGTCCATCAACTTATGAATGGGAATTGCAAATAATATAATGTGATAATACATGGTGAAATCTATCTTGGGTTTGAGGGCATTGTTTCAACAGAACAGAAGTGTTGTTCCTATACGCCACCTGAGGAGCCCTCTCCCCCTGTTCCTGGCCCCCACCCTCCCTCCTTCTACCTCCTTTCTGTCTCTGGAACGTTCACTGAGGTGCCCTGATGCACTTGGCGGTCGCTCTGCTGGAGAGGCCCACACTCGCTGGCTGAAAACCACGTCAGTGGTTTATTCTGGGAAAACCACATTCAGCATTTGCTTCCAAGGGTGAGCGGCCTTAAGTAATCCTATCTGAAGCCCCCTTTGCTGGAAGGAGTTGACTGACAACTCATTCTGTCTCAGACACTGAGATTGATTGCCTGAGAAAGACCAGGAAATCCCACAGGAAGGCCTGTGATGGGGCAACTGTCGAACTCAGTGACTGCACGGGCACACCGAGCAGGTGTCGACTGGGCTCACTGGGAAGCGTCGGATATGAAACGGCTGCACAGTGCAGCACGCACGTGCAAAGTGCAAAGCTCAGGACTACATGATTCAGTGAGAAGACATAGATGGGAAATTACTGGAGCTGAAATTTTATTGCAAAGTTGTTTATCTTTGTTATTACTTTCTGAATCCTTTTGTGCTTTTTGTTCACGGCAGTGGATAGAGGCACTCTTACTTACACTTTAAGCAGAGATTAGGAGGGAAAAATATTCCTCACGGCACCACAAAATACCAGAGTAACTCTCAGCCAGGCCTGTGATTTCTCTCATTACAATGAAATATCTAGAAATTGAAATAACAATAATAAAAACTTTTTTTGTAGTCCTTTTGCACAGACCGTTCACGTGATTTCCGTTTGATGCCAGTTAGCATTTCTTATTACAATAATAATGGTGAGAACAGGCTCCCAGAAAGATGTGGCCTGGGACTCCTTCACTTTGGTTTCCAGCTTGTTGTGCAGGGATCCTGGCCGACTTCTGAGAGAAGACGACCCCTGGACAGACCGCTAAGGTGATGTGATGTTAATAACAGGGATGATTCATCTTTTACTTTTTCATAAAGCTGATTACTTTTCAGAATCATAGTCTACATCCTTGGATTATTTAAAATCGCATGCAATTTTTATTAAAAGGGAAACTAATTTTGTGAACTGAAGAAATATACACTTGAACATAGGCATACATAAAACATCTGGAGTTTTAAGTATTAACAAAGGTGTGGGTTTCTTATATTCATTCTTCTTGCAGTTATTTCCTGCTGCAATCAGAGTAAGAAGAAATACATCTTCTTTTTTAATTCTCAGCGTTGCTGTTCAGGTATAACAGTTCAGGAGTGTTGTCAGTAAGGCCTGTCGACCAGCTTACCTAGGCAGGCACTCGGGAGCTCACTGGAAATGAAGATTCGTGGGGTGCCTGGCTGGGGCTCAGTAGGTAGAGCACGTGACTCTTGATCTCAACAACATGTTGGATGTAGAGATTACTTAAAAATAGAGTCTTTTTTTAATGTTTGTTCATTTTTGAGAGAGACAGAGAGACAGAGAGAGAGGGAGGGAGGGAGAGAGAGATAGTAGGAGTGAGCAGGGGTGGGGCAGAGGGAGAGGAAGACACAGAACCCAAAAGAGGCTCCAGGCCCTCAGCTGTCAGCACAGAGCCCAACATGGGGCTTGAACTCACAAATGGTGAGATCATGACCCGAGCCGAAGTCAGAGACTGAACCGACTGAGCCACCCAGGCAACCCAAAATGAAATCTTTTTAAAAACATAAGAAATGCACATTCTTATCCCCTCCCTGGACCTGAGTGTCTGGGACCAGTAACCTGTGTTAACCATGCTCGTCATCCTGGTGATTGATGAGGGCTTTAGAGATGCAGAGGTCACTTCCTTGTTAGGGTCACAGTTGGATAGGGGTTAAAACATTGTTTGGACTCAGATTGCCTGGAATCAAACCCCAGATTCAACGCCTCTATCTCTTTGCTCTGTGACCACAGAGTAAACCTTAAAATAGGAGCATGTTTATAGTGAGGGTCGGGTGTGTGTGTGGGGGGAGCATTTTCAATTGCTCTTGGACACACAACCCATTCTTCATTTAACCCAGAGGGCTCCCCTTCCCAGCACCCCACGCAGCCAGACAGATCCGACGTACATTCCAGGCAAAGAAAACCACTGTTTTCACATGTGGGCAAATAACGTTCAGAAGCTGTTGGCCTAAGTGTAAATGAGAGATGTGGATGACTGTTCGCAGAGTGAGTTTACTGCCCCAGAAACTGGATCAAATCCTGAGGAAGAATGGAGGAATGGATAGGTCTCAAAGTCAGGCAAGAGAGAGGGGAAGTGATGTGAGGCTTCTTGGGAATGAGGTTCAGGAGGCAGTCTGGGAACCAGATTATGGCAGATTGCGTATTCCACAAATGGCCATGCTGATATTCCCTGTCCCACGTGTCCTTTAAATTTTTTTTTAACATTTATTTATTTTTGAGACAGAGAGAGACAGAGCATGAATCGGGGAGGGTCAGACAGAGGGAGACACAGAATCTGAAACAGTCTTCAGGCTCTGAGCTGTCAGCACAGAGCCCTACGCGGGGCTCAAACTCATGGACCGTGAGATCATGACCTGAGCCAAAGTGGGCCGCTTAACCAACTGAGCCACCCAGACGCCCCTTTGTCCATGTGTTCTTACCGAACTCTGCCCCTGCCTCACTGAAAGTCAGTCTTGGGGCTCCTGGAGGGCTCGGTCGGTTAAGCGTCCAACTCTTGATTTCAGATCACGTCATGATCTCATGGTTACTGGGTTTGAGGTTGTGTCAGGCTCTGTGCTGATAACACAGAGCCTGCTTGGGATTCTCTCTCTCTCTCTCTCTCTCTCTCTCTCTCTCTCTCTCTCTCTTTCTCTCTTTCTCTCTCTTTCCCTTCCCTTCCCTTCCTCCCTTCCCTTCCCTTCCCTTCCCTTCCCTTCCCTTCCCTTCCCTTCCCTTCCCTTCCCTCCCTCAAGCTCTCTCTCAAAAATACATAAACTTGAGAGAGATGAGTGGGGGATGGGCAGAGAGAGAGGGAGACACAGAATCCAAAGCAGGCTCCAGGATCCCAGCTATCAACACAGAGCCCAACGCAGGGCTCAAACTCACAAACTGTGAGCTCATGACCTGAGCCAAAGTCAGATTCTCAACTGACTGAGCCACCCGGGTTGCCCCTAAAATAAGTAGACTTTAAAAGAAAAAAAAAATAAAGTCAGTCTTATGTCCCTTCCTTTTGAAATTGGGTAGGCGTCTGTGACAGCCGGGTGGGGAATGTGGCAGAAGTGATGATGCATGGCTTCTGGGACTCGTTTGGAAAAGGTGTCCAAAAGGCAGTGTCTTCTTGGTTGTGTCTCTCACTGAACATACCCCTTTGGGGGCTCAGAACTGCCACACCAGGGAGCATGAAGTCACTATGCTGGGGGAGGTGCATAGGAAAGGAGATGTTGCCGAAGCCCCAGCTGTCTCTGAGTCTCCCCAGTGCAGACTCCAGGTATGTGAGGGAAGGCGACTCTCATGGCAGCCGCCATCTGACTGCAGTCTTGCGAGAGATCCTGAGTGAGAACTGCCAGGCACAGCTGCTCCCGAGTCCCCTTCCCATGACTCCCTCTCCCCAAAACAGGGATAACAGGTGTTACTATCTTTGAAGAGCTAAGTCTCAGGGTTCATTATTAGGGAGCAGTAGGAACTGTAGCACCAATAACTTGTTTCTCTGTGGTAGGAACTGCCTCTCGGCTGGGGTCAGGAAGTTGACCATTGGTCATCCAGCTGCAAGGTCACTCATCTGTGCCTGGGACTCTGCACAGACCTCCTTCCAGCCCACCTCCTGTAGACACCGCCACGCTCCCGGGATGAAGGTAGCTGCTTGGCGATGCAGAGAACAGAAAGGCTTTGCCGCTGTCTGGGAGGAGACAAGGCAACTCCAAGTCTCCTACTTGCCTGGGGGGGGGAGAGATTAGTCTGCTTCGTGTGTGTCAGAGTCACAGGGCGTTGCTTGGTTCATGGGGAGTGGTAAAAGTAGTGGCCGCAGTTACTTACTGGTTTTGTACAGCAGATGGGTGCGAGGACTGTGCCGGAACACAGATTGGACAAGCGCTGACGTGGCTGCTCATGAGGCTGAGCCCAGGGAGCTTCAAGGGGGTCACACGTCCCCCTGGTGCACCAGGGATGATCTTGATGATGGTGTTGGTGGTGGTGGGTGGAGGGTGGTGTGATGTGACGTGATATGGGCTCACAGTGAGCAGTCATGAAAGAATTCTTGACACATTTTCAGTGCGAAAAGGTGGTTTTATCAAAGGCACAGGGACAGGACCCCTGGGCAGAAAGAGATGCACTGGGATTGTGAGGAGCTTTCAACTTGGGGGCAGGTAGAAATCAAGGCATTTTGCAAAATGACGGTGTTTGCATGTCGAAGAGGTCTTGCGGGATCCTGGAGGTCTGGCTTTTGTCAAGCTAAGGTGGCTTTTTGCCTCTAGCAAAGCATTAACGGTAATGCTTTACGCATCATACTTCATGCGGTCCTGAGTTCCTGTGCTCTGCCTGCCTCAAGGAGGTTGCGAGTTCTAAGGCAGTTTAATTTTACCTTCCTGTCTTTTGCCTTTGTTCTCCTTGTCAAGGATGATGATGGCGGCTAAGCTTCCTCGTTGTCCGTCACGCATCAGATGCTCGGCGAAGGGTCTGAACCACTCAGTTCTCACTGCAACGCTATCAGGTAGGTCCTACTCTTGTTCCCGTGTTCCAGGCAGGGGGAGGAGGCACTGGGGGATCACATAACTGGCCCTGTCTTATGCAGTCATGAGCTGCCCTGGGCTCCTCATTGTTAACATCTCCAAGTAGCACGTATTTCGAGGTCTGCACTGCATATATAATGTGACTTCATCTTCAAAGCAAACTTGTGAGGGAGTTGAGGAGACCTCCGTTTTTTTCTAGTTTGAAGCTACCATCCAGAAAGTTAAGTGGCATCCTCACAGTGACACTGGACATGAGGCAGAATGGTGTCCGTGGGGGTAAGTGTCAGGCGTGCCGTTTGGAAAACAGTCCAGGTGTGTAAAGGAGAGGTCGCGTGAGATGCGGCTGAAGTGAGGGCCAGAAGCGTGGAGCTGGGACTTCATTCAGGATGAAAGGGGGAGCCACAGAATGCACCCGACGTGCGTAGTTGAGGTTTGTCCCTGGTGTGGAGGAGAGTGTGGAGTGGGAGAGGAGAGCTGATGTGATGGGGTCCCAGCAGGGGCAAGGTGCCGACCTGGCAGGTCACAGGGTCTGACGAAGGACATGCTGTTCTGGAGAAGGCGGTGTCTTAGCAGCATCTCCGCTGTGGTTGAAGACACACAGAGGGGAGTAATTCTGAGCCACGCCTGAGGTGGTGAGGGTGAGTGGGCAGGAAACAAGGGGACGCCTCCACCTCCCGTCGGCCCCAGAGTCAAATGTGAAATGGCCTGACTTGCAGGGAACAGCCAACAGTGAACCACGTTTCACTTTTCTTGCAAAGAGTCTGGTAGATTTCCCACTGTTTTTTCAGATAGCGCGATGGGATCTGTGAAGGGGACACACTCACAGATCCCGTTAGGACACGCGGCACCCTGTCAGGGGCGGAGAGTTGGAGGAATCTGTTGGGGTGCATGTTGGCTGTATTGGTGAGGAGGCCAGAAAGCCAGGATGGGATACTAGGCAGACTAGAAGCCACCTCTCTTCTTGCAGCGGAGAAAAGGGTAACAAAAGGTCCACGTGTGCTCCAGCGACAAATAGTAGCTGTCATATCGGTTGTAAAATTTTGACCGTTACGTACCCCAGATTCCTCGGTGGAGTGGAATGTGTGCTCCAGAGCCAGCCAGACCTGGTTGTCTCCCACCTAGTCACCACGTGATCTTGGGAGGTTGCTGAGATTGGCACCAGAGTCAGGTAGGTGATGCTGGACAGGTGGGAATCGGAACACTCAATACAGACATCTTCCTGAGTCCCATCTTGGTTGTCTAAAAAACGGAGGTGGGAAGAACATCCACTGCATTCGGCACCTGTGTAGATGAAGTCAGTTCTCTTAGAGGCAAACCCACTCCATTACTGCTGGAAATGTTAGTCGTAAAGGGGAGGTACAAAGGAGCAATGCCGGAAACGTTCTCGAGTAGGAGGAGGGGCTGTACTCCAAATTCTTGCACATCAACTTCAGGGCTGATGTTAGATACAAGGAGCCGGCCACG
Source organism: Panthera onca (assembly GCF_046562875.1). Classification (NCBI taxonomy): domain Eukaryota; kingdom Metazoa; phylum Chordata; class Mammalia; order Carnivora; family Felidae; genus Panthera; species Panthera onca. Next base: position 13,366,217 of record NC_138358.1, on the reverse strand, counting down.
AAGCTCCTGCAGAACATGACTTCCTGGAAAAAATAGCCCAGCGCCGCTTAGGAAGAGACACATTTCGGCCTTCTGCCAAGTTACTCACATTTCGGACAGTTCGTATTTGAATGCAGAATGGGTTTCAAACAAATTCCTTTCTTTTACCCTGACTACTTGCAGTGAGCTTGGGGTTGAACTCTGCACCTTTGAAGACCATAAGGCATTGAACCTAAATTATTATTTTTTGACACTAATTTCCCCAGACTATTTTTCTAGGGTAGTGATCTCAGTTTAACATACATTGATGAGTTTTAAGTGTTTTTCTTCTCAGAACACATTTATGGGGATGAGCAGGACATAGAACACAAGAATTCAGATTCTCAGAATTTTGAGTCATGGTGTTTGGGACAGAGTAACCAATCTGTGTGTGAGCACACGCGCGCAAACACACACACACACACACACACACACACACACACACACACACACACTCCAGTCTTTACCTGCACATCTGCCTTCTCCAGGAGGAGGAGGGGAAAGGAAGCTCCTCTGTTGCTCGAGCCCTTTTGTTGATTTATCATTTATTATTTTTTAAAATGACTAAAAATGTATTTGGCCTCGTCACTCTGTTTTGGTGTAGGCTTAACCAAGGTCCTCAACCCCTGGGGAAAAGTCCTCCAGATGCCGTGTTTTTTTTTTGTTTTTTTTTTTCTGTTTTTTGTCCAGTTCTCACCTCAGGCACGAGCTTTTATTCATCGGCATGCCTTTGCAAAAGACTGTTGTCCCTCCATCCCTCCGAAAAACACATTTTCCTTATCAGAAATTTTAGAGATTTCCGGTTCCATTTAGTACTGAGAATGAGTAGCAGTGATGATGGCAGTGATGTCGTAGCGATGGACTCATGTGCTGAAAACTGTGACACATGTCAGGTTTCTTTTCTTTACCATAATCTGCCCAGTTCTGTTAGAAAGCCATTTGTGGGTTTGAGGTGAGTGAGGCTAACAGCCCCCTTCCCTTACCATGGGGCAGGGTGGGGGATGTGGACACATTGCCTTGTTTCCTGCTGGGCACGTGACTCCCAACTGGTTATGTGACCAGACCAGGAGTCTTTCTGTGAGGTCATTGGGTTGGTAGTGACCAGGTCTCCTCCTTGGAGGTCAGAACCAAAAGATTCATGCCATGCCCCATCCCATGTCATGGGGAGAGACAGTCTTCCTGCAAACTTCCAACAGACAGGAACCAGTATGGAGGTTCTGAAGGAGCAGACCTTGGGCGTGAGCCAATCTCAGTAGTGCTGGTGTGGGGTGAGGTGGGTCTGTTACCAGAAATAAAAGGAGAGAGCTTGAAAAACATGCGAGAAAGCCAGGAAACAGTTGTTACTTCCAAAGGGGAAGCGTTTTCTGCGGACTCCTGTTGTAAAATGAGCACCGGGCAGAGTAGCAAGGGGTGGATGGATCATCAGAGAAGAGACGAATGGATTTCAATGTTATCCCAGCAGCTTGGATGTTTCAGAAAAGGAGTTGAAAGGGTGGTAAAGAACAGGCCAGTGAGAAGCCTATGGGAGGCGGAGAAATGGCCCCCAAAGATGTCCACCGTAACCCGTTGGGCCTGTGGACACGTCCTCTGCTGTGGCCCAAGGAGCACCGAGGATGGATTAAATAAGGGCCTGGGGATGGGAAGCCCTCCTGGACTGTCTGGACAGGTGCACCATTGCCTCACGGACCCTTAAACGTGGAAGAAGGAGGCACAAGAGAGGTGGGAGTGATGAGGCCAAAGGGAAAGAGGGGGTGAGAGGTGCAAGACGGACTCAATGCACCTTGAAGATGCAGGAAGGGTGCAGATTCGTGGAATGCAGGGGACCCTGCAGCCAGGACGGGCCTCTGCGGCCACCCGGCCAGCGGTGCGCTGTGCCCACAGAGTGATGGAACAGGAGAGGCCCCACCCCACAGGCCCCCAGGGGGGTGGGGCACAACCTGCCCGTATTTGGTGTCAGCCACTTCTGACCTCCAGAATCCACTGAGGTCATCTAAGCCACGATTTGAGATAACTTTTTGCAGTAGCAACAGAAAATTAGTGTAGAAAAAGACCCACATGCTATCAAATCAGGACAGAGGCGGTGCCCTGCAGACTGGCTCAGTGCGTGCCAGCCGCACGGGACCTGGCCTCCCAGAGGCTCTGCTCCGGCCATTCATGTAGAAGGAAAAGTGCCCGTGCCTCCCGGGGCCTGTGCTTGTTGGTTAAGATTGTTCTTTTACGGCAGTTAGCAGAGCACCTACCCGACTCCGTGCTTAGTAACTGCTCGATTGATGCAGATGAACACAGGAGAGGGAGAGACATCCCCATACATACTTTGAGATTCTCCTTCCTTTGTTAAGTAGCCCAACTAGGTCACAAAGAAATGCAGCCTGAATAGACATTGCAGGCTAATCCATTTTGAAGGGTTTTGGCAGCTTTCATGTTTTCATCTCTATAAAATTGTAGTGTACTGAAAGTATGTTCAAATTTCATTAGAAGGTAATGCATGAGGCCACACCTCCTTTTTCTGGACAGGAGAGGGATGCGAGGGGGGAAACAAGGAACACATCAGTTTAAAATTCCACTCCATGTGCATCCATTCTGTGACATTTGCAATAGCAGTCAGAGGCCCATGCCTTGGTTACGGTGTGGCAGCAAGTGGATAGCCAAGCCCGTTAGCCCTGGGTTGTTTCTGAATTAAAAGGTTCACCTTATAGGAGCTCATCTGTGTGCTTCCCCGCTGCACATGGCTGGACATGTGGTTTCTCCTCTGCACTGTTTTCCCCTCCCACACACCCAGTTTTTTTCCCCACTCATTTATTCTTGCCCTGTCTCTCTAGAAGGACAGGGAAGCTTGGAGTCTGGGGTTTGAGCCCCTGCTCCACCACGTACAGGGCTGTTCAGGGCTGTGTCCCCGAGCCTGGCTAGCCGCTTGACTGATGGGGTTGCTGCAGGGTGAACACAGGATTCCGGAAATGCACTTAGCAGAGTAAATGCCCCTACTCTTCTTGTCTACACTGCCTCCACAGCAGTCCTGAGAGCCTGGTGTCTTATCCAAGCTGGTGTTTTTCAATTCCAGCATCTCCTAGGTTAATGAAAGTTCAGGGACCCAGGTTCTTACCAGCCCGTCCTTTACGTTCTGACACCTGGGGTACTGCCCCTTGATTTGCTGCTGTAGTGCTAGATGTGTGTGCTTTGAAAATATCCGTCTTCCTCCACCCTGCCCTGCCCTCCTCCCCACACGCTGAACATCCAGGACAAACCTTCAACCTCATATCACTCACCCGGGCCAGGCTCGTGTGTGCGCCCATATAATCAGTTTCCGCTCGTTGGTTTCTTAACATAAAATCATTTTCTAACTCACTGTTACAATAACAATGATTATTCCTATTGAATCACAATTTGAGGCGCCTCACAGTGTTCCAGTGATCGTTTTGTCTCACCATTACCGTTGCTGTTAATAACTCATGAGGGATGCTTGTCATCCACTCTGATGAGCCCTGGGTCATCCACATACAGCAGTACGGCAGGAGCATTTGGGGGACTGACGTGAGTTCAGGGGCCCCTCCTCTGACCCCATTCAGGGTGTGGGTGTCCTTGATGACACCCTTGTCAGTTTCAGTTTGACCCTTAAACTGCCCCCTCCCTCCTGTCCTGTGGCCTCTGAAAATTCTCAGGCATCTCAGACCTGCCTGCAAGTTTTGTTTGGCCTGACACTGCCTCCCTTCTGAAGGGCGGGGTCAGCCGCAAGGTCAGTGAGCTGGAGGTGAGCAGGGTGGTGGGGTGGCGGTGGGGGTGCTGTGGGTGTCTTTAGAAAGAAAACCACAGGCCCCAAATAGTATCACTTCCCTGAAGTTCCCAAATGGGGGCTTAATGCCTAATCCAACTGCATTTCAGCCCCCCTAGAGATGTAGTCTGAACCAACCAGGAATGTTCCATCAGTGCCAGTGACTCTGCCACAGGGGCCTCTCCACCCACCCCCCAAAGAAAGAAGACGTCTCCTGGATCCAGGGACCCCTTGCTTTCCCCCTGGACAGCAGCCTCCCTGCAACAGCCCTTCGCTGTTGCTAGTAACTTTCTTACCCAGCCCTCCTTCTAGATGGACCTTCCTTTCTGTCCAGCTCCTTGGAGCCCCTTCTGCTTGCTTCTTGGGGTGCTACCCAATTCATGAGTCCTAAAGCCAATCAGATCTTTAAAATCTGCTCAGTTGCATTTTTGTTGTCTGGCAGTCTGTGCAAGAAGGCTCAGCCAGGGTCTCTCTGAGGCTTAGGCCACGTCAGGCATGGCCACCGAAGACCCTGAGGGACCTTTCTTGGGACGGAGGCGTCTGAGTTTGGGACTTATCTTGAGACAAGATTTGAGTGATGTTAATGCTCCTAAGGGAGCAGGGCAGGATGGGGGCCAATAATGGGTGTGCGGTTCCTCTGAGAGACCGTGGGGACAGTGTGGAGACAGTGTAGGAAACGTGTCAGCGTTGCCTAGTGGGGGCAGAGGACTGGGGCATGGGCGTGCAGTGAGCCCACCCTCCATGGTTGATGCTGGGGCAGAGATGCCTTGCAGGCAGCAGCCTTGGCAGGAGGGGGTGTGGGTGGGGCACCCTGTGGGCTGCTCCTGCCTCGCTTCCCGGCCTCCCTGCCACTTGGGGACCAGAAGTCCTGACCATAGTGTTGATAGTGGAATGTCTGCGCCCCCTAAGGGGAGCCCTGGAGGAGGAGTATGAGAGTGTCCTATAAAAGCTGACCGCTTGGGAGAGCACGGGAGGGAAGAAGAGGGCTCTGTCTGTGAGCTGGCCGCAGCCCTCAGACCAGCCAGGAGCCTCTGTGGGAGCAGCCAGTGGGATCAAGCCCAGGGGAGCCTACCCTCCGTTCAGGCCAAGCGTTGGAGCTTCAGACCCAGACGCTGGCAAGGGCAAGACTCTACCCTCACTGCCTCAGCTCTGTCAGGAGCTGAGCCTGCCCAAAGAGGCTGATGGAAGAGAGCAGGTCTCCGCATCCTCTCAGGGGTCATGGCAGCCCTTTGTGGCTTCTCCAAGTGGATTCCTAGGCCACCAGCATGGTCAGGGGGGTTCCAAGATGGACGGAAGTCCAGCAGTGGCAGGATGTGGTAGACGGGCACACGGGAAGAAGCCCTTTTGAGACTCAGAAATGCCTGGGTGTTTTGGGGGGTTTTGACTCGGTCACTAAGGCCACTGGAGGGGTGTCTATGCACCATCATGTGAACATGAAGGAACAACAGGGAAACCCAAACTGATGCACAGCCTGAAAGTAACACACAGGCCTCTGTTCCTCGAAATTTCTGTGGCATGAATGACCAAGGCCGAGGAATGTTCCAGAATAGAAGGTAAATAAACAGATGTGACCACAGAATACAGTTAGTGACCTTGGAATGCATTCTGTGCAGGAACAAAGTTTAATAAGGACATTTTTGGGACAGTTGATGACATTGGAATATGACCCATGCTTTAGATTACGGTGTTGTACTGGTGTTCAATTTCCTGAGGCTGGTCACTGACTTGTGAATATGTGAGAGGATGGTTTTGTCCTCAGGGTGTAGACCCTGAGCACAACCGACAAAGGGGCATGGTATGTGCAACTGACTTGGAAATGATTTAGAAATACAGTAAAACCTTGGATTGTGAGTAATCTGCTCCGCGAGTGTTCCATGAGACGAGCAAACATTTCTAATAAACTTTAACTTGATGAAGGAGCGATGTCTTGTAGTATGAGTCGTACGTGATGCCAAACGTCATGTGGTCACAATTGAGCCAGTGGTTCTTGAAATTTGCTTTGATACATGAGTGTTTTGGATTACAAGCATGTTTCTGGAATGAGATATGCTCAAAAACCAAGGTTTTACTTTATGTACGAGTGCACGCACATATGTATGTACATATGTAAAACCTGGCCAAGCGAAGTATTAGTGAAACGGGCTAAAAGGTATATGGGGGTTCCTTTACTATTCTCGCAGTCTTTTGTAGCTTCGACAGTGATTGCAAGATAAAAGGTAAAGGAAGTTAGTGACCAGTTAGTGAGGCCCGGGAACACACACACACAGTGTCCACTGCATCCCATGGGAGACCAGATCCTCCACCCCTCCTGCCCAGTCTGCTCCCCCACCCCAACATGGCAGAGCCCTTAGATTGTCCACGAAGCTCAGTCTCCAACACCCGCCTTGAGCTCCACCCCTTTGGGACTCATGCTTGGAACCATGCACAGGCTTTTGTTTCTCTTCATTCACATGGTCTTGTTTTCCGCTAGCTGTGCCAACGCTGACCCTTGGTGCACCCCCAGGGTCCCCAGACAGATCAGGAGTGTCCCGCCCTACCATCTTGTAAGCCATATTTTCCAAGCCGTATTGTCCAGATCTGGTCTGTCCAGCCCTATGGCATGATGTGTGGCACATACTTCATTTTCTGGGTCGAATGAGCAGGCCAGGCAGGTGGAGGGTGGTGTGCTCCCAGACCCTTGGGAAGATGTTCTGAGGGAGGAGAGGGACACCTCACTGCTGCTTTCATTGGGGGGGGAGGTGGGTAGGCGTGGGCCAGGTGTTCACCCAGGAATTGTGGTGCTGCCGGCAGGCCCGTGTCAGAAATGACAGGAGGTAGAACTATACTGGAGCAAAGTGTCCTGTCCGTTGTGACCACATCATGCTGGAAACTTTCTTTCTTTCTTTCTTTCTTCGTGTCCCTTTGAGGCTGCGGTCAGGAAGGAGCTGGGTCCCATTGGAAGCTGGGTTTGTGTGGGGTGGGGAGTCCACAGTCCCCAGGAAGGGGGAAGGAGGGGAAAGGGGAAGGGAGGGAAGGGGGAAGGGGGTGCTTTTGTGTGGCCACAGGAGGTCTATAGGAGTTGAAAGGCAGCTAGAGACACAGAAAATAAAAGCATAATGAAGACTCTTAGGGATCCATAAACAAGCTGATGGGGCCCCCCCCTTGGGGTCGTCTTCAAGGCCCGCCAGTGGGGAGCTTCTCGGGCTTCAGGGAAGGTATTTGTGGGGAAGGTCTGGTAGGCGCTGCACTTAAGTGGATTGATGTAAAAGTATCTCAAGAGCACTAGGGGAGGGTGAGCAGGGTATGACCACTCTATACTAGGGTTTTGGATTTGTACTGTTCCTTTCGATCTGTGAAGTCAGGTCTTTTGTTCATGTGGGGAAAGGCTTTGTTTTGGCGGGGGGGGGCAACTCGGGGTCCTCTCCTTGCAGGGGGGGTCACAGCCTCTTCCATCTCATTCACTGGCTTTGGGCAAATCAATAATGAGCCCACCCACTGTCTATAGAACCAAATCAATCCTGTGAGTGTGTCTGGGTGGCCCACACTCCCTTTTCTGGCCCCAGTGGACTCTGGCCAATCCTAATCCTCGATCTGTTCTGCAAATATTGTTGAGCTGCTTTTTAAGAGCCAGGCATGGGGCGCCTGGGTGGCTTGGTCTGTTAAGCATCCGACTTCAGCTCAGGTCATGATCTCACAGCCTGTGAGTTTGAGCCCCGCGTCTGGCTCTGTGCTGACCGCTCAGAGCCTGGAGCCTGTTTCGGATTCTGTGTCTCCCTCTCTCTCTGCCCCTCCCCTGTTCATGCTCTGTCTCTCTCTGTCTCAAAAATAAATAAACATTTAAAAAAATTAAAAAAAAAGAGCCAGGCAGTCAGGCTGGAGCTACAAAGAAAACGGCAGCCCACGGGGGCCACTGTTCCAGGTTCGAGATGACAGGAGACCAGTAAGCAGAATCCTGAGATCCATGCAGCAGGATTCATGCTGTAAAAATAAAGAAGCCTAGGGCTGGAGAGAGGAGCTCTAGATTAGGTCAGAAACATCTTCCTGGAAGGTCATGGGGTGAGCAGAGCCCAGAAGGAAGTAGGGACAAGCCCTGTGTCCTGCGAGCTCCCGTCAGAAGGCAGGGCTACAGGCATGGTTGTGAGGCATCTCTGGGGAGGAGTGGAGGGCCGTGGGGGGACGGGGCAGGAGTGGCAGGGACAGGCCTGCATGTTGGAGGCAGCAGGAAGAGCACCGCCTGGCAACACAGGCAGGGGCTTGGCTGTAGCCACACTGATGTGAGAAGAGGGTTTTGGGGCTAGGAGAGTGATATGTAGCACAGTCATCCAGGGGGTCAGATTAACTCCCACCGACTTCAGCTTCTGTGTTACCCCTCCTGAGGGAGCTGTGGCCCGAGTGTCTGTGCCCCGCATCTGTGCTTCTGATTGGATGCTGCATGAGGACCAGCAAGAAATAACACTTAAAGAGGCCATGCTTCTCAAGCAGAGGTGATTCGTCCCCCCGGATGACAGTCAACAATGTCTGGGGACATTTGTGGTTGTCACCACTGTGTGTGTGCGCACACGTGCCTGCACGTGTGTGTATGGGTACATGCGTGTGCACGTGTGTGCACTCCTGGCATCTACTGGGTACAGGCCAAGGATGTTTCAAACATCCCTAAGTCCCAGGTCAGATGCTCCAAACAGGCTCTTCTGGCCCCAGATGACCCCATTGCTGACTCTAGACCCCAGCTAAACATGGCATGTTCTTTGCTTCATTTAATCTTTATAGGAATCCTATTAAGAATGCGGTTCCCTTTTTATAATTGGGGAAAGTGACATTGGGGATGGTGAGCCATTTCCCAAGTGACAGAGCTGGTTAGTTGTGGAGCTGGGATTGGAACCTGGGATCTGACCCTGCAGGTTGTCTTTTAGTCGATGAAGGACGTTGTGCGGGGACCAGGCAGGTAAGGGGCACTCAGCACGTGCCTGGAGAGCGAAGAAACCTCTTTCTTTTGACTTGAAAGTTCTCTGGGTGTTGCTGCCAGTTTGCTTTTGCCCCAGACATTCCCTGGTCACCCCCTTGATTTGTTCACTCCCTCGGAAATCATCCAGATCATTCACACCACTGCCCAGCACTCATCGGACACTGGCAAGTGGGGAGTTAACGACGTCTTGATGTTGGAGTCAAGGAGACCTAGATTGGGCAGCCAAGTCTTACAATCTGTACATGGGAATGAGGGGTTATATTACCAGTGCCGCCCGCCCTGAGTCTTGGGTTTGTAAAGTGTGCTGACGAGTGCCCGTCAGCCTCAGGTCACTTTCTTAGGAGGCCCCGACACCTTAGGGAGGTTCCTGGACCCACTACACGGCAAGGGAGGGGGCCTGATTACCCACCACGGTGAGAGGAGGGGGGGGCATCTGATTCAATTGCTGTTCCTGTGGATCCACTGTGACGGATGTCTGTGGTGGGCCCGTGTGCACGCTTGCCCTGGGGACTTCCTCAGTGCCTTGACGGCGATCCCAGGGGACGCCTCAGCAGGGGCACTGAAGGACCCAAATGTGAGATCCATGAGCATGGTTCCTAATCACACCCCCTCCCTGCCCCTCCCGCCGGCTGCCCCAGGGGCTCCTGTTCATATCATCCCCTCAGCTGTGATTCCTTGGGCCTACAGGTTCTGAACCAGCCTGAGCCAGAGCAGTGGGTAGGTGGGCTCTGAATGGCATCAATTTACCAGAGACCTGCTTCTTTTATTTATTTATTTTTTAAGTTTACTTATTTGGGGGGAGGGAGAGAGAGAGAGAGAGAGAGAGAGAGAGAGAGAGAGAGAGAGACAGAGAGAGAGAGAGTCCCAAGCAGACTCCGAGCTGTGAGCAGAGCACCTGACTTGGGGCTCGAAACATGAGATGATGACTTAAGCAGAAATCAAGAGTCACTGGCTTAATGGACTTGAGCCACCCAGATGCCCCAGGAGCCCTGCATCTCAGTGTCTCTCACCCACTTCCCTAACCCTCGGGGCCATTGGTGAATGGGCTGATGGGGACGGTGGGGACAAGACAGCATTCATTAGGAGTATACAGATGGCTCATGGGGACCCCTGCTAGTTTTTCAAGTTCAGCTTTCTCACTGAGCTGGGCAGGCCCTTCTCCAGGCATGGGAGCTATTCATTTAAATGAATCCTACAAGGCCTGCCCTCCGTGAGCATTTGGTCTGTTAAAAGAGCCCCATGTACAGTAAGTACATCAGTGCAGGGCCCCCTGGCTCCTGTCACTGCCCTGCTCACCTGCCCGCCTTCCAGGGCTACTCTTGGCTGCTCCCGTCCCCTCTCTTGCCCTCAGCTGAATATTGCTGGTAGGTCTGACCTCCAGGCACCTGGCCTCCAGAGCCCTTTCTGCACCCACCACCCATCCTTTTCCCTGGTGCCTCCATGCCCTGCCCTCTGGGTAGAGGCCTCTGGATGTGCTCCTCAGCCTGGCTGTGAGCTGGCTGTGGGTGGGCCCTTCTGTGCTGCAGGCCTGGGGCTGTGTGCTGAGGGGCAGAGGAAGGCCTGGCGTGGTGTGCGGGGCAAGTGCAGGGTGTGGAGGGAAACCACGGGTCTGTGTACAGCAGCCTTTCCTGCAGAAGGCACTGATCCCGGGTATCTGGGCATTGGCCTCACCCACATCAGAGGCTCAGGGGCAAGACCTTGTTGCCATGAGTCTGCAGTGCACGTGGGCAGGTTACAGTGTCAAGAGCCAAGTGTGGACCCCAAGGCTCATTGTTGGGATTTTCAGCCACTCAACATACATTCGTCCTCCTGCCTAAGGGGAGAAAACCTCCCCAACTCAGGATCCTTCTGGAAACCACCAGGGCCTTGGACAAGAGGATAATGAAGATTTTCTGCAGCGACAAAAATGAAACCTGGAACTAATGTGTTTTTACCACGTCCAGTGTCGTCTCCCCGACCCACAATCGCGTTGCCCCAGCTCATCCTGCCTCCTGCCCCCACCTGCTGCTTTGACTTGGAGGATAAATGAGCTGGGGTGTCCCTGAGAGCTGGCCTTCTGGGCACGTGTAGTCGGGGGCGCTTGGGGCGGGTGTGGTGCAGAGCCACATTTTAATAAGTGTTTGATAGTTGCTACCTGCACAGTGACTAATTGTGTGCACCCATCCAGAGGGCAGACCCCATGCGTGGTGCTCCATTAACAAATTAGTCTTCAGTCCTGAAGGCAGGACTCCCTGCTCTTGCTGTGATTCTGGAAGCTCAGTGGGGCACAGCCTCACCTTCGGAGGACAGCATCCTTGTGCCACCAGCAGGCTGTGTGGAAGGTTTTACCTCTCACCCTTCCCATGGCTGGGTCAGAAGGGCCGTCCTGGAAGGGGTGTCGACCTCTGTGCCCTCCTTATCCCCCTCATCTGCTTCAGCCCTTGCCCTCACCCCTGCTGAACAGCCCCCGCCACAGCCACCTCTTTGTTACCTGGAGGTCTCTGTAGTCAAACACCATTTCCTTAAATAGGGCAACTTGATTCCAACAGATTCTGTCCCTGGAGCGGGAAGGCCAGGACCCGCTAAGCCAGAGTGGCAGGTGCGTTATGTGATGTGGGGTCAGAGGGCACCCTCCAGTGATGCTGAAATCATCCCTTTTCCTTGCTCATAATCCCTGGGAGACCCACTTGCTTCTTTCCTACATGCCCAAGCACAGCCCAGGGGAAAAATAAAACCTCTTTTTTGCCATTGCCAAGAATTCTTATTGCCAAGAAAGTCCATGCATTCATTGTAAACTGCTGTTTTTGTAGAGGACAAAAATCAGGGTTATGCCTAGACAGCAGCCTCCTATGAAAAATATACCAGGAAAGATGTGAGGGTTTGGTAAAAGGAATCACACACACAGGATCACAGGAAAGGTTTAACAACTAGATTTTTTCTGACAAAGACTGGCTACTTTCCCTCCCTCCCTCCCTCCTTCTCCACCCCAACTAGTTCCCTGTTATCTTTAAGAAACATCTCCTTTCCTTCCCCATCTTGCTCATGGTTCTTGGTTGCAAACAACAGACCCCGCTCTAGCTCGTGGCTCGTTTCAATGTGGACAGAGCCCGTTGAAGGAATCTGGTGAGCTCACAGAATCCCCTGGGACAGTCCGAGACTTGCGATCACAGGTCATGCACACAGGAGCCCACCCAGGCCTGGCGATGCCACCTCCCCCAGCTACTGTGGGCCATGCTACTGCCATGGATTGGGCCCAGGTCACACGTCCTGCAGGTAGGACAGATGCTGCCCCGCAAATCCAACGTGAGGTGAGGACCCAAGACCGGGGCTGAGGAGCAGGGCAGAGCCATGGACTGAGAAGGGGCTCAGGCAGCCACTGGTCTGTCTCATGGTCATCAGTGGAGACCTGCAGTGTGCCACAGGATGGGAGCACCGGGGGCAGGGGTAGGTGTCAGCTCGTGGGAAAGATGGGCCAAACCAGGGGAACAGAAACATCACAGTAATTTTGCTGGAAGGGAAAAAAATGGAGGTAGTGATGGGCCTTCCCCAGACGGGGTCCAGGGCACTTCCCTGCGGTAGTTCCCGCTAAGCTCACCTGTGGCCGCTCCTGCCATCTGGCCACAGCCAAGTGTGCTGGCTCTGATATCCGCATTGCCAGGATCAAGGCCCGTGTGCCTGGCTCAAGCTCATGGCTGTCCTTGGATAAAGTTGGTACGTACATGGGGTGGTTTGGGGTCAGGGGGAAGCATTTGCGCCCTGGAATCCCCGAAGCAGCTTAACTTGGATAAACTGACCTCTCTTACCCTTGGCTTTCTTGTCAGGAGGTAGGATTGATGAAGGTGCCTGTCCCATTGGGTTGGAGATAATGCTTGTCAGGTGTGGAGGACACAGTCTAGCTCACAGCAAGTGCTCAGTTAATGCTTGGCTGTTAGGCTGGCATCACCATGCTCATTAACAATCAACTGATGAATCAATCACTAAACCATAAAGCCAGACTGTTCCTTAGTGCTTAGCCAGTGTATAGGCACAGGGGAGAATAGCGTTTGGGATTTTCTTTTAAGAATCTCTGTTCTACCATATTTTCATACCTCAGTGTTCTTCCTTGACTACATTATCTACTAGTTGTTGGGTATTTATTCTAGGCACCTTCCCGAGAATGCCATACTTAATCCTTAGTGTGTGTGTGTGTGTGTGTGTGTGTGTGTGTGTGTGTGTGTGTAAATCAAGTGTCATAGACTTTAAGTATGTTGCCGAGTGTTGTAGCTTCTGTGAGGAATAGCTGGGATTTGAACCCAAATCTGGCTGACCTCCAGTTGTGTCTTATGACCAGTGCCAGGTTGCAGAGCAGCGCTGAGGTGCGGGGGCTGGAGGCCTGGGCTCCGTGTCCATCTCCGTGTCCATCTCCGCGTGAGCCAGGGTCCTCACACACACAGCAGGTGTGTCCCGAGGAGGGCCCAGCAGCATCCATTTTTGCCGTCAGACAAAGAATGTGCCTGGTGTTTCCCCCAAAACCTTCTTGGGAAATTGTGCCTAAAGGAGGCAGTTCCTTGTAAATTCAGCCACCACCGAAAGCAGAGAGGACTCGGTTTTCCAGAATGGCAGAACCAGCCGCCGATCCATTTTTATTTCCTTCTTGTTCATTTTTCATTTTCTTCTATCCCCATAATGCTTTCTCCCCCATGTGTTAAGATTTTCATTTGACTGTCTATTTAACATACCGATGCTTCTCGCAGAAACTGCCATCCATTGTTCCTTGGAGTGGGGATTCATTAGTCTTTGCCGGAGAGGGTCTGTGGATTCGGTGCCTCCTTTGTAGGTTTGAGATTAATTCCTGCTGTGGTCATGTTCATTGGGATAATTTCATCAAGATTTTCTTTCTGTTGCTTTTATTACTTGCTTTCTTGGTTACTTTATTAAATTCTAAAATGTCTTATTAAAACCACTTCTTTTCTCATGACATAAGTATAACTTTTAAACTTGGCTTGAAAAAATTTGCAAACCAGGTGCTTCCTGCCCCTTCCCCCTGCCCCCTGGGGTGGGACAGGGCCTGCTGGGGACATGGGTCAGGGAAGGCTCTCACCTGTTCGCTCTAAACGTTTGTGCATGGTTTTCACTATTGATACTCATCACAGACTATTTCACTGAATTGCTTTAAGCAGTGAAAAAAGACTTCTGGACGTGGTAATGTTAATTTTTAAATTGTCTTATAAATTTATGTTAAAAGCAGTCAGCAGATAGAGAAATGTAACAAGTCTTTTGTGAAATACACTTCAAGGACTCCACCTTTAAAAAATTGACAGATGGCAATCCCTCCAGTGAGAATAATGTGGCTATCAAAGTTGCACAGCATTCAGGAACATGCGTTAATGGAGATTTTTAAGGCCACTTGGCCTAACTGCAGTTTACAGCCCAAGTGACAATCTGTCTGGATTCTGTTGGAGTATCCAAAGGTGCAGAGATAGATAAGCTGCATTCACACTGTGGAGCAAGACTTAATGCCAGCAAATGACTTCCATGTCGGCCATCACCGGAAACCATCTGGAAGGACAATTTATGAAAACCTGGCCTTTTGTGACTTACATGGTGCCTGGTCTTTTGAAAAAGGACTGTCAGGGCAGGACTTATGTGGTGCCCACCATGAGTTAGTTTCTCACCTGGACAGGTGTCTGCCTCTTGCAGGTGGGTAGGTAAGTTGGCTTGCTGGCCTTGGGAGGCAGGGCACCTATGGGTGGAAGCCAGTGGGTGTGGAGAGTGAAGCCTGGTGGTGGAGGAACCTTCCTGTGTTCACAGGCCTCCCCACCCCCCCTTCTCCAGGGCCCTGTGCCTCTCCCAGTCCCAAATAGGAGTGCTTTCTTGAAGCTACAATAGTCAGAACACCCCATGTCCTCTGCCTCGTCCCCACCCCTGGATCCCCCACTCATATGTCACATGTGTTTCTTAGACACGGATCTAAAATTAATGCTCTCGAGCTCAGTTCCTCGGGGAAAAGTGGGATAATCAGAAAATGTCAAAATGTTTTCTCCAAATTTCTAAATGAATGGAAAATAAAACAACGTAATTCCCCCTCCCTCAGGAATTACCTGGCCACCGTTTTGCCACAGATTTGACAAGGCTATCTTCTGTTCCCCTGAGTGAATCCAGTTGGGAATATTTTATGCTGCAGATCTCTGAGCTCTGAGGAGAGGCACTGCCCCTTTGGAAAGAGGGGGTCCTGAGTGCAAGGGTTCTAGCGCAGTGTCCTCGGGTTCCAGGCAGCTTTCTGAGCCATGAAGTCTGGGAGGCACCTGGCCACACACCCAGAAATGGGCTCCTTCTGTGGGTAGTGCCGGTTAACCTCCAGAATCTAGTGTAACTGGAAATCTTTATTGGAATTACCCAAGACATTACATGCTCACTGTATTAGCTATGCCCTCGAGCACTCTTGACTGCGTCTCATGGGGTTGGAGTGCTTCATCAGTTGGAACTCAAGCCTCCCGATCTTAATTAGAGATGTGCCAAAGTACCTGAATTTAATGGAGAAGGTTGGAAGACAGATCTCTCTCCACCCCTCTTGCATTGAATGACTTCATTACTGAGTACCATCCACAGTCATGCAGAAATTAAATATGCTCTGCAGAGAAGCCCAGAGGTTGACGTGCAACCGCTTCTGCGCGGCACGTTCTGTGTGCAGCTCTGCGCTCTTTGCAAAACGGGGAGAGCCGAGATGTCAGCATTTTGCCCTGCTGTCCCCTGCCCATGCTCCGCCCAGCAGCCTGTCCTCAGACACCCGCGAGGGGCTGATGCCCCTGATACCCTGAGGTGCGGTGAATGCATTATTCATGCACTCGCTCCCATCTGCAGATAATTCAATATTCTGCTCTCAACAATCTTTTCCAGTGTTATCTGTATTCGTCCTCTCGTTTTGTAAAGAAGGCTGCTAAGTAATTGTTAAATATCTCTCCTGCTCCCTGGATAAATTGGAGATACAGAAAAATAATAGGGGTATGATTGCACCATGTTCATTGAGTTGCCTCTGCCCTGAGTCAGTGGTGCGGTCACGGCAGATGGAAGTGCGGCCTTGTAGGGACTGCAGAGAAGGGCCCAAGTCACAGCTCTTTCTCCCCCTGGAAGATTTCCTCCGACATCTGTCCCTCTTAACTCAAACACGGCACCCTGTCCTGGTGACACCAGCTCTTACCAGCGGTGGCTTCCTTTCCACCAAAAACCAGGTGGTGGTCCTGGTCCATTCACGTGGAAACTCTGCCAGCCTCACTCTCTTATTTAAGCTAAACATTTCCGTCAGAGGCAGGAACAGTGTAACTATTACACTCGTCTGCTTTGCAAAGCCAATTCACAGGTTCAGATTTCCCCAGTCCAAGCAAGGGCTTGTGAGCACATAAATACAGCTGGAGGGAACTGTTTGTGTAACACTTGCTTGGAAGGAATAAATAGCACTGGGTTCCGCCAAGAAAGGTAAAGAGCTCTCAGGCTTCCACAGAGGAGAGAGGAGCCAGGAAAATGGTGACTCTTTCCTGGAAAATTCACTGGAAAAGAAGGAGTCCCTTTCGCTTTGACACTGAAAGAAAACATTCAGGGAGAGTGGCCGATGCTGGGGTGCTGGGCTTGACCGCTGTTCCTCCGGAAGCCAGGTGCAGGCTAAACTTGAGGGCTGGGCAGGTGGCTGAGCACGGGGCTCCCAGGGGGCAAGAAGCTGGTGCTTCCAGAGCTCAGAGCCGCTGGTCCGGGTGTGTGGGTGGGGTGGGTGGCCCAGGGCCGGGTGGCGGGTCAAGGGTGTCAGCTCATGGGGAGTCCTGACCACCTGCTCCTCTGGGCCCCTCTCCGGTCAAGGTGAGGTGCTGGGCTAGTGCTTGCCATCAGCCCTGGGTGGCCGCAGGTAAGTTTAGGACACCACACTTCTCATCCTGAGAGCTCCGTGTGAGGCCACTCGTCCACAGGTATTTATAAGCACGAGTGTCTCTCAGGTAAGTACCTGTGGAAGTCAGCTATACCTTGGTTCTGGTTTTGAGGTCACATGCAGTGGGCTGTATGCAGACGATCCTGCCCTTCCCCTTGTTGGCACAGCACCGTGCTTCTCTCTGTCTGTGGTTGGACATCAGTCTCTTCCCAACCTTTCCTTCTCTAGGTCTCTGACTTAGTGTCTTCTGACATGTCACGTCCTTCTCTCCTTTCCTTGCGGCCAGCAGACTTCATTTGCATCCCGATGTTCAGAGTCACCGCTCACTCCCTTGACATCTTTTTGTTTTAGAGCGTGTCACATCAGCGTGGACGCAAGCCTCCCGCAGCCTCCAGAGATCTTTGACAGTGCTGTAGATGCCTCAACCCATCTGATGTGGGGAATCTGCTCCCTGCTGAGTTAATTTCCTCCCCAGCCTCCGAGAGCCTTCAAGTAAGTATGGTCTCAGCTCTTCATTCACCCTGTCCCAGACTCTCTCGCTGGGGCCGACAAACACATAGCACTGGTTTAGACAAGTGGTTCTCGACCAGGGGGCTGTGCCCTCCCCACGGGACACCTGGGGATGTCTGCAGGCATCTAGGGGGTGGAGGCCAGGGAGGCTGCTGACCATCCCACGGTGCACAGCCCCCATCACAGAGAATCACTCAGGCTAGAAGTCTGTCGTTCCTAGGCAGAGGAACCTTAGGTCGTAACACAGCCGTGGTCAGGGTTTGCCTTCTCCTGGCAATATGACCTCGGCCAGAAAACAAACCCCTACAGCTCTTACCTTGAGTGCTTCCATAGGGATTAAAGGAAGTCATGTTCATAAAGTGCCTGGCAAAGTTATTCCTGGCACGTGGAAACACGCAAGTCCCGGGTGCTGTTGCTGATTTTCCTGGGCTTCGTAAAACCCAAGCCCCACACCCTAACCTCTCCCGAGGGCTGGCCAAAAGCCCTTGCTTGGCTCCTTGCGCTACCCTGCTTCACACCAGGACTGTACTGTGCCCCCGGCCGGGGCCCCCGGAGTCCGGCCCGCACTGCCATCATCTGCACCAGCGCTCTGCTGTTTGGGCCCTTCCCTGAGTGTGTGCCTCTGTCTCTCATCCCCAGGGATGTGGCCATGTTCCTCAGGACCTCCCTCACCCAGGCCAGCCTCTCTACCGAGGTTAGTACAGGGGAGGTGGAGGGCTGGTGTGGGAAGTGGTTTAGCGTGCAGAGCCAGAGGCCACCTGCTGATCCCTCTCCTGAATGCCCACTAAGCCTGACCCGGGCACTGGGACGGGGCCTGACCTTCTCACATCCGTGTTCGAGGGTCTCGGGAACAGGATGTAGGGGTGTGCGAGGAGCATGAGGGTCCCTCTTCCCTTCTTCTGAGTCTTCCCCAAGGCAGAGGCTTCTCACCTGGTGGAAAGACACATCAGGGCAATTTCAGGGGCACCTTGTTAAATGATATTAATGACCCTCGAATGTCTAATGTTGCCCCATACTTGGAAATGAAATCAGGGGCAGAAAAGCTGCTTCTGTTACCTGGTACTTAGAGTGAGAGTCAAAGGCCATACACTTGCAGGAAGTCCTTTCCTTTGTGCTGAGGGCTTCCATTTGGCCCAGCAGGTGGGTCTCAGATGCCTCTGCCCCTGCCCTCTGACTGTCCTCAGGACCCTCTTGCTCTGGTGCATTCCAGCAGCTCCTCGGTCTCCGCTCACTTGTCACCTCCTGTCACAGGCTTACCTGAGCATCTGATAGAAAGGCGCCTGTTTTCAATCACCCTGGTTCTGGTTAGGACATTGTCTCCATCTTCAAATACCTTGTTGATCTGTCCACTCGTATTCTCTGTGAGCTCTGCCATGGAGGCAGGTCTGTGTATCCTGTTCATTCATCGGTGTAGCCAAAGGACATAGCTGAGCCTCTGGCACCCAGTAGGCGCTCAGGAACTATTTAGTGAGTGCCTGGCATGAATGGATGGGAGGTTCTCCTTCTGCCCATGGAGAAGGAGGGAACGGGGAAAGACAGCGAGATGTGGCATCGTCATGCCTTCCTGAGGGTTCCCCTTGATGCAGACTGGGACCAGGGCAGCATGGTGACACCTTCCATGTCAATGGTATTCTTCTTGGATTCTACAGACCAGTGGTCTCTGTAGCCACGACTCTGAAGACCACAAATAATAAAAATGTGGTTGGGTCCGTGGAGCCGTTCCCTGCTCAGTATGTGTGGACATTATTCCCCGGCCCTGGGCTGAGCACCTGCTGTGCAAGGCCCTGGACCACGGTCACAAGGAGCAGACCTGGTGGGCTGGCAGGAGGAGAACAAAGTTGGAAAAATGGCGGCCACGCGTGACAGTCTGTGGGAAGTGGTAAGGGACACAGAACATGGCCGCAAGCATGGGGCTCTGTTTGCATCGGACCCAAGCTCCTCCGTGGGACCATTTATTAGGTGGGTAGCTAGAAAGATCCCTGTCATTCGTAGTGCAAGATGAGTCCCAGCAACCTACCTGTAGGGATCTCAGCTTTGATAAGGATGTCCACATTGGTTGTTCATTTTCTGCCTCCTGACGCCTCAGACTATGAGCTGCCCCAGGACCCTGCCCCACGGATTTCCCTGCCCTGCACTTCCTTGCTCTTTAGCTGACCTTTAGTGCTATTCAGATCCCTGCACCTGTGCTGTGTCCTGGTTGCCGGTGCCCACCTGCCCTGTCATGGTTGTATGAGCCACACCCTGCTCTCCTGCTCTCCGTTGGCCTGGACGGGGCATTTATAGAAGATAGTTTGTCCATGTGGGATTGTAAATAGGCTCATAATGTGCCTTCCCTGGGTGACCCCTCGGTATCTGCACCCTGTTCTTGAGGCTCGTGTGTTAATGGCATTAGCAGGGTTTGAAGTCCAGAGCCAAGAGGTGAAGTGTGGAGCAGGCTACAGAAAACGCTGCAGACTTTGGGCTTTCACAGCCCTGGTTTGAATCCTGGACCACCATTCACCAGCTCCGTGGCCGGGCCAATCATTTCCCTTCATTGGGCAAGTGTTTCCACCTGTAAGATGCAGATAATACCAGTATTGCACACAGCTCTTAGAATGCAAGCCACATGGCTGAGGCTGGGTCTTGCCTGCCCAGCATTGCTTCCATCGCTGCTAGTAGGGCCCTCTCCTTCCTGTGTAGAGTGCATTTCATCGGGATCAATCTCCCCATCTCCCTTTGGGGACGGGCACCTTGGCCAACCAAGCTCAGGATGCTCACATGACCTAGACTACCAAACCAGCTTGGCAAACACACACACACACACACACACACACACGCACACGGGCACACACATACACACACACACACACACACACACACACACACACACACACACACACACGTGCACACACATACAAACACACACACAGCCAGGACTAATCAGTCAGCTCAGGGAGGCAAGCATACGTGACCAGGTGTGACCAGATCAGCAAAGGGTAACTCAGATGACCCAGACTAGACAATCAGCTCAGGGAAAAACATACATGACCAGGGACACTCACTTCAGCTCCAGGATGCACACCTGACCGGGTGGTCCTATCTCCCCGTGAGTGATCAGTCACTCTCCATCCCAGGAGGGAGGCTATACCCTTGGGCAATTCTTAGAGCACATAGCCTTCCATGAGCAGGAATCTGGGAGATTTCTGGGTGTATGTGAAGTTTATTTCCATTTCACCCATGCTAGTGGGAGAGTTCCTGTAACTGACCACTGACAACAGGTGCCCAGTGCCTGGCACAGAGCAGATGTTGGGTGTTTCAAGACGGGAGTCGCCCCCAGGCTCTGGGGAGACAAACCAGTAGTTTCCTGCTCCCCTGCCGGACAAGCGGCAGCTGGCTGTGGATGGGCGCAAGGGTCCTTCACGTCCGTCGAGAAGACCACCACCTTCTGAGACGTCCGGAGGAAACAAAAGGTGCCTGTTGCTAGCCCTCAGTGCTCAGCCTGTTAACTGAAGGAAAATGCATTTCTTTAGTGCTGCTCTGAGAGAGCTTTCTTTCTGATTGGTAATTCCCTAGCACCCAATAGATGCTAATGAAAACGCACTCTCATTGCCAATTCCTCGTGTAATTCATTCCTTTTCAGCAACAGAAAGGAGGGTGTTTTATCCATGGATTGCAGGCAAAGAGAGGCTTTGCCTCTGTAGCAAAGAGACTTCACTACTCATATGTGTGTGACTGTGACTACATCTTGATGTAACTTGAGTCAGCGTTTTAGGGTCGGAGTGTATGGAGTCCCCCCACGAGCGTTGGTGTTGGGGGCAGGAGCCATCTTTCTGACGAGCTAAACAAAAGTCAAGCTAGTTAAGCCCCTTGTTGAGTAAGTGACCATCCGTAATCTCTCAGAATTTCAGGAACCTAAGTAGATGGAGTAGGCACACACAGGCTTCCGTGGTCTTTCTTCCTGGAGCTTGCCAGTCGACCATCCCATAGCTGACGGTCCCAAGACACGAGCCCTTCCTACATAATGACGCCCTTCCAGACTAAGGCACCATCTGTCATTACCTCATCACTCAGCCGTGTCTTATTTATTCCAGCATGGCTCTGCAGAGCCCATGAGATAACATGTTCTTCTGCCCCCAGAGAGCGCTGCCTCTGCCTGGTGAAAATGGACTGTTTCCAATCAAATAGCTCCCAAATCAGTTATCCCCAGAGCGATGAAAACGCTTGGAGGTCACTGTAGACGGAGCCGAAGGAAGCAAATCCGATGCGTCTCTCCTCGGTTCATCAGCTCTGCGTGTTTGCATCCTCACAGACTCCTTGCTGGAAGATAGCCTCCAATCTTTTCCAGGCAGCCACTGCTTGTGATTTCCCTGAAGTCTCATGACTGCTGATGAAAGACGTCAGAGACTGGCCAGCCAAGGGCACCTCTCCTAGGTCATAGTGGGGAGCACATTGGAGCTCCACTCGTAGGTACAGGCAAGAGCCTGGGAGCCTGGCCACGACTGGGCTGGCCTGACCCATGGGTCTTGTCTTTAGTCTAAACCTTCTGTGGCCACTCAATGCTGAGTGTGTCTCCTGTTACTCCTAGTTGTCTCGGTGTGTGAATGGAAGTCTCAGGCATTTATCCAGGCTGAGTGTTGTGTCAGGGACAGATTAAGCACGTCCTGGCCGGCGTGTCTTAGGAAGAGCAGTGAAGGTGCTTGGGTGCCATAGTAGGTGGACCGCATGCTGAGGAACACAGAGGCTCCGCTCAGACCGGCTGGGGTCTTGTCTGCCTCTGTTTCTCACTAGGAGTGACTTGGGTGTCTCAGTACATTCAGTGTGCTCTAACCAAATGCCACAGGATGAGTTACAGATAAGAAGCAGACACTTTGAAAGGTTGTGTAATTTGTGAGGTCCGAGATCGTGGCACTGGCATGTTTGGTGTTTGATGAGGACCTGCTTCCTGGTTCCTAGATGGCTGTCTTCTTGCTGTGTCTCACATGGTGGAGGGTGTCAGACACCTCTCTGGGGTCTCTTTTATGATGGCACTGGGCCCATTTTGAGGGCCCCATCCCCCTGACCTAACCACCTCCTGGAGTCCCCACCTCCTAACACAGTCACCTTACGCATTAGCATTTCTGTGTATGCATTTGTGGGAGTCATTTGGGGGGACAAAAACATTCAGCCTGCAGCACCTGGGAAAGTGGCTGACTCCCTGTCTCTGTTTCTCATCTGTGAATGAAGTGACGATACTGTCTAACTCTTGGACTTGCTGTGAGAGCCGGGAATGTAACACATGTAAGCTGTGCAGTGAGTGCATGGCACACAGTCAGAAATGCCAAGCTTTATTTTTCATAGCTCATGGACTGAAATATGGAATTGCAATCTTGACAGAAGAGGAAAAAAAACATTAATGTATTAAGAAGCTTACCATGTTGGGGGCCTGGGTGGCTCAGGTATTTAAGCGTCCGATTTCAGCACAGGTCATGATCCCGCAGTCTGTGGGTTCGAGCCCTGCGTTGGGCTCTGTGCTGACGGCTGAGCCTGGAGCCTGCTTGGATTCTGTCTCCCTCTCTCTCTGCCCCTCCCCTGCTCTCATTCTGTCTCTTTCTCTCTCTCTCAAAAAATGAATAAATGTTAAAAATTAAAAAAAGAACCTTACCATTGATGATAGACACTAAAAATGAATGTTCATTATACCTCCAATGAGGAGGCACACCTGTGGAAAATTACCACTTAGTGCATCCAGATCTCGCGAGGCCCCCAACTCGTTAGGAATAGTCCATTTACATAAATTGGGGTCCTCTTCATACGTGGGTGCTTGCCCTAGGGAGACAGTAATGCTGAGAAATTATTAATCTACCCCAACCCAACTTCATTCATGGCAGAGTCCAGAGGGTGAAGAGTGAGTGAATGTTGTAGACGTTTGCAGTCTTGGTGATCTGCTCATAAACACAGTGGTTTATTAGAATCTAGGATGCTGGATTTGATAACAGCTGCGGTAGGGAACCTCCTCTCAGAGAGGTTCCAGAATGCCCCTTGGGGCTGGTAATGATGTGCAGAACCAGTCTGTCTCCCTGGAGGGAAAAGGCTGGTGCACAGTGAAGTTTGGAAACAAAAACAAACTCAAACACACCTTCCTCAAGACCCGAGATTCTAGCTGCGTGCGATGCGAGGCATTGCAGAGGGCCAGCCGGTCTTGGGGGAAACTTGTCCAATGCTCACTTCTGCTTGGTGGCAGGGACTCTGCAGAGATTCACTGATGTCCTACTCCAATTGCAAAGCCGTGGCTCATGGCCCACGATCACAGGGCTGCTGGGTTCACATAGCTGCAAGGCAGTTCCAAAGGGTGGAGAATTCCAGAATGTGGGAGAATTGGTGATGGAGGTGGGTGAATATGTGAGTGACTGACATTTACCATTGAAGAGATCTGACGTATGCTCGAAGTTGGCTTTGGAAGGGGCCGGAGATCAAGGTATTGCTAGCCCATTTCCTGGTGATTTTATTTGTCACAGAAGAAAGGAAATACAGTCATCACTTGGGAATTGTGAATGAGGTTGGGGCCCTCTGTTTAGGAATGGGAGCACACTGTGGGACAGGATGTTGGGAAGGAAAGTGGCTCTATTTCTCCCAACACAGTGCCTTTCCTCAAGCCAAGGAGTCTCCCCTGGTTTTCTGAATAGATAAGAATGGTTTGTAATTCACATATTGTCAAGGGCTTCTGGAATGCTTGAGGATGCTTGGAAAAGGATTTCAGTTGACATAGCATGGCTTTGCCCAAATTGCACATGCCATATTCCTTAGCCAGTTCCTTTCTTTATACAGAGGTTAACTTCCCAACTGGCAGGTAGGGATTATCACAGTCCGAATGTAGGTGGTTTCTGTATAATATTTGCCTCTGGGTGCCCCTGTGAAAACAGCTAAAAATAGGGTCTTCTAGAGAGAGAGAAGTCATCAGCTGGGAAAGCTAAGGGCTGGAGGTGACCTCAAAACCTAGTGAGATAAGCTTTGCTGTGGGCTGAGGCAGCTGGGAACCTGCGAGGAGTTTCCAAGAAGTTAATTCTACAGAGGTCTTCAGTTATCTACACTGCTATTTCTCTAACTTCCACCGGAAGAAATGTTTTCTTGCTAAAAAGTCACCAGCATTTGCAAATATCGACTGTTTTTTTCCCAGCCCTTCCTGCACGTGTGTCCGCCACGCACCCTGGGAGGTAAAGAGGACAGGTTTTATTGCCCTGGGAAGATCAAGAAGGAAGGCGTGATGTGGCTGTCTGGTTGAGCCAGAACTCAAACCTGCCTCTCCTATCTGTCAAATGCCTGAAACCTTCTTCCTCTCGTGTATAATCGATTTCTGTTTTCCACGTGCTATGGAAATACTACACTGTGTCTTCCATCGTCCTTGTTGGCGAATCTTCCAACGTCCAAATTTAGGAAAAAAAGGTAAATTGAGAGAGATGTTCCACTTAACGGAAAGATTTTCTCCCTTTCTCGAAAGAATTTTTGCTTTCTTTACATTGAAAAAAAATGTTGCACATTGTCCTTCGATTTGCAAAAAAACGTGGCATAGCTTTTCAGAGCACGTCCGTTTGGTAGAGTGAGACACAAGAGAACAGAACTCATGCCTCTCAGGGAATTCCTGAATGTGCCCTCAGCCTTTTAACCACTCCAGGGTGCCTGTGTGGGTTTAAGGGTCGGTCTGTGTGGTTGGCGGCCCGCGCCCCCCACGGCAGGTGCAGGCACACACCGTCCCACACGACACACCCGCGTGCATCCCCAGTTGCCTCACTGGTGAACTCTAATGTGGTCTCTCAGCTCTCGTCCTGGGTTTCAGCAGCTCTCTGAGAAAACCAGACAGACAGGGGTGCTCCTGGCAGTCTGGGCATAAATGAACTCTCCACGTTTAGCTGAAGGGTTCTCTTGCTGCCCAACACCCGTTACTTCCTGCCAGTCTCTCTACAAACATGCGCTGGTGTACCTCCGTACACACACATGCACACAGGCTTGCTTCAGGTAAACAAACAAACACCAAGCCTTCCTCCTAATTGCCTGAGCCAATCCGAGAGCCTTATGGAGAATCGTTGTGTCAATAATCATCCCTGCCACATCAATATTCATCCTCTCGCTTCTCTCTGGATGGTTTCCATAACCGAGAGTCTACCTTTGTTAAATCTGGAGTAGTTGTTTCCGGCTGGCGGTGATTTTGCCCCTCCCCTGAAGACACCTGGCGATGTTTGGAGACATTTTTGCTTGTCTCAACGTTGGGGGCTCACTACCGGCAATGTAGTAGGGAGACCCGAAGGATGCTGCTTAACATGCTACGGTGCAAAGAACAGCCCCACAGCAGAGAGCTGTCTACCCCAAATGTCAGGAGTGCCAGGGAAGAGGAATCCTGGGTCATAGGGGGGAACGCAGCATAAACGTGAGATAACAGTTCATCCTAATGAGGGACCCTGGCCCAGAATTTGTGGCTTGCTAGCACTGGGAACTTTCCTTGGAAAACTGGAAGAGGGGAAACCCGTCACACACACAGTGATACACAGGCATTTTAGACACAGCAATGGCAGTGGCAGGCATGGAAACTTCCCCTTTTAATTAAAGAGTACAGCCAGTGAGCATGGCACCACGATTTCTCAGTTACAGTCCCCTCCAAGTGGCTCATTCCCTGCGCAGTCAGACCAGCAGAGGGTACCCATCTGATGGCGGCCTGACAGTGGTTGAGGGACAGGCAAGCATTCCGTTGGTCTTTCTGAAACACTTTCCCTTCTGTTATAAAGAGGTTGCGTTGTTGAAAAGAGACCCTTGCTGTTTGTGGTGCTATTAATAATTCTCCCCTGGTGACATCACCCATGTGGCCAGAGAAACAGAGTTTCCGACTGCATCACCACAGAGCTCCTGCTGGATCGGGAGGAGGGATGGAGATGGTGAGGTGGGGAGGCTGGAAGTGTCTGCCTGGGCAGTGAAGAGGGGACTGGTTTCATTGCTCATCAGGAAGCGTTGGAACAGGAGAGAGACTGAGCATCTCCGGAAGCAGAAGCCACCTATGGCTTGCAAAAGTGTGACATACAATTCTCCATGGAACAGGCAAGCTATATTTAGCTTGGTTTTGGAAAGGGTAGGAAAGGATGTATTTAAATAAAAGTTTGGACAGCTTGTATACCAAAACCCATCACCATCCAGGTACACATATCCCTACAAGCTGAGGGAAGGAAGCCTTCATCCAATGGCTCCCTTAAATGGTGGCGTCTGTTTCTGTTTGGATCTCGGAAACCCCGAACACAGCTGTTTTCGTTAACACAGATTTTAATGGGAGATATTTGTCCCCAGCACTCAGTCGTTTCCACTTGCCTGAGACCGCCATTTAAAACAACAAGTATAGGGGCGCCTGGGTGGCGCAGTCGGTTAAGCGTCCGACTTCAGCCAGGTCACGATCTCACGGTCCGTGAGTTCGAGCCCCGCGTCGGGCTCTGGGCTGATGGCCGGAGCCTGGAGCCTGTTTCCAATTCTGTGTCTCCCTCTCTCTCTGCCCCTCCCCCGTTCATGCTGTGTCTCTCTCTGTCCCAAAAATAAATAAAAAACGTTGAAAAAAAAAATTTAAAACAACAAGTATAATAGCATCTTTGATCTTTGTAGTGAAAAATTAATTAGGAGGTTTAAGAGCAAACTCTTTGGGGGTTACTGTACAATAGCATGTTTACAGAATTAAGTCTGGGCTTTTTCTTCTGGCTAAGTGTTTCCATCAATTCTCTGTCTATTAAATGTAATTATGTATGATGCTTCCTCAACATTGTGATGTCGCATTTAAAAAGCAAGCTGGGAAAAAGTCTATAATTTTAAGTGTGGGATGAAGGTAACTATGGAAATTCAAATACAGGCACCTGTGACTGGGTGGTGGGGGAGTCACGGCCAAGAATCAAACAGCAGAGTTTCAATCACGGAGACCATTCGGAACACCTTTGTCCCTGTTGGTCTCACCTTCCTGCTTCTGCTAGGATGCTTCCTTGGGGAACACCAGCACAGGCTAGATGTGTGCTGCAGAAGGACAAGAATGAACGGAAAGAAGGAATGTTCTCGCTCACGTCCTTGGCATGTATTTTCGCACTTACTGTTTTTTAATGAGAGCTTTTCGTCGATTAAACGCTCGCTTTTGAAATTGGCCCTTTAAATGCATGTGCTTCCAGAATAACCTTCATTTTCTCAGTTTGGTAACAGCACTTTTAGACACTTTGGAAGCAGACTCTGTAGTCCATTCTTTTTCAGAGCGTAGCTCTTGAACAGGTAGCATTTGCTGGGAGGGTTTTAACGTGTTGCTGTGCAGGTACTCAGGCTTCAGGATGAGGAAGGCCAAAGAGTTCCTCCCCCTCCTGTTCATTAACAGATTCTGTGGCAGTGGCCCGGCATGTTGGGTCACACCTGCTTAATCACCTCTATTAAAAATGGAAGGAATGGTGTCATATCTCGGGATTGTATGCAATAACTAAAAAATAGTGCTTCTTGGAGAGGAATGCCAGGGTCTGGTCCTGTGGCCGACCCCCTTCTACAAGCCCGGGGTGTGCATGGGAGCAGTTAGTTCACATCTCACTAGAACAGAGACTTAAGAAGCTTGCAGTGGTGGGGCTCCCCAGTGGTTGGCAAAATAAAGCCTAGACCAGAGTGACCTCTGAACACTCCCATGCTCCTGGCAGACATAAGAGCCACAGGAAGTCACTTGCTGGGAGAGCCCGCCAAGATGGCCCTCTTCTCCTTGTGTCAAGGCACCTTTGGCCCAGCGATGCCCTCCATTTTCAGACGGAGGGGGAATGCCCTGCAGGTAGTTCCTGGACTTGGGGACACCAGACATGCGTCTGTTGGACGCACCCTGACTCGGCGGTGCTGACAGAGCTCACCTTGGAAATACAGCCCTTCCGCAGGCCTTCTCTGAAGAATGCAACTCTTCCCTGTGATTTTTCTTTAGCAGTTGTATTTTTGGAGCGTGTTTCTTGATGGGAGACGTGCTGGGATCCATAAGGAAGGATGTTGATGTTCTGGTGTCGCTCCTGGTCATTGGAGTGGCTGCGGGGACACACATCAGTAGGTACGGTTGGGCTTACCATGATGTCCCCCGCCTCCGTCCTGCCTGGTTTCCCTCTTACCGAGAGGAGGGACGGTCTCTCTTCCTTCTCCAGACTTCTCAAGCTCTCCCTGGTGACTGCTGAGGCGGCAGATCCCTTTGGGGGGGATTCTAAGAGGGGAAAATAGACTATTTCTCTTGCTGGGGGCCGCCTGGGTGGCTCAGTCAGTTAAGTGCCCCACTCTTGATTTCAGCTCAGGTCATGATCCTGGAGTTGTGGGATCCAGCCCCGTGTTGGGTTCTGCATTGAGAGCAGAGCCTGCTTCGGATTCTCTCTCTCTCTCTCTCTGCCCCTCCCCAGCTCGTGTTCTTTCTGTCTCTCAAAAGAAAAATTTAAAAAAAAAAAAGAAAGGAAAGAAACACAGATTTTTGGGCATCATCTCCCATAGTGCTGGAGTAGGACCAGGAATCTGAACTGGGGACATTTGGATGTCGCCATCACACTGAGGCCTGGAGAGGTTTTCCAGGGGTGCGATTCAATCCAGCATCAAGGGGAGGTGTGGGTGATGGGGCTCCACGAGGAAGGTAGAGCAAAGGGGCTGGGTCTCTACATGCGTGTGAGGAATCAGCTGTACCCAGGCAGGTCCAGTCTCCACCCTCAGCCTCAGGGATGTCATCTCAAGGCCCCTGGAAGGTTCTAGCCAGCAGGAGCATCCTCGTTTTATGGGGACTTTGGCCACTCGACAGTCCAGCAGTGTGATTTATGACGGGGTCTTTAGGACCCATCATATCAGTTCTGATCTGGGGTAGGAGACTAAAGGTCAGCCAAGTGGGCAGGACGCGGTCAAGCCCCAGTTAAGATTCTGGAAAACAAAGGCTTGGGTGAGCTTCCCGGATGAGCCATGCTCTGCAGTGCTGTCGCGCACGGAAGCCCGGAGGAAGTAATACCGTCCAGGACTCCACGGGGGTGGCTGGAGGTTTTTGGCACTGGAAATTCATACGTGGACCCTCCCAGACTTTGCCTCTGTCCTGTGGTCGGCTCTTACTTGTATCCTTGTACTCATGATAAACCTGTAATCGTAAATACAGTGTTTCCTGCATTCTGAGAGGTGTTCTAGTGAATTATCAAACCTGAGGGAATCTTGGGGACCCCAGGATTTGCAGCCAGGGGGTTAGACGTGATGGTGGCAGTGGGGACCCCAAGTGTGTGGCTGGCATCTGAAGTCTTGGGCCTACTTGGCAGTCTGGAGGGCTGTGCCCTCTCCTGGAGCATGGCCAATCCTTCTGCAATGTGCTTCAGCCTGGACAAGCATGAGAAACACAAGGTGGAGAGAAAGAAACAAGTTCCATACAATGATATACAGCGTGACAACATTGATGCCAATTTTAGAAAGAATAAAGCGATGCCGGTGTGCCTAGGTGGCTCAGTCGGTTAAGCGTCCGACTTCAGCTCAGGTCATGATCTCACGGTCCGTGAGTTCAGGCCCCACATCGGGCTCTGTGCGGACCCCTCAGAGCCTGGAGCCTGTTTCGGATTCTGTGTCTCCCTCTCTCTCTGACCCTCCCCTGTTCATGTTCTGTCTCTCTGTCTGAAAAAGAAATAACTGTTAAAAAAAATAAAAAAATAAAATAAAGCAATGCCATAGGTTGTTTACTAACATATATACACACGCACATATAACCCATATTTTCATGCGTGTGAAGTGCATAGGTAAATGTATATGGTTTATGTATAAATATGTATACTTACTCATTTCTATGTATATGCAAAGCATTATAGTTTGGAACTGGAGAGATACACACCAGTTTCTTAACCAACCTGCTTCCAGGGTCAGGATGAGAAAGCCAAAATGACAAACTGAGAACATTTTTTAATTACCAATGATGATTTTGGGACGTTCATATTATTATTCTGTATGTTTCCCTGTATTTGAAATTAATGCACACAAATCTGGATTGGAGACAAGGGAGGCAGTGGGGCTTTGAGGATGCTGGGAAGAGACCTAGGGGGCTGAGTGGTCGCAGCTCTGGTGGCAGGACCACCCGGAGAGCAGCATGGGCTGTCGAGCAAGGACATGCAGATGCTTTGTGATGCTTCTCCCATGATGGCTGTTCCACGGACGACCACACCAGGAGGGATTCTGCAGCCTGAGTGGCTGGATGTTCAGGAGCTGCCCATCGCTGGACTCCCCTCCCCACACCCCCCCCACCCCGCCAGCAGGATGCCTGGGTGATGGTCACCAAGGAGGGAACAGCTGGGGGCTCTTGGTTCAGCTTGAGCACAGTGTCTGGGAGTGGCCCTAACAGAGCGGCCATTGGGCTTTCCTGCCTTCGCTTGCTGCCCCCCTGCAACTGAGGGTACATGTGGGTGTGCAGACTTGCCCGGCCTCAGCTCAGGACATCCACGAGGCCCTCTCTCTGGGGCGGGCCAGCCCCGGTCGCCACAATTCCAGCCTGGCCTCCTCGGTGGCTATTGTTTCTTGCCTGTGCCTAAACATGCTCAACGGTGGCACAAGTCAATAAAAACCCCACCTGGCCCTCACAGCACAGAAAACTGCGTCTGCCTTGAAAATTCGTTTGTGCTGAGCCAAGCACACGCTTCTAAATCACAAGGGACAGAAGAGTCAAGGTGACATGGCAGGAACAAAAAATCAGCCACAGGAAGCACAGGCGCCGTGGGGCCATATTTCACCCTTCGTGGGGAGGACAGCGAAGGCACGTTTCCTGGTCTGTTCAGGTGATGAGAGGACATGAGGAGGCACGTGTGAGGACGTTAAATGGGGTGTGTATTTTACCCAGAATATATTATTGTGGGCGCATTGCATTTAACGTCTGTTTGACCTAACTGGGGACCCAGTCAGACTATCAGCTTCACTGTATCAGAACCACAGGCATTAAAAAAAAATAAAATTTAATGTTTATTTATTTTTGAGAGAGAGAAGGAGAGAGAGAGAGAGAGAGAGAGAGAGAGAGAGAGAGAGAGAGGAGAGGCAGAGAGAGGGAGACACAGAAACAAAGGCAGGCTCCAGGCTCTGAGCTGTCAGCACAGAGCCCGACGCGGGGCTCGAACCCACAAACTGTGAGATCATGACCTGAGCCAAAGTCCGGTGCTTAACCGATTGAGCCACCCAAGCGCCCCAGAACCACAGGCATTTTGAGCTCCAGCCACCCTAGTAAGCTGCCTGGGACAGTGTCAGGTCAGCTGTGCCCAACTCAGGGTCCTGGGCACCTTCCTGTGAGAAAGAATTCCAAGCAGGATACCAGGTGGAAAAAGCCTGGATTTTCACAATAGACATGAACTTGATGTATAGGTGTCTTGTTCTGTTCTGGTGTGGGGCAGGGGTAGGACACACTCCTTGTCTTTCTTACCCTCTTTTTCTGAGCATCTGTGCTTCTGAGCTCAGCGTTGGGGAAGCAGGGCTGGTCAAGACACGGGTCCTGCTCTCCAGGGTCCGCATGTGGCGGTGGGGAGACAGAGGCAAATCAGCGAACAGACAGGCAGTTTCAGGTGCTGAGGGAATGGGGGAAGTCACAGGGCGGGGGTGTGGGGTGAGGCATGGGGTCCCCATGAGGGGCCTCATTGAGAAGGAAGGAGGGGTAGGAGAACTGACAGAGGCAGAAGGAGAAGGAGAGGGAGGGGGCGAAAGGAGGGAAAGAGGAGGAGGGAAGAGGAGGGATAGAGGGAGAGAGGAAAAGGAAGCATGCATGGCTGCCACTGTGTGATGGGCTTTGGCGGCCGCTCGCCCACCTTCCTGGGCGCTGGCTGCTTGACTGCCCTCGGTCTTCCTCAAGCCCGCCGTGTCCCCACCTCTCACCACCTCTGTCGCCATTGTGCTATCTCTGACTTCTGGCATCTGTGGCCCCCAGCCTGGCCCCTGCTTCTGGCCCGGATATGACAGTTCTATCTTTTATCCAGTCCTTGAATCTTAATATGTTTCAGCAGCTTGGGGCCTGGGTTCCCCTGCTGGTCTCGTCCTCACCTCGTTGCTGGCAGCACCTGGTGCCCCTGTCCCGGTGGCTTGCGGTCACCTGCGCCGTCCTCCAGGGGCTGGCTTCTCTGCCACAGCCCTGGCCTCCGGGTCCCTAGACATTACACATTTTGGTGGAGGCAGTAAAATTTCTTAGCACCTGGAATCGGCAGACAGCCTCCTGTCCTTGTGTTACCTGCAGTCATCCGCCGCCTGCAGTTACGGTAAACCGCGTGCACGTGGGGACAAAAGGCTCGTGTGGTGATAGATGTGGCCCCTGGTTCCACACCCCATGCAGGATTAAACAGGTGTTTCACCTTCTGCTTATGAATCCTGTCAATAAGTCTAATAAGAACTTGCAAACATTAAATTAAAATCAGCTCATAGGTTTTTTTAACATGAAAGGAGACAAAATTTGCTGAGATAAGTCAATTTGAAAAAAAAGAAAAGAAGCTGCTCACATTATGCATTTATGAAGTAGAAACTCATTTTCCCATCCAATTTGAGCTTGCTGTTTCACGATGGGTAATAGGTACTTCTGATAACAACAGCAGCCTCTGATGGAAACGCCAACGCAGTGTCACCAGTAAGTTCTCTCCAGGCTCGGGTCAGTGATGAAAATCTCATTGGCCAGACCCTGGCTAGTTAAAGGCAGAGTGCAGTGTGCCAGCCTGTTCCCTGGCTCCCTGCCTTGCTGCCTTTATTTATTATTCGTACCTAAATGCTGCCCACCCTGTGCACGTGAACTCCAGGCTCCCTCCTCTGGGAAGTGTCCACAGCTGGTCCTGGGCTTCAGTGATTGCGCCTCTGGCCACCACTGCCCTTCAGGCCCCTTCTCCGCTCTCCCAGCTCTGTGCTCAGGACAGGACAGGCAGAAAGGGAAGGCGGGTGCTGAGTTTGACACCCATTTTCTGCTGGATCCCTCACAAGAAATCTGTTTGTGGACCTGACAGGCCCCTGCTCAGGCTTCTTAGGGTGACCTCTGCCTCCTGGGGCCCCAGCCTGGGTGTGGGAACAAGGACTGTGGGTGCAGAGGCCTAGAAGGACCCAGAAAGTTCTGCATAAGCCACGTGGTTGAAAAGCAGGCTTGGGGAAGGTTTGCTCTTGGAGAACTAGAGTCAGAGAGATCCAGGGGAGAGCTGGGCACCCGGCCTAGGGAGGATTATGGCGTTATCTGGGGTGGCCGGTTGACAGAGAAATGATGAAGGACTTTGAGGGCAGCCGCAAGGCAAGGGCTAGACAGCCCGTGAGTGGGGAGAGGACGGGTGTATGGTATTGTCGCTCAGGGTCACTCACCCCATCTTCTCCGGTGTTCGCTGAGATGCTCTGCCAGACCCAGAGGGACCGCGTCTCTCTGCACTGCCCCGCCTGGCCGTGTGACACCTTGGCTGCATGGCGTGTTGTGGGCCGTATGTGGCCCCTTTGCTCAGGCCCCGGTCTGAATTTGGCTATGCGGCGGGGAAGCTGGATGGCATTTCTGGAGCAGGTTGCTTAGCTCTCTATGCCTTGTGTCCTCAGCTGTGAAAGGGGCACAACTAATCACCTCCTAATGAGGTTGTTCTGAGATCAAAGTGAGATAAAGGGAGGTGACATGGGGTGCGGGGCTCATCACGCAGCAAACAATTGGAGGCTAACAGGTCTTTGTGTCATTGATCTCCTAGCCCCTCATGGCTCAGCCCTACCCTCTGTCTGCGTCTTACCCCTCAGCTGCTGTGTGTGCCCTCTGCGGAAGGGGCCGTGACTCAGGAGCTGTTTATGCCCCCAGAGCCCTCCCAGGAAGGGGTGCACAGGGGGAGCTCAGTGAGCCCATGAGCATGTTCCTCCTGTTACCCCAGCGGGCAGTTTCCTGAGCTGCAGGAAGGCCGGGCTGGCTCAGGCACAGAGGAGAGCCCTGGGGCAAGCACGCTGGCCCGACGGGATTCCTCTCTGGCTGCGCTGTCCTGCGTCTGAGTCTCTGGACTTTGGTCACAAGAATCTTGTTGGAGAGAAGCACGCGGGTTTGGCATGCTGCACTCACCCTCTAGAAATAGCACGCACACACACGGCTCTCAACACATGTTCCTGCGAGGAGTCATAAATTCGTAAGCACATTTAATTGTTCAACAACAAGGCGTACACTTGTCTAAGGGCAAAATTCTGAAAAATGCATCGAGCAGGGGAAAATCACCAACAAAAATTGAACTTA
Organism: Panthera onca; assembly: GCF_046562875.1. Lineage (NCBI taxonomy): Eukaryota > Metazoa > Chordata > Mammalia > Carnivora > Felidae > Panthera > Panthera onca. The sequence continues at coordinate 13,331,950 of NC_138358.1, read as the reverse complement.
AAGTCCCATGACTAAGTATTTATGTAGGGTGTTCCGTTCAATCACATTTGACCATGTCTGAAAACAGCCAGATGGTGCAGCAGGCATGGGAGAGTTGACCATGGGTCAGCCCAAGCTGGGCCCGTGGACCCAGGCCATGTCTGTGAGCAGGCGACCCAGGCAGATACAGCGGCTCCTTGGACTGTGGTTTCACAAGAGGAGCTGAGGGGCTGTGTTCACAGCGTCTGGCACCAACCGAGGACTTAGTGTACCCCAGACATTGTAACTCTTATTACTGGAGTTTTTATTTTACTTTTTTACTTCATTTTACTTAATTATTTTATGTTACTTTATGTATGTACGTATGTATGTATGTATATATGTATGTATGTATGTATGTATGTATGTATGTATGTATGTATGTATTTGAGAGAGGGAGAGAGAGCACACAGGCATGTGAGCAGAGGAGGGGCAGAGAGAGAGAGAGGGAATCCCAGGCAGGATTCACGCTCAGCGTAACGCCCCACACGGACTCCGTGTCACAACCACGAGACCACGACCTGAACTGAGATCAAGAGTCAGACGCTTAGCCTATTGAGCCACCCAGGGGCCACCCTTATGATTGTATTTAGGAGCACTAATGCCATTTGTTCCTCCTGGAAAAATTGCCGTTCTTAATTCTATTGTGTACTCTAAAGTGAGATAAACATATTAACTGATTGCTGTCGCACGTTCCACGCCTGACACCCTGGTGAACGGCAAACACATTTCCATTCAGTAATGGCCTTAAAAGAACCAGACCTGGTTTCGCAAAAACATGTATCTTTGCAATCAACAGACCTGCCGTTCATTCCTGCAGCCATCAGGAGGCTCTCAGCTGTTGGCACACATCCACCAAAAATGCAGAGGGGTGGGTGCGTGACCTTGAATATTCACATGAGAACAACAGGTGTCTGTGAACACGAGCTGAGAGCAAAGAGCACACTTAGGGGCATTTCGCTCGGAGTGGGACCCCTGGCTCTCACACCTACTCCCCTGGAAGCAAATTTACTGAGAAAGAAATGGAGGCAGCATGACAGCAGCTCAGACTGGAGCCCCCCGCCATCTGTGCAAAGACTTAAGCGTGTGGTGCAGACCCCGTGCCTTTTCTCTCTGGCTGTTTTGAGATAAATATCCTGAAAAAGCATAACTGTTGACTGAGCTTGATTCAGTCATTATGGAAAGAAAAGTCCGAAAACTAATAAGCAAAGAGAAAGCACTCAGAGGTTTGGCGGTTGGTGAGCGTTTGGCTCACCACCTGTCCCCAACCCCAGTGCTGTGCATTATGCCACTATTGCTGCTGCGACTTTGATCCCCAATGAGCAAGGGCCAGGCCTGGGTCTCAGAAGCATCTGAGGTCCCTGATGGGAGACAAGTGATGGTAAGACCATAGCTGTGAGCCAGCCCTTCCTGCACAAGGTGCTTTGCAGAGAGATTCTGTTTGCCTCTGCGATGGTCTGGATGTACGTATCACAAAAATTCATGTGTTGAAACATAATTCCCAACGTGCTGGTCTTAGAAGGTGAGCTTTGGGGGGCACCTGGGTGGCTCAGTCAGTTAAGCGTCTGACTTCAGCTGAGGTCATGTTCTTGAGGTTTGTGAGTTCGAGCTCCGCATCGAACTGTGTGCTGAGAGCTCAGAGCCTGGAGCCTGCTTCAGATTCTGTCTCCCTCGCTGTCTGCCCCTCCCCTGCTTGTGCTCTGTCTCTTTCTGTCTCTACCCTAAATAATTACATATTAAAAACAAATTTGAAAAGAAGGTGACGGCACCTGAGTGGCTCAGTCGGTTAAGCATCCAACTTCGGCTCAGGTCATGATCTCATGGTTTATGGGTTCGAGCCCCTCATCGGGATCTGTGCTGACAGGTCATAGCCTGGGGCCTGCTTCGGATTCTGTTTCTCCCTCTCTCTGCCCCTCCCCTGCTTACTCTCTGTCTCTCTGTCTCTCTCTGTCTCTCTCTGTTTCTCTCTGTGTCTCTCTCTGTCTCTCTCTCTCTCAAAAATAAACCTAAAAAATAATAATTAAAAAAAAAGAAGGTGAGCCTCTGGGAGGTGATTAGTCATGAGAGTAGGGCTGTCATGAATGGGTCCAGTGCGCTTCCTTATAAAAGAGACCTCAGAGAGTTCCATCCCCCCCTCTGCCATGTCAGGACACAGTACAAGACTCTTGGAGCCAGGAAGACTTTCCCAAACAGTACACTGGTACTATGATCTGAGTTTCCCAGTGTCTAGAACTGTGAGAGATACACTTTCTGTTGTTTGTAAGCTGTCTAGTCTAGGTGTTTTTTTGTTATAGCAGCCCGAAGGGACTAAGACAGCATCACTTCTTTTGTTTTTCATGTTATTTATTTTTTTAGAGAGAGAGAGGGAGGGGGGTCAGGGGAGGGGCAGAGAGAGAGAGGGGGAGACACGGAATCAAAAGCAGGTTCCAGGCTTCGAGCTGTCAGCACAGAGCCCGACACGGGGCTCGAACTCATGAACCGTGAGTTCATGACCTGAGCCGAAGTCGGATGCTCAACCGACTGAGCCACCCAGGCGCCCAAGAGAACATCACTTCTAATTTTATCTTCATAATAATTTATAAGGTTGAAAACACCTTCACCCCATTTCACAGATGTGCAAATGAGGCCCAGTGGAGCTCTGGTGCTCCACACAGCACAGGTGATGTGGGTTAGCATTTCAGCCTCTGGAATTTTCTCTCCTTCTGTTGGGTTGAGATCTTCATTTGCAAACTTTCACCATGATCCCGGCGCCTCAATTGGAAGCACTGTGCAAATGCCTGCCCTATCCCAGTGGACAGACCATTAGGCGGCCAGACGTGGCGCCCCGAACCTGCGGTATTCACTGTAGTACCTGTCACGTCCCTCAGGTGTTCTTCCCCTTGCCTGGCTGTGAGTATCCTCAACATTTCAGTTGTTTTCAAAGCACCTCCAGTTGAGGGAACGTCCCTCTGCAAAGTTCAGTGCCTGGCACCCAATGCCACACTGCTACCTGTTTTTAAAACACCTCAGTTACGCTTACAATGATCACTTCTATTAACTTTGTCGCTAGAGTTCTCGAATGCAGCCTCAGTTTGGGCCAGCTGTGTCAGGAGCCAACAAGTGAGTAGTGAGTACACTCACTGGTGTGTGGACTCCACACAGGTCACAAGGAAATCTTGTTTGTTGGTGGGTTCGCAAGGAGCTGGGAGTGTCTCCTGTGTACCAGGCACTTTGCTGGGTGCCGTGATGTAACGCTGAGCAGTCTCCAGGGCAGAAGCAAGTGAAACAGGCCAGTCTGTGTGAAATTGTCACCGTGTGTGTGCTGCAGACGAGAGGGTACCGTGCGTAACGGGAGTGTGAAGAGGTAAGCCTGGCCTGGCCTGGCCTAGATGGGGGTGGTGGCTGCTAAGGGAACATTTCCCCAAAGGGGATGACGTTTTACATGAGAGAAGACAAATGAAAAGGAAGTGATATGGGGGGAGGGGTGGAGAGTGGTAGGAAAGATTATTCCAGGAAGAGGGTCTGGCATGTGCCGAGGTCCTGAGGTAGCAAGGGGCTTCCTGGGTAGGGCGGGTGGACAAGGAGAATGTCCACATTTGGAGAGTGAGTCTGTGCAGAGACAGGGCTGGAAGAGCTGGGGAGGGCAGCCATGCAGGCAGGGGCTGGTAGGCTGTGGCGAGGGTGCTGGGTTTTACGTTGACCGAAGCAGGAAGTCCCTGAAGGATTGTAGGCCGAGGGGTAAGCTGACGAGCTGGCTTTTGTACAGTGGCCACGTCCACAGACTGACTCCAGAGTGCAGACTTGCAGCCACTTAGGCTCTCTTACACAGGAAGGAGAGCATCCTCCAGCTCCCTCTGTCTTACACTTGGAAATCACACACATACACACACATGCACACACACACACACACACACACACACACACACACACACACACACACACAGGCTGCCTCCAGCTAAGGCTAAAAGAGGAAGGTGCTGTTTGGACCTGAGTCTGCATTCTTTAAAACTGGGCGTTTGAGAGGAAGCGTGGTGCCGAATGCAACAATGCTTATGGCGAACAGCGAGTGCTCCGGATACGGCCAAGGGTATTTGATATCAGCTATTTCTCTGAAGTTTGAAGAGCCTCATGCTACAGCCATACACCCCTTCCCCACCAGCACCCCACGCCAGGGAAAGGCCAGGGCACAGGTGAGTGGACGGTGGACAGAAAGCGTGACCTCACAGCCTGACCAGAGAGAGACGGAGTGCGTGGGCCTGGGGGAGGCTTGCGGGGGGTGCCCGCTGCCCACTTGTGGGGAAACAGCCTTTCACAGGAGAGAATTTGGGGCTCAGAGCCTTCCTGTTTGGGGTGGAATAAATACAGGGAGTCCCAGGCCAACCTTCCAAGGGCATCGCATGGCCCATTTTATGCTTATTCGTCATACTCATAGCGGTGCTGTGATTAATTATTTAATTCTGATGTGTAAAACCAGCAATCAATGAGGCTACAAACGGTGAAATGTAACACGCTTCCATTCCAACGGCACCTGCTGGAGCCTGAAAGCAGGTTCCGGTGGAACAGCTCTCGGTGGGCAGAATCCAGGATGCACGGGGGCATCACATGGTTTGTGTGTCTGCTGTGCAGGGCTTGTGGCAGACACAGCGAGCCTGGCAACATGATGGTAGCCGTGACTCCGCACTCAGGCCTGTAAACTGCTCTGTCCCAGGCAAGGGACAGGAGCCTGGGGTGCAAAGGGTGCAAAGAGTCCAGGGTCACGGGGATGGAAGGCAGTGGAGGCGCGTCTCGAATCCAAGTCTGGGTCTCAGCCTGTGGGATTACGGTCCACATTCCTGCCTTGAATATGCTCTTTCCAGGCCACGGGGAGAAGAGAGGTGACGCCAGTAGTGGGTATCAGGAAGCTAGAGGCGAAACCACCCAGATGCTTTGTCCACTGAGCGCACGGGGCAGAGCACCTGCTGAGTCAGCAGCTCCTGACTGTTCACATGGGGCGTTTATTCCACTGTAAACACAATTTAAAATGTCCATTCTTTTAAGATACTGCCATAGACTGTGTCCCCCAAATTTAAATGTTGAAACGTAATCCCCAGGGGGATGGTATTGGGAGGTGGGGCCTTTGGGAGGACATCAGGTCATGGGGGTGAAGCCTCACGGATGGGATCCGTGCCCCAAAGAAGAGAGCCAGAGAGCTCCCCTCCACCATGTGGGGACCCTTTGAAGAGCCAGCCACCGTGAACCAGGAAGTAGGTCCCACCAAGCCCCGGATCTGCGGGCGCTGCGGGAGCTGTAAGAAACTGTGGTTCCTCAGCCCCTAGTCTGTGGTCTTCTGTTACAGTCGCCCAGTCTCAGACGGATACTTGGTTCTGCTGCTTGAAGTCACTCAAGTTTGCCTGGTGATCAGACTTGGAGAAAGCAGCATGGAGGTGTTTGGGACTAACGTGAGGAGAGCGCATTTGTAAGAGGGTTGGAAGATGCTGTTTCTTATTCACTTCCATAGCAAGAGCCAGATGAAATTGTAGTTGCTTCCTGTAGCCAAAGTAACAGATACCATGTTTGATGGCTTCAGAAGCAGAAACTCTCTCTCTCTGCCTCTCTCTCTCTCTCTCTCTCTCTCTCTCTCTCTCTCTCTCTCTCTCTCTCTCTCGAAGTTCTGGAGCCCAGGCATCCACAATCAGGCTGTGGGCATGGCTGGGCTCCCTCCAGAGGGTCTAGTGGAACATCCTTTTGCCTCTTCCACTTCCAGTGGCTCCAACCATCCTCGGCTTGTGGCATCACTCTGACCTCTGCCTCCTCTTCACATCACCTCCGCTGTACGTCATCTCCTCTTTGGTCTTTTATAAGGACACCACTGTGTCACATCTGGTATGAGCTCATCTCGAGATGTTTCACATAACTCCATCTGCAAAGACCCTTTTCCAGAAGTGACATTCACAGCTTCCAGGATGCAAATGTAATTGGGGGTGAGGGGGCACTGTTCACCCTCTGCAGAGAGCCTTCAGTCAAAGCTCTCAGCACAATGCCTGGCACCACTGAGTGCTCAAGGAATATTATCTGTTCCTGTATCGGTAACTATTGTTTCCTGGGAGAGGGTTTGGGAAGCCCTCTGGTCCTTTGGTTAAAACAGAACAGATGGAAAGGAGAGTCTTCATGACGGGGCAGGTGAGAAGGGGCCGAGGGCACTGTCACCGGGCCTGCCAAGTGAACACGGGGCTCCCTGCCTCAGTCCCCTCAGCCTGGGTTGAACTTTTCTCTTGGCATCTGCATTGTGGGTTTCTCGGGAGCAGAAGTTTTCCGGGTGGAGTATGCTTTCCCTCTGGAGAGGCTCGGCTGTCCTGCCCCTGGCCAGCGTGCTCCTGCAGCACCGAGTCTCAGAGCTAACCGCCACCTGCTGTCAGCAGAGAGGTGGGCGGAGCCCAGGATGATTGTACCAGGGGATGAACGCGCCACTGGTCTCCTCTATCATCTGCGGCCTCAGTGGAGCTGCTCGGATGCCAGACTGGAGGAAGCAGGAGAATCTTCCTCTCTTCCCAGGGGATGAACCCATGCACCTGACCTGGGACGTTTGGCTGCCAGAGCACCAGGACTGAGGGGCTCGGAGCTCCTTGCTTGAGGCTGGGGCTCTCGGACAGGTCTCTGTCCCGAGCCCTGCACTGCGGCCCCCTCACCCCCGCCTGACCTCTCCGACCCCATGGGTGGCCCGCAGGCACTCATGCCCTTCCATGTTCTCTTGCCTTCTGGGGATCACGGGCCCACTTTATGCCAGGTGAGGTGCTAGGTGGACGCTGCAGCCTTGGAGGGAGCACTGGCCAGAGAAAAGCCATCTGTCTGTGTCTGCCCCCATTTACCGATTTGTGGGATGAAGATATCCTGTCCAGGCGGTGACCGTTGAACACCTGCAGGCTGCAAGCCACCTCCCCCTGTGGTCCTCAGGTGCGTCTCCGGCTCTGGCCTTGTGTGTGCGCTAAGAGCCAATTACGTCTGTTCCCACATCTGTTTATGTCAATTGCACCAGTTCGTGTAATTACATCACGTGACTAAATATTACATAAAACAATGACTTTTCAGCGCGAACAGGAAGAAGGCCTTTGTTTGTATAAAAACAGTCGAATTTTTGGAAAGACTTAAAATGGGCAAGGTAGTAAAATTTTTCTTTCAAATTCAGTTTCCATGAATCTGCAATAAAGGATTGAAAGAAGGTGTCACAATTCCCACTGATGGTGATACCTGCTGGCGCTTCAAATTGCCTGCGTCCTCACAGCACGTTTGGTGGGTGGGAAGTGCGCTGCAGGCATGGTAGCTGCAAGTCAGAAACCAGAAGGCAGAGGGGGTGTGTTTTCCCAGAGGTGAGCAGAGAGTAAGTGAGCATATGTCCAAGCATTTTGTGTTGAGATGTTTAAGGTATCATCAGTGGTAATGACTGTCCACTTCACAAGACTGAGCCTGTGTGGCTCAGTTGGTTTAGCATCTGAATCTTCTTGACTTTGGCTCAGGTCATGATCCCAGGACTGTAAAATTGAGCCCTGCATCAGTCTCTGCCCTTAGTGTGGAGCCTGCTTGGGATTCTCTCTCTCTCTCTCTCTCTCTCTCTCTCTCTCTCTGTCCCTCTTCCCTCCTTCTACCTCCCTCTCTCTCTCTCTCCCTCTCTCTTTCTCTCCCTCCTCTCTCTCCCTGTCTCTCCCTCTCTCTGCCTTCCCCCTCCACCCCTCTACTGCTCATGCTCCCTCTTTCCAAATTAAAAAAAAAAAATGGTCCACTTCATAGGACGTTTTTCGTCCTGTTTGAGAGGGAGTCTTCTGGGAGGCACTGTGACAGCGGGAGCTCACAAGGACCTGGGTCTTTCCAACATCCAGGATGTCATCCCCAGACCAGAGATCTCAGAACAGTGATACCTGTGGGATGGTGTGTCAGAGTCTCCACAGCGTCTGACACATCCTCAGGTGGAAGTGCTCTAGTTTTGTTGTTACTCTTCAGTGGAGGAAGCGTGTAAAAGAGGGCTTACTTTTGTCACACATACGCACATGCGTCTGTATTCCTCTCTCTGTTCCAAAGACGGTAACTCTAAACATGACCTTCTGTTTGGTCAGCTTACACAAAATAATCCTGAAAACATGGGAACTCACTTCCAAGAGAGAAAAAGAAGTGTAGACAGAAATTGAGGTGTAAGCAGCAGTTACCTGCCGGTCAGGTCTCCTTAGGGACCCGGAGAGCTGTCAGCTTGCCCCTCGACACGAAGACGCAGTGTCTCACACAGCAGCCACCTGGATGCTCACACACCAAGCGTGGGGATGCTTTGCATGCAAAGCTCTATGCACTCCGTCTAGTTAGAAGGCAATATCTTTTAAAAGGTAAAATATTGCTCATGTAGATTATTTAACTTTTTTTAGCTCCTCCTATAATAAAAAAAGAGACATGCAGCATCGAAATGAGCGATTTATGGAAACATATAAAGGAGCACATTTTCCTGGCGAGTCCTTGAAATTTAATTTAGAGATGTGGCAGCAGAGAAAGGGATGCATTTTCAAGTTGTTTGTTTCCCCTCCTTTGGGTGACTTTGCGGTGCCTTTGTGAGAGCGGCTGAGCTCAGGGAAGGAGCCACAGGGCCTTTCAGATAGATGGTCAGGCGTCCCCGTCCCTGAGCATCGGGTGGGGAGAGACTTGTGCTAAGCCTGAGGACCTCCTGTCTCTGCACTCACTCCCTTGCTCGAGAGTTGAGTGCCACCGGCCTGTCTCTACTTGGACGTCAGGAGACCATCTCACACTTGATGCGTGGGGAGCTCAGCTCCCGCCTACGAAGCTTTCTCTGCGAAGTCTTTCCCATCCTCGCAGATTTCAACAGTGTCCGTCCAGGTGCTCCAGCAGGATCACCGTGTCATCCTGGCTCCTCTTTTCCTACACCTCACACATAATCCATCACCGTGCCTTTCAGCAACACCTTCCAAATACATCCAGAAGCCAGCCTACATAGATAGGTAGCTTCTAGCCAACACCACTTGGGCACCTGCAGAACTGCCGTGGCTGCTGAACTTCCGTCCTGCCCATCCTTACCCCATGTCGGTGTCTACATGGTGGCCAGTGGGAGCCTGCTAACGGCCGGTAGGGCGATGTCACCCTGCTTCCAATCCTCTCATGGTTCTTTTCTCCCTCAGCAGGTCATGTGACTGTGTGAGCGAGGGGCCGGTCCACCGTGTGGTGCCACGGGCTCCTGCAGCTGGAGACACTGAGAGCCAGGGGTGATGAATGCAAGCGGGCACCCTCACAAAGGGAGCGAGCCCCACGGACAAAGCAGGTTCTTAGTGTTCTGGCCCCATCCCTCCGATGCCAGAGCAGGTACTTCCCTATATCACGTCATCATCCCTGGGGAAGGCCTCCTAGGCTAGGACCTTGGTGGATGTGAAGGAGGGTTGCCAGGAGGGAGAGAATAGCAGATGGATGAAATGTCTACGAGTCCATTCTGGTTTAGGGAAGTAACTTACGCCTCAAAGATAGCGAGTGGGGCACCCGCGTGTCTCAGTCAGTTGACCGTCTTGACTCTTGAATTCAGCTTAGGTCGTGATCTCACAGTTCATGGATCGAGCCCTGTGTCAGGCTCTGCATTGACGAGGAGGCTGCTTGCGATTCTCTCTCTCCCTCTCTCTTTCCCTATCCTGCTTGCTCTCAGTGTCTCAAAAAAGGAGGAGGGGGACAAGGGACAGGAGAAGGAGGAGGGGAAGGGGAAGCGGAAGAGGAAGGAGGTGCCTGGGTGGCTCCGTCACTTAAGTAACCAAGTTCGGCTCAGGTCATGATCTCACAGTTCATGAGTTCAGGCCCCACGTTGGGCTCTGTGCTGATTGCTTGGACCCTGGAAGCTGCTTTGGATTCTGTGTCTCCCCCTCTCTCTGCCCCTCCCCTGCACATGCTCTGCCAGTCTCTCAAAACTGAATAAATGTTAAAAAAATTTAATAAAAGAAGAAGGAGGAGGAGATAGGGAGGAGGAGGAAGAGTGGAAGAAGGAGGGGCGTGGGGGAAGGGGGAGGAAGAGGGGAAGGAGAAGGAGGAGGAGGCAGAGGGGTGGGGGAGGGGAGGGGGAGGAGGAGAAGGAGGCAGAGATGATAATACAGAGTGGCTGGAATAACCAAAGTCCGCGTATGACCCTGTGTGATCAACCCTAAGTTGTGTGCCACAACTAGGTTGTGTGTCACAACCCTAGTGCTTTCCCGGGAGAGTGCCCCAGGCGAGGGACATCCCTGCTCTCACAGAGTGTACAGTCTGGAATACCTGTCTAAAGTCCCTAAGAGGGTCTGAACTGACCGACATCAGCCAAGAGAGCTCACTGGCGTCACATGATGCTCTGCAGACCGAGTCTGGTTTCTCTGGGTGTCGTCCAGTCAGACTTGCACGTGGCATTTAAGGCCCTCATCTGGAATGAAACCAGGGGCCCAGGTGATGGATTGTTGACTGCTTCATTCATTCACACACATTCATTGAGCACCTGTTGTATGCCAGGCACTGGGTCAGCCACTGGGTGTGGTGAGCCCCGCGAGACCATGAAGCAAACCAAGAGTCTCCCAGCACCAGGGCTCCTGGAGGACCCTGTCGCAGAGCCATCTTGCACAAGGATGTCTGGAAGGCCACCCTGTGCAGCTGCCCCCACGCACACCACGTCTCTGTTGTATGTTTACGCAGGGCATCGGGGATTTATGTGGGGAGGCATTAAAGCATCAGGGATATCCAGTCAGAGCAACAAAAAAATACAGGGACTGTCTTTCACTCCTGGTATCTGCACAGTTCCCTTTTTATGTGACAAATATGGAGAACAATTAGGTCCCTTTTGATGGGATAATTGTTTGCTACCTGAAGAAGCCACCTTAAAATGACAACTTGAGCAACATGGACTTGCCAGCACTATTTAAACCCATCACATTATCAAGAAGAAGTGGAAGGAAGGCTGAGCCAATCCGTGAATGCCTCCTTCCTAGATTGCCCAGCCTTTTGTATCTGTTATTAAGCCCTTCACAAGTATGCTGCTTCTCTGGAGAGAAAATGTATTTACATACATAGCTCCCAGTGGCTCCACCAGACAGTGGTCGGCACGTGATAAACCTCCCAGAGCTGGGGAGGAGAGTATTACACACATACCATAACCGGGTCCAATTATGTTGAAAACCAATAGCTGTGTTTCTCTGCCCATATGTTCCCCGAGTGTGAAGAGAAGGAACAAATAGACTGATAAAATAGAATGGAATGGAATGGAACGGAACAGAACGGAATGGAATGGAACAGAATAGAACAGAATAGAATAGGACTAAAATAAACTAGACTAGGCTAGACTAGACTAGACTAGATTAGAACAGAATAGACTAGACTACACTGGAATAGAATAGAATAGAATAGAATAGAGTAGAGTAGAGTAGAGTAGAGTAGAGTAGAGTAGAGTAGAGTAGAGTAGAGTAGAAGAATAGAATAGAATAGAATAGAATAGAATAGAATAGAATAGAATAGAATAGAATAGAATAGAATAGAATAGAATAGAATAGACTCAAATAGACTAGAGTAGACGAGACTAGACTAGAATAGAATAATAAAATTGCTACAGGGTTTTAAGGATGGGAGTCTGAGGAGGAGCCATTCAGGTTCTTGCCGCTTGTCCCGTCTTGTGTGTGTCTCCCAGGAGCACAGGGTATGCTGGTTCTGGCAGCCCCTGTGGGCTGCCCCTTGGTTGGAGGCACTGCTGGGGCCTGCCAGCACTCCACGTGGCACCAGAGCCTGGAAGTGCATTCTCGAAGAAATGGCCTGGAGAGGCACGAGGCTCCTCATTTTCTTTCTTTCCAGTAATTGACTTTGTGTTGAGTTCCCCACCAAAGTGGACAGTCAGGCGCTCTTTCCCGAGGAAAATTGCAGCGAGAGACAAATGGTAGTTGAAATAAGTAACATCGAGTCACTTGACAAATGCATCTGCAGCAGCAGCAGAGGCCCCGGCTCAGGAGACGCAATTATGCACCTGACCTGTGAAGCCAGTGCCTCAGTGGCCGCAGGAAAATGGATCGGCTACGCGGGGCCTGGGGTGGGCTCTTTCCATGTATTTGTCCCAGAAAAGTTAATCAGAGTGAAGTAGAGACGGGGAGAGCTAAGGTTATCCTGATAGCGTTAAAAAAAATTAAATTCCGGTTGGCCCTTTGCAATCCAGGCTCATTTCTCTCTCCCTCCCTCTCTCCTATGGAAACCGTGTCTATCCGTGTCTTTTCGGTGTGAGAACCGTGTCACCCTTGAATTGGTGAGAGGGGCCTTACAGTTTCTTAGGGAAGTGCAGAGGGCAGGACAGGGACTGTGAGGGGAGGTCCAGTGGCTCCCTTGGTCTCCTCCACTCCAGCCACAGGGCTGGCGGGAGAACACAGATGGTGCCATTTTACCTGTACAAGCGTGTGGTTGAGGACAAGGCCCCTCGGGGTTTTATGGGCATGGGTTTGCCTGGAGGACAGATCTGGGAAGGCTAAGAGAACATACGCAGGGAGCTCTGGAGGAGCAGAGGAAGGATAGGTCAGGTGTCGTCAGTCACCCAGCACTCCTTGCCCTGAACAGATGCATCGTGCAAGACTGCCGTCTTTGCGTCTGCCCATCATGCCCAAGGCTGGGGGTGATGCTACGCCCCTGAGGATTCAAGGACCAGACTGAGCCCCTCTGCTGGTTGAGGTGGGAGGAGTGTCAAGGCTGGGATCCTAGATGCTCACACTGGAAGACATCTCCCTGAGCACTGCACGGCTGCCTGCCGGCCAGTGCCAACCACCATGGCCTGGAAGGCTCCAGAGCTCAGGCTGAGAAGCCACCCCTGGACATTGTGTCCATAGGAAGCCCTTCCCTTAGCTGTCATCCAGAAGGTGAAAGTCCCTGGTGTTGCTTCTGAGGCCACCACCGCACTGCCTCTTAACACCCCAGACAGGTTCCTGGAGGTTGGACGGTTGCCGAGTAGAAACTTGCACCCAGAACCTTCTAGGGGTTTGCCAGGGGGCTTTGTGCATGCGTACAGTGTTGGGAGGACCTGCAGGAGGTTGCCTCCACCCGGTGCGGTGCCCTGGTGGTGGTTCAAGGTCCTTCTCTCCTGCCCTCCCACCCTTCACGCGTGTATGGGCAGCACTGGGTCACACGTGCCAGGTGCCGATGGCAGTGTTTTACCAACCTCAGTCATTTACTTCGTTACTCCGTGGTTTGCTTTGGCCTAGTCTCCTGCCACCACGGCCCATCTTCACGGTTTTCCACTTTGAAATATTTCCTTTTTTATTATTTACTCATTGTCTCCTCTTAGTTGCCTTTTTAAAAATAGACTTTATTTTTTAGAGCAGTTTTAGATCCACAGCAAAATCGAGAGCAAGAGGAAGGTCCAAAAACGTTTCCATATGCCGCCCGCCCCGCACTGACGCGGCCTCCCTCGTCGTCACCGTGCCCACGGGATTTGTTACAGTCCATGAACCACGTGGACGAGTCATTATCACCCAAAGTCCATCGTTCACCTGAGGGTTCACTCTTGGCGCTGTGTGCATTCTGTGGGTCTAGACTGATGTGTGGTGGTACGGCCCGCCAACATAGCGCCACACACTGTGGTTTCTCGGTCCTGAAAGTCTTCCATGCTCCCCCCTGGTCCTCCGCCTCGCATATCCCTGGAAACCACGGATCTGTTTACTGTCTCTCTAGTGTCGCCTTTTCCAGAAAATCATAGACTGGAGTCAGATTGGCTTCTTTCACGTGGTAATACACACTTACGTTTCCTTAGGTAACTTATTAAACTGAAGTGAATTTATTTTAAAGGGAATCAGTACCACGCATGGAAAACTAGTATCATTTATATTAACAGGGGATAATGGGATGAATACAATAAAAAGCGAATACGTTTTGGCTAGAGATCATCAATTAACAAAGGGTCAGAGCCCCAGATCTATTTTCTTTATTGAAAAGATACATGAGTGTATGTGAGGTGTCAAGGCTAGATAGAGCACCATGGAACTGAGGCTTTCCTCTTTATCGGAAGAGCTGAAGAGCCTCTGCTGCGTGTGTCCGCTCGGTCGATACCAGTAGGACAGTGGTGGGTTCACACTCTTCCTTCTTCTCGGATTTAGTTATATTCTGGAGCAGATGTTACTATTGCCAGTTTAAAGAGGGGAAATTGAGGCTTGGCAAGTCAGTGGAGCCAGGACCTGAACCCAGCGTCCTGGCCCTCAGGTCTCATGCTTACAAACATCGCATTCCTCCCGTCGGGGAGAGGGGGCGTTTCCATATCAAGGCTCCTGGCCCCCGGCTTCAGACTGACAGGGAGGGCTGCCCCCAAGGAGTGCATCGGTCCTGGAGGGCTCAAGGCAGCACACCTCTGAGGCCAGGCTGGTCATCTACCTCACCTTTGGGTTGACTCTCTGACCCAAAGTGCAGAAGGCTTCTGTGTGAGTGGACCCTCCGCAGCTGGGATGGGTTGGAACCTCTGGGAAGGGCCCTAACCTTACTAGGCACTCTTCTCTGTCATGTGTCTCGTGGGCAATCAGGAAGTGATGCGGGGTGACCTTTCCCCCAGAGTAGAGCTCCCCGTTAATGCTCGACATTAATGCTCAGGTTCAGAGGATCAGGTTCACAACATCTCAGCCTGCCCCATTAATGCTTGACACCTGGAAAGATTGGGCCCACACCAGGAGTTGGTTTCTCAGAGAGGCTCTCTGCAGCCCCGGGGTTCCTTTTAAATTTCTCAGCAGCAAAGGATATACGAGAGGGAGTGGCATGTGTGCCCAGGCAGTGGGAGGTCTTTCTTACCAGTGACCTGGGGAAGTGACCTGCTGTCTCCAGAAAGGTGGATGCTGGAAGTCCCTCACCTGTGAGCATCTGGCAGGGCTTATTATCCATGGCCATGGAAGGAGCGGCCCCCAAGCTTTCACGACCCGAGGATAAGTTATGTCTGACTAACGTATTGGCAGACCCGCGAGTGTCTGTCCTGGTTTTCTGGGTCAGCTGTTGTCAGCAGGAAGATTGACACTCCTCCAGCTCCTTGTTCTGCATCCTCCCTCCTTCCGTTCGACACCTGTTGATAGCGTGCCAGGCGCTCCACCACTCGGGATGGCTACACGGCCCTGGTTTCTGCTTCTATTAGGCCACCAGGCACCTTGTCTAAGAGCGGAGCGTAGACCTGGAGTGCGGGCTGTCTGCATCCACACTTCCCACCCATGCACACAGGGGGGCAGGCTTTCTCCCTCCCCTGCGTCCCCTCTGGAAGTGTACCTTATATTCTGTGGCTGTGATGACTGGGTATTTCTATATTTGAGGAAAGTATGAATGGTTACAGGGAGGTCAGGACCAGGGCACTTGAGGCCTCTTTCCTCCCCTTTTTGGGGTTGTGTGTATGGGAAGATAGAAATGGGACCCACTGCATCTAAGCCCCGTGTGCAGAACTGAGCCATGGGGAGTAAAATGTCGACATGGACATGGCCCAGGGGGCCTGACTCTCTTGTCTGAGAAGGTTCTGGAAACCATAGAGACCAGAGTCCAATGGTCTGTGTCACGATCCCTTATGGTCGGTCTGTCCTCTGTGGAACACAGAGTCGGAGGGTCGGTCACTCGGAGGAAGGAGTTGGCAAGCACCTGGCAGGTTGACTGGTCCCAGGCACTGCCTGAGCTTTAGGCGAGGCAACAGTTCCCATGGACACTGGAGAGCTGCACAGAGATGCCCCAGTCATCAAGACAGCTTGACGCGGGAGGAGAGGGGGTGATTACACCAGTGTGGCCCAAAGCCCAGGTGCCACCGGCACACCAGGTACAACATCTCTGAACCTGAGGGAGCAATCCAAGAGCTCAGGCTTGTCACCAGAGGGGCTGGGGCCTCCCCTCTGCCCTCTTCCTTTGCCTCTTCAGTTCTGGGCACCTGGTCTAATAATGTATATGCCCAGCCCACCCCCTTCCCTGCTGACTCCTTCTTCTGGCTGCTGCCACCATCCAATCGTACATTGTACTTCATTCTTTCGTCCGTCGTGTGGTTCTGCCCATTGGGGTCTGGGTGGGAGAGCTCATTGTCTGGTTCCCAGTGCCGGGCACCTTGTGAGTCCAGGACACATGTTTCTTGCATGGCTGACAGGTGGCCACATGCCGCATGGACGTCTTGTGCAGGCTAGATCACACGGCCAGCTTACGGTGTCTGGAGGGGAGTCGTGCATGGGTCCACTCGGGCCGCAGGGACCTCGCCATCCACTCGGTCTTTATGGCTTCTCCTGGAGCAGCTTTTCTTCCGGTAAATGGTAGCCAGAGCAAATGTGCTCAAGCCTAGTTGTGAAATCTGCAGCGGTGTGTAACAGGGACACTTTTACTTTCTGTAAAGCTGAGCTCACAGTTCTCCCCATATCCCCTTTTTGGGGGAGCCATGGGAAGGATTGTAAAGATATTTTTTTAACGTCAATTTTAAAAAAGAGAGACGCCACATATTCCCCTCTGTTCTGCCTTAAATCAAGGAAATACAGCTAAGGCCTTATTGGGGGACTTCCCGACTCCTTCCCATCCACATACTTACTGCTCTGTTCAGTTGCTCATCTGGCCCACAGACACGGGTCTGGCACCCACCAAGCTCCAGGTGTGATGTGTGATAATGAACCCTTCCTATTAGATCAGATGCTTTGAAGGTCAAAGAAACCAACCAGGGATAGCATTGGCTGAGGCCCACAAGGACATGCTGGAAGTCGTCCCGGGAGCCTCGCTGAGTTTACAGAGAGAGGAAGCCGGGGCACAAAGAGTGGTGGATGCGTGAACAGAAAGAAGTCAGACAGTAAGCTGGTGCTGTGTCTTTGAGAAATTTGAAGGTGAGGAGAAGCCGAAGGTTGTGAGGACAAAGCAGGGTTGGAAGCTCGGGGATTGAAATCACCGTATTCCAAGTGGATGAGGAACAGCCAGTGGAGAGAAAGAGAACCTGCTACACATCATCTTTTTAAAAAAAAAATTAATTTCACTTTTTATTTTTAGAGAGCTCGAGTGGGGAAGAGGGCAGACAGAAGGCGAGAATCTCAAGCAGGCTCATGGAGCCCGATAATGGGGCTGGATCACACGACCCTGGGATCATGACCGGAGTCGAAGCCAAGAGGCAGACGCTCAACCAACTGAGACCTCCAGGTGCCTCGACTATGACACATCTTTCATCTCCTTGTGTCCTGCTGGCAGAGGTGGCGAGGAGGTGAGAGTTCCTGGGAGGACCTTGGGGGGCCCGTCTTTGGCTAGACTCCCAGGTTCCTTAAGTCGGGGGGGGGGGGCTGAGCAACCATCCAGTGCTCCTGCACGACTGCTTACAAGATGGGGAGCGTGGTGGCATCAGCGGCGAGCGGGGATGACTTTCTTCTGGAACCTTCCTCGGTGTCACCGAGCAGCTTGTAGCCTGTGACATGCCATGTGTGTCATTCAACAGGTTTGCGCGAATGCTCAAAATATGCCGAAGAAGGGTCTCTTGAATGAAAGGTTAAGAGATGAGTGGTCCGCGTTGCTGGCTGGGCGGTGGGAAGGGCGGCTTCCACTGTCACCCTCGTCTTGTGGAGCCAATAGCCGCAGGGATCTTGCAGGGACCGGGGCGCACCTTCCCCCAGCCACACAGAGCCCTTGGTGATCTTTCCGCCTGGGTCTCCATCGGCTCTGGGTGCGGCTACTCCACTAAATCATTGCCGGTGTGATGAGGGTACAGTGATGACTCCTGTGGCTTTAATGAGAGTTTCCTGAAGACGCGTGAGTTTGAGAATTGTTTTCACGTTTGCCGGTCGGTTGGCGATGCTCTTGAGATTTACTGACTGTGCACATCCTTTTGTTGATTGACTAATGGCTGGGTTGTTTCTTCTTGTCCTTTCTGTCAGAGGTCTGTGCGTGTTGGAACTGTTCACCCATTGCTTCTTATCTGCTGCAAATGCGGATGGCTCCAGACTGCCAATGGTTTGACCTCACCGTTTTTCGTCTTTTCCGTGGCGTGAAGGCAACATGCACTCAGTGGAAAGCGTCTTTGGGATTGCGGGTTTGGACCTCTTCCTGGGTTAGTGATGTGTGGTCCGATCATCTCCTATGATGTGGGGCAACGCGGGCTCCCGTTAGCCACATGACCACAGGTGTCACCAACCCATACGCTGGTGGCCACTCTGCACCCAGGCGTCCTTCTGGCTCCCACTTCAGGACAGTATTTGGTACATTCCACGAGGCAGTCAGCACTCTTTGATCCAATAGGATTTAGGATGAACGGTCCTGCCCAGCCATGGGCTCACACGACTGTTCTTGCATATGGAAGGCAGGCTGGACTGAGCTCTGAGGTGTGGGAGGTCAGGCGTATGCATGCATTTTAGACTTAATGATGTTTTCAACGAAGGATGGGTTGATAGGGATACAACCCCATCGTGAGTCCAGGAAGATCCGTATTTATTTTTTTTACAAAGACTTCATTTAGGGGCACCTGGGGGGCTCAGGCCATGCGTGATCTCACAGCTGGTGGGTTTGAGCCCCCATTGTGCTCTGTGCTGACAGCTCCGAGCCTGGGGCCTGCTTCACATTCTGTGTCTCCACCACTCTCTGCCCCTCCTCTGCTCACACTCTGTCTCTCTCTCTCAAAAATAAATAAATAAGTATTAAAAAATTAAAACAAAATAAAACCCAAAGGCTTTCATTTACCTGTTGATGTGTTTGCAAAGGCATTTGCTATGTAAAATTTCTCATTTTTTATGCTGCCAAGTGTGACTGCTGTCTGTGCAGCATCTGAGGTCCCGTCCTGCCCAGGGATGTGTCCCTGTGCCTAGATCCTGGTGGAGTTTCTTCTGTTTGTCCTGGGAAAGTGCCTGTCTGACACCACCCCTTAAATGAGCCTTGTCTTTTCTGAAACATCAATTAGATCTGAAATAGAAATACGGAAGGTTTAAAATTGTTGCCTGGATATTATTTTATAGCCCTGTGTCAAGATCCTATTGAGAATTGCTGGGAAACCCGTGTTGTGAGAGAACTTTGACTTGATTTTCATGGGGGATATTTGCTTCTTACCCTTTCTGCACTGAGCCCTCTCCTCTGGACAGTCTGGACAGTGGCACCCCCAGTTTCTTTGGGGGAATGAATGTGTCTCGGCCATCGAGGGCATTCTGGATTAGACCCATTGGTGTCCACTCTTGCCCCGCGAGCTCCTGGTGCAGCCAGGCCTGGTGGAGGCCCTCCTGAGCTGAGTGGAGGGCAGGAGGGCAGAGAGTGGGCCAGGGGGCTGGGCCGTGTCTCTAAGCCCCTGTGCCTCCCCTTTTTGTCCTCTGGGGGCATGATTCTCAGAAGTGGCCGGGCAGTCCCGGGCTGGAGCATCCTGCATTCACTGTTCCTCGTTCTGGGTATTTCCATGGCTCTTCCTGTCCCGGCACATAGCGATGCCCAGACACGCACCAGGCAGGTTCGCACACCGGGCCGGGCTCCGGTACAAATGCTTGGCAGGCCTTGGCAGTGCAGTGGAACTCCTTTGGCTTGAACTTTGTTTTTTTTTTTTTTTTTTTTTTCAACATTTTTTTTATTTATTTTTGGGACAGAGAGAGACAGAGCATGAACGGGGGAGGGGCAGAGAGAGAGGGAGACACAGAATCGGAAACAGGCTCCAGGCTCCGAGCCATCAGCCCAGAGCCTGACGCGGGGCTCGAACTCACGGACCGCGAGATCGTGACCTGGCTGAAGTCGGACGCTTAACCGACTGCGCCACCCAGGCGCCCCATGAACTTTGGATACACAGGTGACTCCAGGCTTACAGCAGACCCGGACCAGGTAGTTTGGTTCCCGATGTTCAGTCCAAATCCAGGAAGTTCCTTTTGGAGCAGGGGTGGACACTGGCTGAAGAGCCCTTTCTCGGAGCTGCCCCCTGGGCGGTCGGGCAAGAACGGGTGGAATAAAGACGTCAGCCGTGGAGGGACAGACGTGCTCTGCGGTGGCTGTGGTTCGAGTGTCCCAGCCCCTGGCACCGGTGGAAAAGTTCCCCAAATATGACGAGGAAGCCCATGCCCGAGGAGCTGGGGAGAGCCGGTAGTCTCTGCATTTTGATGTTGGATTTTCACACTGAAAGCTGTTTACAAGACATGTTCAGTCCAAATTTTTCATCTCCTCTTGGTTTACGGAGAAAATACCAAACTGAGTGACTTAGTTTTTCCAAATTCAGTGAAATGGTCCTAGTCCGGGGGATGGGAAGAGATCAGCGGAGGCCTGGATTCCAGAGAAGGGGGTTGTGGTGACTTTTTCTGGTGACTGAAGGAAGTTTTGCCTCTCCCCGCCACCCACCAGGGTCCAGAGGAAACACACCCTCTACAGGGTGGGTACCTCACTCTCCCCATGGGCTGGTTTGTCAGAGCATCACTGGTCGACACATTTGCCTGCTAAATAGTGTTGATTTCACTCCTGTGCTTTAGATTGCACGTTGAGCAAAACTAGATGTGACACCTGTCTCTCTTCAGAGAGATGGAATTTAATAGAGAAGGCAAGTAATGGGTTTTACGAATATAATTTCATGTAAAGTTTGAAGGCCGCAAGAATGAATGATAGGAGGATTTGAGTTAGTCTTGAGAGGGCGAGGGCAGGGAAGCCTTCCTGGAGGCGGTGACGACTGCTCAGAGGGAGAGAAAGAACCATTGTTTTGGGCAGAGGGAAAGACATGAGCAAAGGTCCTGGGGCAGGCGGGAGTTTAGAATTCAACTGACCAGAAGCCAGTCCTCATGGCTGGGAGTCACAGAGGAAGCAGAAATAGCAATTACAAGAAGCTGCAGTGGGGGGCTGGGCCATAGCATTCTGAGCCTTGTGTTTGGTACAGGATTTCAGACTTATCTGTCCAGCTTCTCACCTGCCCACCTGTCCAAGGTGTACCGAGGAGACGGGTGTGGACATTGATCTCGTGACTGGTGCTCCCCGGGTCTCCCCTCCATACCCCAGCTTTGTCCACCTGACCGGGCCTTCATGTCTCTGAGATCCCACCGCTGGCTTGCTGCCCTCCTCCCCACATCTGCCCCAGGTGCTCACCCACGGATGCTGCATCACTCTGGGCCCCTGGCTTTCCGACCTCAGACTTCATACCAGCAGCATCTCCTCCTCCCTGCCTCCCCTTCCTTGTTGCTGTTCACTCACACTGGTCTTTGAGCCACTTTCAGTCCAGATCTTTCATGGCTTCCCTGAGTGAGGCTGGGACAGGAGCCCCTCACCAGGGGGACTGTGAGCGACCTTCCCTAAAGCGTGTTCCCGTCAGACTGAGCTTCTAGAGCACAGGGCCTGGCCAGGCCCCTTCCCTGCTGTCAACTTGGTGCCCAGCGTGGTGCTTAACACACGGGCATGCAGCGTGCATGTGACCCAGTGAGAGCCCCCGTGCACCCGCCCGCTGCATCCCAAACCACCCCAAGGGCCCCGCCCCACAAGCTGCTGCAGAAGGAGCCCGCTGTTCATGCAGATGCAGACAGACAGACTGATGCAGCGGCTGGCAGACCAGGAGAGGATGAGACACCGGTTCCGGAAGCTTTCTGGCTGCCACCATTTAACGCCCAGAGCTATTTTCAAATGCTAGACACAGACATTTTGAACCGCATTAGAATACACAGAATTCTGAATTATCTTCTCAGCAGCACATGAGAGAACTGTCTGTCACCCGAAAGGGGAAGAAGGGAATGACGAATTTCTAAGGTACAAAACCTGGAAAGGGGAAACTAATCCACAGGCAGTTCTGGAACTTTCTTCCACACCAGGTGGTTCTCTCTCCTGTCCTCCGTTTCCAGCCCCAGCTCCGGTGACTTGGGGAAAGTGGGAACAGATGAGGTGGAGCAAGCCGGAGAGGGGAGTTCATGCTGATGGGCAGCAGCTCAGGAAAAACAGAGCCCTGCCTGAGGACCGCTGAGGAGGCCATGGCCAACACAGCACACAGCCAGCCAGGCTCGGATGCACATACCGCAGGGCCCTTGCAAACGTGAGTTTTGCGGACAGCGTGAAAAGCATCGCACGTGCCTTCCCCTTTTACTCCCCAGGACTCCTGTCAAAGCTGGGCCCTCGCCAAATGGTATCTCCGTGTCCTGCCCATAGGCCCTCAGTCTCAATGACCCCCCCACTGTGGTGTCCAGCCTTAGATCATCCCCCACCCCATGCTGCGGCCACACTGGCTGCCCTCCAGGTCCCTTGCAGACCAGGTGTATCCCCGCAACACACACACCACGGGGCCTTTGGTCATGCTGCGCCTGCTTATAGAAGGTCCTATTCTATTCGCCCAGCTGCACCTTCTCTCTGGTCTCAGCTTGGTTTTATCTCCCCTGAGAGGCCCTCCTGCCCCCCACCCCACCCCTAATTTGGCCTTCCCTTTGATTCTGTTGCTCTGCCCTGTGTGGCATCCTATGTGGCGTCCTATGTGCCGTCCCGTGTGGCACTGATCACGAGTGTGGCCACTTCACACGCCTGCTCTGGCTGGTCACTCTGGTTGGTTGTCCTCACCAGAACTAACCACCACGCTGAAAGAGGCCTGCAGGCCCCCCATTGCCAAGCACAGTGCTAGGCCCAGGGTTGGGAACCCAGTGAAAGAGGCACGGACTGGAAGAAGGCCCATCTGGCAGGCGTGGGGCTGGCACTGGGGGTCTCGCCTGTGCCTGTGCCTCCTCTGTAGAAAACACGCTGATCCTCAAATACGATATTCCGCTTTTCTATCCGCAAAGTCTATCCCAACCCACAGACCAGGAAGCGGCTTTGCTAATGGGAATATCCACGCTTTGTTCCTGGTCAGTTGTGATATAAAGGCCACCCCGACAAAAGGCAGGACACCACACAGAGAGGTGGAGGGCACTCTGGCTGCACGTGGACACTTGCGGGTGGCAGCCAACCCCAGTGCCGTGGGACAGTGTCTCGTAGAGCCATGCCTGCCCAAGCCTGCCCATGTTGCCTTCTCTGTCCGGTGGGCTTCCCCACTTGGATGATCACAGTTTCTCTCTCCAAATGTTGGATTTCTCATGGATGTCTTCCCAGACAAGATTGGCGGTCGGCGTGGTCATTCGACATCTGTGTTGATGACTTAGTGTGTGCTCAGAGATACAGGGGAGCATCGGTGGCCCAGAGGTGTGTTTATGTGCTCATGGTGACAGCTGTCAGGTGAGCTCAGGTCAGCAGATGCTCCAGGTTTTATAGGCGCTGCGGCTTTACCTTTGACCCACGGCATCTCTGTGTCTTCGAGCCAGGTCCTGACTCGCTGCATTCCCTCAGCTGTTCTGGGCTCCTGTCACGTGCTGGGGCTGCTTGAAACCACGCAGAACCAAACAGCACATGGCTCCCACCTTCTGGGGGTTTGAGGCCTGTGGGGACAAGTCCATGAAGACCAGGGACCCTGGAGCTGTATCAGCAGATGTGCCTATGGCATCCCACGGAGGACAGAGGTGGCCACTCACTGCAGCTGGGATGGGTGGTCCTCTGCATGTTTACTTTTGTGGCAGCCACTGTACTCACAACCACCTCATAGGGAAGGACCCAGCTGTCCTCCAAAGGGCTCCTCCCCAGCTTGTGTCCCAGTCACGGGGAGAGTCTCTCCTGGCACCTGGAGTGGAATCTACAGGTGCCATGTGTCAGGCTCCCTGGGCGGCCACATCGGTATGCCTGCCTCCACTGCAGGCTACTGGGAAACAGGGATCTTGCGCACATCACCTTCTCTTGGTCCCTCCAGACCGCCTCCCTTCCGGTAAGAACAGCCCTCTGAGAGCAGCACAGGGCTGGAGTCACCATTTCCAAAGAGGAACCAGAATGCAGACTCCTGAGCGTGCACCCAGGGACTGGTTCTGCGTTAAGTCTCTGGAGGAGGGAAATCGGGGTTTTAATTGGCTGGTGGTGTTCGGGGAAGGGTCGTGGTCTCCAGGTTGTGAAAGGATCCATTCAGCTTTGGCATCTGGAGAAGGTGTCCAGATGGTGCTGTGTCTCTGCCTGGCTGCCCTTAGGTCGACCCAGCAGGCCGACGCGTCACATGAAAGATCGTGAATTGAAAGGCTCTCCGCCCACGTTGGCAAGGCTTGTCACTCAGAGCCACGCTTGCACATGAATTCTGGGGTGCCTGGTCGAGAAGGCTTTTGCATGTAACCAGAACGGGCTGAGGGCGAATTTGGAAACTTGCCGGAGGGAGAACACGGGGTTCTGTATCAGTCCCACTCAAGGGCACATGTGTATGTGGTGGTGGCTGTGCACACAGAGAGCTAACACATGGCAGACGTAGCCCGTCTCTCCCCAGCACCCACCCCTCCCTGCCGTCCTTGCAACCCTGCTGGCCTTCTTCCTCTTCCCAGAACAAGATAACTCCCTCCCGCCCTGTAACCTCAGGACACTTGCACGTGCGACTCCACTGCCTGGGCTGCTCTTCCCCAGCTATGCCTGTTGGTCCCTCCCCATTCTTGTCTCTGCTTAAACATCACGCCCTCACTGGGCTCCATGATGGTCACCCTGGCCAGTTCAATTTGCTCCCCCCCCCACAGTCCTATATTTACAATTTGCTCCCCCCCCCCCCCACAGTCCTGTATTTATCTGTCTCCACGTTGACTATCTGAGCCCTCTGTGGGAACACGCTCTCCGAGAGAGGAAGGCCTGATGCTCTTTTTGGCTGCTGTGCCTCATGGCACCTGCAGTGGAACCAGTGCTCCATACTGAGCAAATGCATGGACAAGTCAGTCCTTTGAGATGCAGATTCCCTGGGCTCAAAATTAAAGTTAAAAAACAATATGTGGGCATCTGGGTGGCTCGGTCAGTTAAGAGTCTGACTCTTGGTTTCGGCACAGGTCACGATCTCACCGTTTATGGGATCGAGCCCACAGCAGGCTCTGCACTGAGAGCACGGAGAATGCTTGGGATTCTCTCTCTTTCCCTCTCTCTTTGCCCCCCCCCACCCAATAAACATTAAAAAACATTTAAAACATTAAAAAATGACCTTCAAAAAGGGTTAGGAAAGGGGTTGATTTAAATTCTAAAAAGCTGATGTGTTTAAAAAAATCAGAAATTCTAGAAAACTGTTGAATTTGTAAGTTACTTGGTTGCCTGATTATGTAATGGATTTTCCTCCTACATTTTTCTCTTGCACACTTCTTGCCTCCTCATGTGACAAAGATTGTGTGGTATTGTTTTAACAGAGAGAATAGAACGCCAGTTCCATGTGCCTTGTAGTGTGGTTGGGTGAAAGCGTTTTGTTTTGTTTTTTAGTTTATTTATTTGTTTTGAGAAAGGGAGTAAGTATGAGTGAGGGAGGGGCAGAGAGACAGGAGACAGACAATTCCAAGCAGGGGACCCGATCCCATGAACTGTGACATCATGACCTGAGCTGAAACCAAGAATCAGATGCAACGGACTGAGCCACCCAGGCAGCCCAAAAGTGTTGTTATTAGTATGATTATGGAGAGTGGACTGCACACAACATGCAGATCGACTCACAGACATGCTCACTGTCACATCAGACAAGTTTTTGCCCTACGGACACAAGAATTCTGATGAATTCCATTTCAGCCCATCAAAAAAACAAATGGTGTGCCGATGCTCGTATCTATGTGTTAGGCATTACCCCTTGCAGGAGACAATGCTCATTTTGACTAGTTGCTGCTGACAGCTGATGAGAAATGGGTCCTGTCCTCACAGTGACTTTCCTGTGGTCAGGATTTCCTGCCCCCTGGCTCCTGGCTCCACACGTCCCAAGCCTTGTTTCTCTTCTGCAGTGTACTCGTGGTTCTAGGTGCCTGTGTCGTGAAGCAGCATCTGGCCCTGGACCCCACGATCGAGGACGTGGGAGGCTTGGCCTTGCCGCTCTGGGCTGGCTGGCATCATGGAGCTCTTCGTGGAGGTGAATTTGTACGAAGCTGCCACTGAACCCTAATAAGCGTGTCCCAGGCGTGCCAAGTCCCGTTAACAACATCTGGTGTGAGGGAGACGTGACAGAGGGGAGTCGGAGCACGAGACCGTGGTCTGAACCGACTGAATTTGAAGTGTCTCCCCCTTACAGGTTTTGTAGAGCGTGTGAGCATAAACGCATGACAGGGGCTCTCCCCGAGGTCCCGGAAGTGAGGGGCTCCAGGGCCAACCTGCCTCTGCCCTGTTCATCTGTGGTCCCGTCCCAGCCCCTCACGCAGGAAGCTCCTACATTCATGGGCTGTCCGGCCTGACAAACTGGCCTGAATCGGACCCCCTTCCTCTTGTGACTCTTCAAGTCTAGACTCTGACAGCATCTCCACTCAAAACACTGCATGTGAGGAATTACTTCTCATCACATGTGGAGAAAACGTGGACCCAGCTGGACTTTCAACTGAAACAGGCCATCGCCTCACTTGCTGTTGCTGCTGACTCTGTGACATCCATGGCGGAGTGGCCACAGGGGCCATCCCAGAGCCTGTGTTTGGGGGCCTCTGTGTCATTATGAATAGAATGTGACTCTCACAGCCCTGGTGATGACAAGCATGTATGGTGAGCAGAATTCTCTGCAGGAAACGAGCAGGGGCTCAGGACACTTTCATGGGCCAGAGGGAGGAGTCCTCTAAGGGGGTCATGGTGGCCGGGTGATTACGCAGCACTTGGCAGGCACTGGGGGAGAAAGAGCTCTGTGCCACGCATGCAGAAATGACACAGGACACACTTGTGACTGCCACAGTACGTTTGTAATTATGGCAACCGCAATATTCTAGACAGAAGGCCGGTCAAGGCAAATGTGCTGCCAGGGGTCAGGAAAGAGACCTCCACCTGCTCGGTGATTTCAGGACATGCTGAAGGAAATTGCCAAGAAATCTCAATTCACAAAAAATAATCTAATGGAGACCTTTGCATTCCCCTCTGAGAAGCCACATAGTCAAAGAGCTAAGGATGTGGGCTCTCGTAAGGGGCACGTCTGAGCTCAAATGCCCATCGTGACACTGACTGCCTGTGTGACCTAGCACTGAGTTTCCCAGACTCTGCCATATCCACACACCCCTGAGTCCTGCCTCATTAGTATGCAGCTACCGCTTACTGGGCAGACAACCCTCACCGTCCTCACATCTTCCTCCTTTGTGCCTTGGTGTCTAAACTTTACCCTTCTCAGAAGGACACCAGGCTTTGGATTAGTCCCCACCTCAGATCACTATGACCTCATTGTCACCTGGTTACATCTGCAAAGACCCTGTTTCCAAATGAGGTCAATTCTGAGGCTCCAGGTGGACGAGATGTGCTGGACATACCCCACCCCACCCAGTAGATGCACCTTCAAAGTTTTTGCACTGCTCGAGAGAGCTGATTGTGCACGTCCCTTCCCGATTCTGCCATGATGGTGCATTTATATCCACCTGACTGGGCCTCAGGGGCCCAGATAACTGGCCATACTTCCAGGTGTGTCTGGGAGAGTATTTCCAGAAGAGATTAGCATGTGGATCCTTAGACTGAATGTAGCAGGTGGCCATCTCAATTTGGATGGGCATTGCACAGTTTTTGGAGGGTCTGGGTAGGCCAAAAATGTGGAGGGTGGAGTTTTCTCTCTGCCTGACTGAGCTGGGGAGTCTTTGGCTCTTCTCCTCTTGGACTGGAAGTTACACCTTTGGATCTCCTGGTTCTTGGAACTTCAGGCTCAGATTGGAACTACCCCATGGGCTTGCCTGGGTCACCGGCTTGCAGGTGGCAAGTTGTGGGGATTCTCAGCCTCCATAACCACATGAGCCAATTTCTCCTAAATCTCTTAAGTAGGATAAATAATACGATAAGTGTAAAGGTATAATGGGATAAATACATTTTATGTATAAATACCGGAGTGCTTGTCTGGAGAGCCCTAATAGATTAGTGTTCAGTGATATATGTGCATAGCTGGAAATTGGCTATGGTGGGAATATTTATCCCCAGGGAATCTGTAGTTGCTACAAGTGGGGCTTTTTTAACGTCTGGACCACCAGTTGTTAAACATTTACCAGCACACCACTGGACAGCAGAGTATTCCTGGGATACTATTTGCTTCACATTTTCTTCTACAAAATACACAGTAAAAAAACAAAAACGAAAACAAAAACAAAATACATTGATTTTGTAGAGACAACTTCAGACCAGAGGTCAGCAAACTAGAGCCTGCAGAACAAAGCTGGCCCATTGTCTCTTCTTAGAAATAAACTTTTGTAGGAGCTCAGCCATGCACGTACTGTCCGTGGCTGTTTTCAGACCACAGGGACAGAGCTGAGCAGCTGGGACAGAAGCCAGATGGCCTGCAGAGGCTGAGTGTTGACTCCCAGGCCCTTGGTGGAAAATGTGCCAGCTCCTCCTTTAGACAGGTGCTTCTCAAATGTTAATGAGCAGGTGAATCACTGCACCTGGTCCTGGGCCACAGCCTTATAGCACAACTGCCTGGAAAATCAGCAGCACTTGCCCTGAAGGGAAGGAGCTCTGAAGAGAACAGGGCAAGGTGGACTAAATGGCAGAATGCTTCCCGGAGTTGGTGGCCTGCCAGGGACTCCGGGCCGGATGTCCCTTTTTGTGGTGAAGGACATCGGCGAGCATATGAGACGTGTTGGCAGTGAAACGAGACTTTGTCCTGCGTGTAGGAAGAGTGGATAGGAGACCACCAAAAAGGTGAAACTCCCACCCCGTGTGGTTCAGTGGCCTTCTGTGTCGCGTTCCTGTCACCCCTCACCTCTTGCTGCCACCGGGGAGATGTGGCCACACGTGGGGACCGCGGCACAGAGACATCATTACTTATTAAGGTGATAAAGCCATCGGGGCTGACAAATGCCTTTATTTTTGGTTATGTTTTACATTTTTCTCCTCCCAGAGTGCCACCTTCTTTCCCGCATGCTTTGAGTATTGCCGGGGACCTAGCGTGTCTGCACGGGGACGGCGGAAAAATGGCCAAAGAGATTCTTTATCGCCCTCTCCTCAAGCTCTGCCACTTTAAACTTGAAGTCCGCAGCTCTTGCATTATTATAAAGCCTCTGGCATATCTCTAAAACTAATGGCCCAAACCACTGTGTGACAAGTTAAGATACTTTCCACTCTGTCATACTGCAAACAAGAAGCTACTCCCAAGTCTTTGGAAAGCATTTCTGATATAAAATATGTACTTGTTGGTTCTGCAGATTTAAAAAAAAAAGTCTTGAATCTTCATAGATTTACGGGGGGTGGGGGGGAGGGATGTTGCATGTAAAATGTGCTTTTCCTTGACATTTAGAGGTCTTGCAAAGTGGTTTATTATAGATCTTTTGGACATCTTGATATTTAATTAAATTTCAGAAATATATTCTCTATACTAATAAGAAGGAATATGAAGAATGTATTTATTCACTGTCTATTTGTTATTATTTTTCTGTTTCTCACACAAAATTATCAGTTGCAAATAAGTCATCAGAGGCACTTACAATTTTTCAGGGTCCAAAAACTAATTAACCCCAGTAACTGTGCTTAAAATGTTAATATAAGACAAGTCCTTACAGGAGTCTTTGGTAATATTCAGTCTGGATGATATATTTACAGTTTTTTGTTTTTTTGTTTTTTTTTTTTTGGAAACTAACCTTTAATGTCTATTTCCACAGGCATGAGGAAATGGAAAGGAGATTGGGAAACAAGTCACTTGTGAGGCCTCATCCTGTACATTTCTGTAAATTATTGCTGAGTGTAAGCAGCTGAATTTGTAAATTATTTCATCCCTTTACATTTTTATATACTGAATTAAGAGCAAGTTCACAGCAAATGGACCATTCATCTGAAATAGCTTTTTCTCCCCCATTTAAACTTGAAATCAGAGAATGGAGCCCATATATGTCCAACGTACACATTTTGGGGTAAATGATTTTCACAGGTGTCTTACTGGTGGGCGTGCCTGGTACAGTTTGGGTCTCTGATGTCTCTTGACCAACTAAGCTGTTCTGGCACGTTCTTGGGTGCTCTGCTTTATTTTTCTGTGAGTGGGCTCTAGTTTGCAACAGGACGGAAGTCGAAGCCACATTCAAAGAACCATCAGGATTCAGACAATTTCTCTTCATGAGACGGAACGTTTTGCCCCCAACTTGTCAGAGGAAGAGCTGAGGGAAGTGGTTGGGACAGGGGCTCTCGGAATTTGGGGAGAAAATACAGAAGACTCACGTGGTTGGCATGGAAGGTACTGGGAGGGGTGGAGGAGCAGGAGCGAGCCATGGGAGGTGCCAGGCAGGTAGCCTGCAAGTGTCGGTGACAGGTGAGTGGTACTGGCATGACAAGCAGGTGGTCCACCCCTTGCCCACTAAGGCGGGAAGCTTTGGGGAGGCAGAACTGAGAGCGAGTGTGGGGGCAGGCCTCGATGTCTGGTGGACAGACTGGGCCAGAAATGTCTACAGGCTGGGGGTGGGGTGGATCCTGGCTGGTGGGGAGTAGGCGGAGCCCAGGCCTCAGGGAAGGAGGGGTGGGAAGGGCCCATCTCCTGCGGGCATCATTAGAGTTAGAAGTTTCATTGTTCATCAGAAAATCTAAGGCATCGAACCATTATTCATTTCCCATGGCTGCTATAACGGAGTTCCACAAACTCAGTGACTTCGAACACAAATTTAGTATCTCACTGTTCAAGAGGGAAGTCTGGCACGAGCCCTGAGTCAAGTGTGGGGAGGGCTGGTTCCTTCCAGAGGCTCTAGGGGCAATCCGTTTCCTGGCCCTTTCCAGCTTCAAGAGATGCCTGCCCTCATCAGCTCGTGGCCTCTTCCTCCTTCCTCAAGGCCATGGCACTGGTCAGAGTCCCTCCTGTGCTGCCATCTCTAGAGTTCTTACTTTTCAGCTTCGGCTCCTTATCCTTAGGATTTCGTGAGGTACCCAGAAAATCTCCCCATCTCACAATCAGCTTAAGGACCTTTCTGAGAAGTTTTATTTTAATTCCCGTTGGTTAACATACAGCGTTAAATTAGGTTCAGCTGTGGGGTACAGTGCTTTGGCACCTCCGTGCATCACCTGGTGCTCGTCAGGACAAGTGACCTCCTTCATCCCCATCCTCTCACTGCCCCCCCTCTGGTGACCATCAGAGTGTTCTCTATACTTAAGAGTCTGGTATTCTTGTCTGTCTCTTTTTTTCTTAGTTGCTTGTTTGTTTTGTTTCTTAAATTCCACCTATGAGTGAAATCATATGGCATTATTAGATTTTCTGGGATCAACTTACTTCACTTAGCATAATACTCTCTAGCTCCTTTCGTGTTGTTGCAAAGGGCAAGATTTCATTCTTTTTTTGTGGCTGAATAGTATTCCAGTGTATATATATCCCACGTCTTCCTTATCCATTCATCAATCAGGCGACACTTGGGCCGTTTCTATAATTTGGCTCTTGTAGATGCTGCCGCTATATAAACACAGATGTGCATTGTAGCCCTTTAAATTAGTGCTTTTGTCTCCTGTAGATAAATACTTAGTAGTGTGATTGCTGGAGCATAGGGTAGTTCTGTTTTTAACTTTATGAAGAACCTCCATAGGGTTTTCCAGCGTAGCTGCACCAGTTTGCATTCCCACCAGTAACGCACACGGTTTTTTGTTTTTTTTTTCTCCACATACTCGCCAGCACCTGTTCTTTCTTTTGTTGTTGATTTTAGCCATCCTGACAGGTGTGATGTGATAGCTCATTGTGGTTTTGATTTGCATTTCCCTGATGATGAGTAATGATGAACGTCTTTTCATGTGTCTGTTGGCCATCTGGATGTCTTCTTTGGAGAAATATGTGTTCATGACTTCAGCCCATTTTTAATTGTATTAGTTGTTTTTTGGGTGTTGGAGTGTAGAAATACAGAAACACATTTTGGATACTAACCCTTTATCGGATGTGTCATTTGCAAATATCTTTTTGTCCTGTTGGTTTCCTTTTTGTTGATAACTGTTTCCTTCACTGTGCAGAAGCTTCTTATTTTGATGAGGTCCCAGTAGTTCATTTTTGCTTTTGTTTCCCTTGCCTCTGGTGACGTGTCTAGGGATGAGTGGCTGCGGTCCGTGTCAAGGAGGTTTACTGCTTGTGTTGTCTCCTGGGATTTTTATGGTTTCAGGTCTCCCATTTAGGTCTTTCATCCATTTTGAGCTGATTTTTGTGTATGGTGGGAGAGTGTGGTCCAGTTTCATTCTTTTGCGTGTCGCTGTCCATGTTCCCAGCACCATTTGTTGAAGAGGCTGTCCTTTCCCTTTGGATATTCTTTCCTGCCGTGCTCAGCACTAATTAGCCGCATAATTCTAGGTTCGTCTCTGGGTTTTCTGTTCTGTTCCTTTGATCTCTGTGCCTATTTTTGTGCTGGTATCATACTGTTTTGATGACTGCAGCTTTGTACTATATCTTGAAGTCCAGAATTGTAATGCCTCTAGCTTTGGTTTACTTTCTCAAGGACACTTTGGCTATCCAGGGTGTTTTTGGTTCTGTACAAGTTTTACAATTGTCTGTTCCAGTTCTGTGAAAAATTCTGGTGGTATGTGACAGGGATTGCCCTAAATGTGCAGACTGCTTTGGGTAGTATAGACATTTTACCCATGAGCATGGGATATTTTCCCATTTCTTTGTGTCGTCCTCAGTTTCTTTCCTCAGTGTTTTCAGAGTATAGGTCTTTCACCTGTTTGGATAGTTTATTCCTAGGTGTTTTATTATATTTGGTGCAGTTGTAAATGGAATTGTTTTCTTGATTTCTCCTTCTGCTGTTTCATTATTAGTGTATAGAAATGCAACAGGTTTCTGTACATCGATTTTTGTGTCATGTGGCCTCACTGAATTTATGTATCAGCTGAACAGTCCTCAGTCCTTCTGTAATCCTCCTTCCACACAAGCTGACAAAGGCACTGGTTCTGGGTTTCAGGACATCTCTGGGGGCCCGTGGTTCTGCCCACCATGGCCTCGTCCAGAACGAAGTGGGGGCGGGAGAAAAGTAACTAGAGCTGGAGCAAAGCGGGACGTGACTGAAGGCCTGGTTGACCACTTGTTCCGCTGTGCAGCAGACACCCCCCACGCCAGAGCTCGGGGGTATGCAAAAGCTGTTCCATTATGCTTCCAGACATCCTTGCAGGCCACGTCAGGGACAGCCTGTCTCTGCCCCGTGCTGTCTCATTGGGAAGACTACAAAGATGGGGTTGGCTCAGTGGCAGGGGGCTGGTGTCATCTGAAGGCCTCTTTCCTCGTGTGGATGACCGTCGGTGCTGGAAATTCCCTGGATCTCGGCCGGATCACCTGTAGGTGGCCTGTCCGTGGACCCAGGCTTCCTGAACAGTATGGCTGCCTCAGGATATTTGAATTTCCTACATGGTGGCTCAGGGCTCCAGAAGCCAGTGTCCCAGCCACGACACGGCATCTGCATTGCCCCCGATGTCACACCGTGCCATTTTTGCTGTTGGTTATAAGCAGGTCACAAGCCCCCCTACCCTCGCCTCACAGGGACAGGTGTCAGAGCCCATCTCTAATGAGGGAGTGACACATGCAGGGTAGGAGAGGTGAGGCACCAGCCTCGGCAAAGCAACCTGCCACTCTCTCTTAGATCCCAGCATGGTCGGCCCTCGGCCAGGATGCACAGGTTGTTTCTAGACAAACTCCATCCCAGGGTTGCCAGGTTTAGCAAATAAAAACACAGAATGTCTAGTCAAATTAGGATTTCAGATAAACAATGACTCTTCAGGAAACTTACGTCCATGCAACATTTAGGATATACTTAGACTGAAAAATAGTTGTTTTTCTGAAATTCAAATTTAACTG
Source organism: Panthera onca (assembly GCF_046562875.1). Classification (NCBI taxonomy): domain Eukaryota; kingdom Metazoa; phylum Chordata; class Mammalia; order Carnivora; family Felidae; genus Panthera; species Panthera onca. The sequence goes on along the minus strand of NC_138358.1, from coordinate 13,298,355 downwards.
GGTGCCTTGCATTTTATCTGGCAGGCCTTATGCATTCTGAATGTTCATTCTCACATATTTTGAGCCCGACCCCTGTAGAGGAAGAAGGTAGGGACAGTTAACTAGGGGAGGTTTCTGAGAGAGGCGCTCAGGGTGGGGAGCTAACTTCTGCATGAAGAAGCCCGGACCTGAGTGTCACTGTTGCTGACTCGCCCATTTCTGAGGAGGAAACCCGTCCCCTCTCCATTCGCCATTGGCCGTGGGACAACTTCCAGCCCCCTTGTAACAAACAGGAAGTATGGAACCCGTTCTTCCGATGAAATTTCAATCCATTAGTGTCTAATTCCCAAATGCTCATGAATAAATGACTAATTCAGGTCACAAATAGAATCGAAGACCTCACTGCTTATGAACAGCATGGTTTAGAGATGACCCCATCATCCTTTCCGTCAACCTCACCGTCGTCAGGGAAGCAGTGGCAGTCACTGAACACGTGAGCTGCCAGACGCCTCCCTGGATTCTCTGATCTCTTGGCAAACCAATTGGCTGGTGTCTGTTCTTACGTGAACCATGCAAACCAAGCCACTGGTCATCAGCCAGAGGTCACACAATGAGAAAGCAGTGAGGCTGGGAGGACTCAGCAGCACCCGGGTCCTGGCCCAGTTCTTTGCTTTTCTGTCCTGCTCACTGTCCCTTTTCTGAGGACAGAAAGTGAGCTTCTGGACAGGCGTTGGGGCTAACACATCCCTTTGGCTACGGTCTTGAGTTGGATGTTGTTTCCCAAAATGATAGGTCCAGGTGGTAACCCTTGTACCTGTGAATGTGACTTCATTTGGAAATGGAGTCTTACAGATGTAATGAAGGTAAGGACCTCGGGGTGAGAACATCCTAGATTTAGGGTAGGCCCTAAGCGCAATGACTGGGGCCCCATAAAAGAAGGGAGGGGGAAGTTTGAGACACAGACACAGAGGGAAGACAGCCGTGTGAAGACGGAGGCGGGGGCTGGAGTCACGCTGCTACAGGCTGGGGACTGCAAGGAATGTGGTAGCCACCAGCAGCTGGGAGAAAGGCAAGGGATTGGTTCCCTGTCGGAGCCTCCAGAGGGAACCAGCCACACTCAGCCCTTGATCCTGGACTTCTGGACCTCAGGGTGGTGAGACAGTAAGTGTCTGTTGTTCTCAGCCATCTCGTTGGCAATACTTTGTGAGCAACCAAAGCTGAAGAGAGGGTGCTACCGCCTGAATGTTCAGTTGTCTGTCCATAGGTCTGGAGTGGCTCAGCTGACCTGTCCCATGCCGCCGACCCCAACCAAGCCATCACGTTGCCTTTCGTCACACAAGGCACAGGTCTTTGGCCTCCCCTGTGTGTACGAGACACAAGCGGTGATCTGTGATTCTGGGCCTGCCTGCGTGGCACTGGACAAAGACAAATCATGTCAGCAAAGCCTCTGCCGGGGTCTCCAGAGGGAAATTTAGAGTAACCTGGGCTCTGTGGTCTTCTCTTGGTCAGAGAATCAAAATTACGGTTTTTATAACTGGCACGAAGAAAGCGCTTGAATCCACTCCAAGCGCGAGCTGGCCGGCCACTTACCTGTGTGGCTCCTGGACAAGGAGGTGCACACGTGTTTGGGGGGATGAGAAATCACTTGCTAAGTAAGAGGCTCGTGGAGTTTCAATCAAACCCAGCACCTCTGGCTTCTGACAAACTTTTAAAAGTATTACCACTCCTGCCTGCCTTTGTGCAAACACCCTCAGGCAGGGGTTAGAGGCAGGACTGAATTTCGCTGTTTTCTCACCTCTTAGGGCAGATTCCCCAGTGTCCCCTCCAGCCCTCACCATAGCTCAAGTGCCAGGAAATGAGCATTGCCATCTATCATCTGACCGATCCCCAGTTCCTCCCTCTGTTGGCTGGTGAGGAAGCAGGTCTCTGGCTGCAGGGCTGTGCTGACTGTCAAAAAGCCCAAAAAAATGGCTTTTTGCAGGGCCAGCTGAACTGTCATCCCCCCCACCCCACCCCCAAACTTTACAAAGTGCTGGATTTACCCCAGAGCCAGGAGCAGTTGCCCTGTGAACACATCAAGGCTCTGGAAGAGGATTTAAAATAATTTGCTTAAGAGAAGCTTTGAAAACCTCAAAGAGAGCAAAGCCAGCTCAGCAGGAAGCCTGGGAGAGGAGCCCTTTACTGGTGGGGTTTAATTTTAATTTGCAAATGTGACCAGAGGAAGGAAGGCTCAGGAGAGCAGGGCACTGATGAAATAGAAACACATTGTTTTCTTTCATCTCCTCCACATCCAGGCAGCCAGGGGTTCTGCAAGGTGGGCGCTCTGTCAGCAACATCCGTGAACTTTGGAAATGAGGTGAAGCCACTCTTGGGTGCACAGCACGTTCTTGAGATGCCCAAACTGGCACACGCCATTCCCAGAGCCTGGCAGGGCTGGGACACATCCGAGTTGGATCTTTGGGTTTGATGCTCTTTCTCTCTGCTTCCTGCCCCTGCACACAGTGACCAGTGGGTGTAGGCGATTGGAGAATGAGCCCAAGGCCCTTGCTGTGGCTGTGTCTATGGCTGTGGCTGTGGCTGTGGCTGTGGCTGTGGCTGTCACTGGTTCGTGACCTGAATAAGTTCCGATCCGTTTCAAGCCCTCATTCCCCATCATCACAATGGAGACAAAGATATCTCCTTTCTGGGCTCCCAGGGTGATTTGGAACATCAAATAAGAGCACAAATGTCAAGATAATAGTACTGACTACCATTGATTGCCTGCCTAATGCCGGGCTCTGTGCTAAGTGCTTTCCATGCAGAGCACAGAGCATAGATTGGCTGCCTGCTTTGTGTAGGAGCACAGTTGGGCACAGAGTGCGAAAGAGGCGCCCAAAGTCATACGGCAAAGCAATGAGTGAGGATGCCAACCCACATCAAAGCTAGTGCTCTAAGTCACTGCTCAGAGGCTGCACGCATTTCGTGTAAAGGCCAGACAGTAATATTTTTGGCTTTGTGGGCCATTAGGTCTCCACTGTTATCTTCTCATCTCTGCTACTGTAGCAAAAGAATGGTGGTAGTTGCCAGGTAAGCCAGTAAGTGTGACTGTGTTCCAATAAAACTTTATTGACAAAGACCAGCAGAGAAATGGAGAGACGCTGCTTAAATTGTACAGGTTTTCTCTGGAGTTGACAGAAATATTTGGAACTAGATAGAGTGCTGATTGCACAGCATTATGAAAGTACTAAATGCCACTGAATTACTCATTTTTACAATGATTAATTGTACATTTTGTGACTTTCACTTCAAAGAATGAATGAAAAAAAAAAAAAAAAACATTCGGGTGTGGAACCCAGTTTGCAAACTGTTCCCGGTCCCAAATCTAGTTAAATGAAGGTGTTCAAGAGGCATTGGGAATGATCTCTTTCATCCACCTGCCAGCATCTTAAACAAGCTGGTTCCTTGTAGAAAAAACAGGGATGTCCACACAGGCAGAGGAGACCACCAGCATGCTGGAGAGCACCAGGCTCAGCACATCCTGCTTCTCTTCAGCACCCGCTGAGTCCGCATACGCAGTGGTTCAGTCTCTCAGTTTGCTCATCTGTAGGATGGGGGTGAAGGGGATGAGCTGAGTCAGTGTGTGTGCGCGACAAGAGTCTGCACATATTTGCCATTTTTTCAGCTTTGAGAGATAAAGCAGCTTTCCTACCCATCCGCTACTGTTTGCTACTAAATGAGAGCTCAGCAGGCAGGTCTGGTTTTATTTTTCTTTTTTTCCTCACGTTTGTTGAGATATAATTGGCCTATACAATTGTGCAGACTTAAGGTGTACACTGTGATAATTTGATATGCCTACATATTGTGGGATGATAACCACAATAAAGTTAGTTAACACATCCATCACTTCACAGACTTCCCTTGTTTGTTATGGTGAGAACATCTAAGATTTGTTCCCATGGCAACATTTCAGTGTACAATGTAGTGTTGTCAACCATAGTCACCATGCTGTATGTTAGATCCCCAGAACTTATTCATCGAACACCTGGAAATGTATGCTCTTTGACCAGCATCTCCCCATGTAACCAGCCCCTAGCTCCTGGCAACTGCCAGCCTACTTTGCTTCTAGGAGTTTGGATTTTTCAGATTCCACATATAAGTGAGATCACACAGTATCTGCTTTTCTCCATGCAACTTATTTTACTTAGGATGATGCCCTCAAGGTGCATCCATGTTGTTGCAACTGGCAAGGTTTTCTTCCTTTTCATGGCCGAATAATTTTCCACTTTGAGTGTGTGTGTGTGTGTGTGTGTGTGTGTGTGTGTGTATGTGTGTGTGTGTGTGAGTGTGTGTGTAATGCTTGAGAGTGAGAGACAGACAGAGAGACAGAGAGAATGTGTGTCTGCCTGTGGAGCATATTTTCTTCATCTACTCATGCATTTATAGGCACTTAGATTGCTTCCATGTCTTGACTATTGTGAATAATGCTGCAGCGAATATGGGGTGCAGATATCTCTTCCAGATAGTGATTCTGTTTCCTTTGGGTATATACCCAGAAGTCGAATTTCTGGATCATGTGGAAATACTATTTTTAACTTTCTGCGGAAACTCCATTTTGTACTGGTAATGGCTCCATGGTAATGGCTGTACCAATCTATATTTCCACCAGTAGTGCAAGAGGGTTCTTCCCATTTCTACACCTTTGCCAACACTCATTATCTCTTGTAATTTTGATGATGGTCAGTCTATTCAGTGTGAGGTGATATCTCATTGTGTTTTCCCACGATGTGCATTTCCCTGATGTTTAGTGGTATTGACCACTGTTTTATGCATCTGTTGGTTATTTGCAGGGCTTCTTTGTAAAAATATCCATTCAGGTCCTTTGCCCATTTTTAAAGGGGATGTTGATGATGAGGATGATGAGGATTTTGCTATTGGGTTGTATGAGTTTCTGAAATATTTTGGATATTAACCCCTTATTTGGGACATGTTTTGCAACTATTTTCTCCCATTCTGTACATTACCTTTTCATTTTGCTGATCATTTCTATTGCAGTGCAGAAACTTTTTAGTTTGATATGGTGCCGCTTTTTTAAATTTTTGCTTTTGTTGCTTATGCTTTTTGTGTGACATGCAAAATAGCCTTGCCAAGACCAATGTCAAGGAGCTTTTCTCTTATGTTTTCTTCTAGGAGTTTATGGTTTCAGATCTTACATTGAAATCTTTGTAATCTATTTCCAGCTACTTTTTGTGAATGGGAGAAGATAGGAACCCTAACTTCATTCTTTTGCATGAAAATATCCGGTTTTCTCAACACCATTTATTGAAGATGCTATCTTTCTCCATTGAGTGTTCTTTGCTCCCTTGTCACATATTATTACTTGACAGTATATGCATGGGTCTATTCATAGACACTCAATTCTTTTTTTTTTTTCTTTGAAGGTTATTTATTTATTTTAAGACAGAGGAAGCACGAATTGGGGAGGGGAAGAGAGAGAGGGAGAGTGAGGGAGAATCCCAAGGAGCCCCCACAACACTGTCAGTACAGAGCCCAGTGCGTGGCTCAAACTTACAAAACCCGAGCCGATCGTGACCCAAGCCGAAACCAAGAGTCAGGCGCTTAACCGACTGAGCCACTCAGGCACCCCATGGGCTCTCAATTCTGTTTTGTTGGTCTATGTGTCTGATTTTGTTTTCTTTTTGTTTTGCCAGTATGATACCGTTTTGATTACTATAGCTTTGTAACATTTTGAAATAAGGAAGTGTGATGACTCCATTTTTTTTTTTTTTTTTTTTTTTTTTTTTGCTTTTTCAAGATTGCTTTGGCTTTCTGGGTGTTGTGATTCTATGTGAATTGAGGATTGTTTTCTTTATTTCTGTGAAAAATGTCATTGGAATTTTGGTAGGAATATCAGTGAATGTGCACATCGTTTTAAGTACTATGGACACTAACAATATTCTTCCCATCCATGAACATGGGCTATCTTTCCATTTCTTCATGTTTTCTTCACTCTCTTTCACCAATATCTTATAGTTTCCAGTACACAGATCTTTCACCTCTTTGGTTAAATTTATTGCTAAGCACTTTATTGTGTTTGATCCTATTATAAATGGGATTATTTTCTTTTTCAGACACATTGTTGTTAGTGTATAAAAATGTAATTGATTTGTGTGTGTCAATTTCGTATCCTTCAACTTTACTGAATTTAGTTTGAAGAGATTTTTGATGGAGTCTTCAGGGTTTCCTATAGGTAAGATGATGTTATCTGCAGAGACAAACTAACTTCTGATTTATAAACATTGTATTTCTTTTTCTTGACTAATTGCTCTGGCTAGGATTTCAGTACTAGGTTTAATGTAAGCATCTTTGTCTTGTTTCTGATCTTAGGGAAAATCTTTCAGCTTTTCACCATTGTATGATGTTAGATGTGGGTTTATCATATATGGCTTTTATTTCGATGAAGTTCATTCCCTCCAAATCTAATTTGTTGAGAGTTTTTATCATGAAGTGATGTTGAATCTTGTCAAATGCTTCATCTGTGTCTGTTGAGATGAGCATATGGCTTTTATCCTTTATCCTGTTAATACAGTGTAACACCTGTGTCGATTTGTACATAGCGAACCATCGTTGTCTCCCAAGGAAAATCCCCACTTGATCTTGGTGTATGGCTGAAAAGGGCTGGCCATTTCAAGGTACACAGCTGGGACTGAGGTCTATGGGCCTCTTAGCCAGTGCAGATATGGGTATAACTTCTCCCAGGGCCCTTGACGTATGGGGCTGGTGACAGGAGAGATGGCAGATGGCGCTATAGCTGAGCCTGCAGGGGCATGGACCTGTTTCTGGGTATATAGTTGAGACTGCAGTCAGTGAGTCAGCCACCTGGCTATGGGCCCCAATTCTCAAAATAGCACTTGGACTGCATACGGTTTCAGAATTTCCTACCTGGATCCCAAAGCTCCCAGAAAAGTACTGTTGTCTGTGGATAGATGCCAGGTTTTTATTGCTGAGCGGGGGGTGGGGGGGTGTGTGGATATGAACAGGGGACCTCCTGTGCTACCATCTTGCTGATATCATTCTCTCAGTCTGGTTTTTAAGAGTCAGCACTGGGAAGCCCTAGATAAGCATGCTAAGGGAAGTTTAGAGGCAACTTCAGATAGATGTGGTTACTTCCCAGAATTCAGGAGGTTCTGTGAGCAAAGACCACGCTTCATAACTTGTGTTTGTCATGAATATAACACAAGTGGCTCCTAACTGCTCCATTCTTTAGGGCTCACTAACTCCCATTATTGTCCAGCTGACAACAGAAGGGCCTGTTTCTTGTTTGACCACAGAGGCCAATCTTTACTAGATCAGGCTTCAGGAAGGAAATAGACCACAAACTGGCAAAACAGAAGAATCAACAGAGATATTGTCCAGAGAGCGGCACATTGAGGAACCCCTAGGCTAGTGATAATGGGAGAACCATTTCCATCCCAGGACCTGAAGGAGTGGGGGAGGGGGCAGTTACAGGGCTCCATGGAGGAGAGCCTAGGGAGCTATGGCAGAAGTGAGAGCTTCAGAAGGAGGATGAAGCCAGCTTGCAACAGTGGAGCAGAGAGGATACCAGAGGAATAAATAACTCAACCATTCTTCCTCTTCAGCTGGGCTCTCTCGTACATGGACCAAAGCCAGCTACCAGCCCCTCTGTACTTACAGCACTTCCCAGCAACTTTCTCAGCCAGCATCTGATGGTTCCAGTGAAAGTCCCAGGGAAGCTTTGCATTGGCCAGGATCGAGCCAGTAGGAGACCACATTCTGAGTGGCTAAGTCTGGTGTGTAAAGGGCTTCAGGCTAGAAAGAGAACTTCTAATGCCAGAAGAATGAAGACAGGGAAGGGAACCGAGGAGGATTATATCCATTGACATGCACTGTACTTGTTCTTCTCAGACAGACCAATGCTCTGCCCTCCACACATCACCAGCATTTTGCAGTTACATTCCCTGGAAGGGTTAAGGTCCTCCTCTGTTTCCTTAAAGTGGGATTAAATCAGGCTCCTTTCATGTTTATCAAAACTTCACGGAAAGCTTGGAGGGACCAAAGTTGAAAGAAGGCTGTGATCTGAAGCCAGGTCCACCATAGCCGCGGGTCCCTGCTAGATGTGCTTCTCTTTAACCCTCAACCTGATACCATGTTTCTGCATTCCGTGCACCAGTCCCAGGACCCACCTCTTGCCTGCCATCAACCACAGCAGTTTGGAATCAGCAGAAAGAATGCTGCCCGCTTCTCCCTAGCCCCCCACACAAAGTCCTAGACTCATCTCCCACATTACACTCCCAGCTCAAAGGTGAGTTCCATGCACAGCAGTGACACACTTCACATTATCACGCAAGGCTATTTCACATCTCCTTATTTAGAACCTCTCCATTCCCAAATAGGGTTTTGGCTTCTCCTTTGTAAAGTCAAAGGGCTCCTTGAAATGATTTGGGTTTTTTTTTTATTTTGGTTTTTTTTTTTTTTGGAAATAAAAGAGCAGTCTTCCCTTCCAAAGATGGTTCAGAAAATTGCTGAGAGATTTAAAATAGCAGCATGTCCCCACTCCCACCCATCAAGTATTAAAAAATATGAGGGTCTAGACTCAGAGTATCCAATTTACACAAGGATACATTAAAATCAAAATGCTTTATTGCAAAAATCTGTTTCCTGCTGGGAAAAGTTGACCTGCCATGTGTCAAGGGGGAAAATTCTAGAGAGACACCACAATTTTCCCTATCCATAGGGAATCATAGCTGGACCTCAGGGACCTACAGGTCAGGAGCTCTGTCAGTTTGGCAAAATGCATTCTTTTTTCCTCTACCCACATCTGGAGCTACCTTGTAATCAGTCTCTCCTGAGTCCCGTTCTCATGTTTTCTTTTCTTTTGTTTTTAAGGTTTCTAATAGATGAGTTCTCTGCCACCCCAGCCAAGTCCTTGCAGCTTCCATAATCACGGGGGTAGGAGATCAAAACAGAGGAGATTTTGTTCTGAGTTCCCCTGGGCAGTAGGGGACATTTTGCCCGACAGAGATTTAATTGCTACCTTTGCATTCTGAAGATAATGCTACTCCATTATCTGTTATTGTTATAAACATTTTATGATTTTAAAGAAAATCTTTCCTCTTCTTTTTTTTAATGTGCCTATGCTCAGATTTCCTTGTTGTCTGTTTTATTTGGAGAATGTTTACCACTTCCTCTGGAACTTCTGATTGTCAGTGAGGAAACCAATAGAGATCAATATGGGCGTGAAGTATTGATCTACAAGTGGGGGCAATCCGTGGTACAGACCTCCAGATGTTACCATGTCAATGCAGTGCCCCCCCACCCCAACTCCCGATTCCTCCCCAAGATGCCAGGACATCCAGCCTGCATCCTGTCGAGGCCACACAGTGCCAGCGTCTGATCGTCCCCAGCTCTAGGTTCTGCTGAGCGCACTGGGAGGCTGTGATGCTTTCAGCAAGGGCACGGGCCTGCCTCAAACCATTTCAGAAGTTCCTCCTGGGTACCTGCTCTTTGTGCACAGCCATAGGTCCCAGTAGACAGCCAAAGAACTCTCTGGTGAGCACTCTTTGTTGGAGAGTTATTGACTTTCTATTCATGATACTGAGCCCAGGTCCAGTGAGCAGCTAAGTGTAAGGCAGAGACCGATTCTAAGGTGATCATTGTCCAGGGAAAGCTCTCTCCTCCCATGATTTTCAATACAGGATGCTGTTTTTGGATCACAGTTGGAAGGGTCTGAGAAAGAAAATCTATAGATATGTAAGATTTTCCATGATTTCAGAAGGGCTCTAGCCTTCTTAAAGCCTCACCTTGGCTTCCAGGTTCAGATCCCCTAGTCTCTCAGCTGCTCTGAGGACATGTTCATCCATCCATACATCCATCCATCCATCCATCCATCCATCCATCCATCCAATAAATGTTGTTTTGGGTGTCTATTAGGTAACACGCTATAGTGATACCTAGCACAATAAAATAGACATAGTTCCTATCCTTTGAGGGCTTATAATTTTGAGGGAGTTTCCAGACTATAGGCAAAATAAAGAAGCAAATAAAGAGTTATGACTGGTGAAGGTGCTATAAGCAAACCCAAATCAACAGTAATAGAGTGAATTGGCATTGGATGTATGTGGCCATCCAGTAGAAACCTGGTCCAGGAAGTACCTTGTGAAGATGTAGCATTTAAGCCATGCAGGCAAAGTGCTGGTGAGTATGTTCTAGACAGAGATAGAACATGTGCAAAGGCCCTGAGATAAGGGGGTAGTCAGTTTGGTCCAGCACAGAATGGAGGCCAGCATGGTGCAACCCAGGGACCACAGGGGGAGGGAAGAGATAAACAGGATCGGATCTCTCAGGTCTTGTGACACAGGTAGGAGCTTAGACTTTTCTTATAAGTTTAGTAGGAAGTTAAGCAAGGATTGGATATGACAGCCCAATCTAGGTTTAAACTTCCTTTTTAACTGCAGTGAAGAGAGTGTGCTGGAAGGAGCAGGAATGGGGGAAGGCCGTTTTTGAAGTGAGAGGTGATAACTTGAAGTCAGGTGGTCATGGTGGGGACGGGGAGGGGCAAACTAATTTGGGATGTAGAAGTGGTGCGTTGGTAAGCCAGCAGTCTTAAAAACAAACATGATGAGTTTTACAATTCCATGACACAAACAACTTCACCGCTGGCTGATTGCAAGCTGCCTGGGTGATGTCACTGAATGTGGAGTCAGGAAGCCGTGCGCACAGTCAAGCTGCAGTCTGGCACTGGTTAGCAGGAGGCACCTCAGGCAGGGAGGTGGATTGAAGAGGCCAGCAAGGAGGCACTGGAGACCCCCACACGTTTTGGTTTGAGTAGCTAAGAGGATACCAGGAGGACTGGACACCTGAGGTGCATGCATGTAGAATGGACAGGCTTCTTTCCTGTGCCCTCTGGAAGCTGCCACTTACTCAAGCTATGATGCTGGAAGGTGATGGAAGGGAGGGAGACAGACAGTCTTTGGGAAGAGGGTGTGCGTGACACCCACGGACTTTGAGATGTTCTGCCTGAACCCTCATCACCTAGGGCCTTTGGATTCTGAAGCCGCTCACTTCCCTGGCCTCCTATCCAGTAACAGACCCAGAGACCAAAACAGAAGATGGGGATCACGTGGAGGGTGGCCCCAGGGGGTGCTGGCCGTGGCCCTGTTTCCTAGCTTGATGAGCTCTGGCCTCCCAGACCCCAGACCTCAGAGCCACAGCTGGAACCTGCCTTTGCTGACACAGTGCTTCTATATGTTTGATTAGACATGCTAGGTGGACCCTGATTTAAATGACAGGATGTTCAGGGCACTACTTTTGTTCACAGCATACCTGCAAAGAAGAAAAGTTGCAAGTAGGAAATAAGTCAAATACTGAGGCCAGGACCAAATCTCTGAGCAGCCTGGCAAGATTTACAGACCCTGCCTTGGGCCAAGGTCAAAGAATGCAGCTCACTTCCAAGGGCTTAGTGAGAAGCAAGGGGCAGGAGGGCCAGAGACAGGGGCTTTGGAGGGAGGAAAGTGATCAGGCTTCATGCTGCCCAGGCCCCAAGTGTGTGGTCGCTATCTCTGTAGGGACCCAGGAAGGGGCAGTGGGTGTGCTCGAATGTGGGCGAGCCGTGGGTGCAGGGTGGATGTGAGAAGGAACGTTGGATGCATGCGGCCACCTTGAGGGGGTGGGAGAAGCAGCCAAGTCTTCAATCCAGGCAGGTCTTTCTATTAATCATTTATTGAGCACCTAGATACACCGGGTACCATTCTAGTATCAAGGCTACAAATGCAGCAGGGATTCATCAGGTTCCCAACTGTGAAGTAACACCCTTACTTTCTGGCCATCAAAGGAATGAACAAGCTGAGCCTTCATCCTTCCTGGTGAGAGGAAAATTCAGCCACACTTGTTCTTGGGGGTCAGCTTCTGTCAGGGTTTTGGAGAACTTCCCGTGTTGGAGGCTGTAGCCAGACGTGGAGGAAACTGCTCTGGCCACTGGTCACTAGACCAGAGTGCTTGCGTGCCAGCATGAAGGTCCATGCTGTTTTATGCCCGTCCTGGACCGCAAGAGTCTTTGGCCAAGAGGTTTGCGGTGTGAAGCAGGCGTACTGCACAGGTGTGCCCCTAAGATACAGCCAAGGCTGGGGCTGCTTCCAGAGCGCCCCTAGTCCCCTCCTCCCTCCCTTTCTGCTCCCAGAAGACACTTCTTTTCCTTTTTCCTGCAAATTCAACTCCATTTAAGCTTCTCCACCTCATCTTGTATTCTCCCTGTTCTCTGCCACTTCTAACACTTGCTGAGGTCTTCCCTGCCCCGGAGCCTTTGAACCTGCTATTTCTTTCTGTCATCAGTGCTGTTTTCCTTGGTTTAGCTCTGCCCTCCTAATTCTGATCTCATCTCAATACGATTTTCCAAAGGGCTTCCGTGGTCACTTGATTTTCATAGCCTTCAGTCATTGTCACTTCCTATCAGGCATGCTGTTGGCTTGTCTTTATAAAGGACACTGCCATCTTACTGTTTTAAACTTACTTCTTTGTTACAAGTCAGTCCCAGCAGAATGTAAGCATTTGAGGATAGTCTCATCCTGTCCTGTTCACCACTGTGTCCTTCTCAGTGGCCAGCATTTAGTAGTTGCTCAATAAATACCTGTTGAGTCTGGGGTGGACAAGCGCAGAATGTCTGGCTTCTTGCACGCTAAGTAGAGCTCACTGAAGATTCCTACCTCCCTCTTCCAGAGTCCCTCTGATTGGGGTGGATTGACTAGAGAATAGGGCTGTTTTTATTTCTTTTCTGGATCTCATAGAATACATCTATTTCCAGCTTAATTAAAAAAAAACAAGAGACAATAAAAACGCATTGTTACAGATTGGATAGGTAAAACAATTGGCTTGACAGTAATCTAGGAATTCAATTATAGCAAAACATGCCCATGTAATACCCAGACTTGGGAAAGAAGAGTTGAAGGGGTCCAATAAATCATTGTGTGTAAAAACAGAAGAAGCCTTTGTAATCGTCCAGTTACTGCTGATGAGGCCATAAAGAAGGCCTAAGCAGGCTGGGCACCATGCATCGAAAGCTTTAATGTGCAGGCGGTTCTTCGGAACGGGGAGCTGCCTGGGAAAGAGATGAACTATGTGGTTATTTTTCTCAAATGGAAAGCAATCACTCAGGGTGGTGGGAGCTGTTTACTGAAGATCCTTCATGGCCAACCGCACGGTCCCACACATGTTTGGGCAGGAGTCTAAAGGAGCAAGGGTGGGGGGGAGACAAAGATGGCCAAGAAGCGCTTGCAGCCCCACTTGGGCAGAATTCCCTGGTAGACGGCTTCTGGCAGCTCGCCTGCCCCCAACCGGGCCTGCGAACACATCCTCCGGGATCCACTGCCCGGCGAGCGATGCAGGTCCCCAAACGCCCCTTCACGCCTCTTTGCGATGGCACCTCCTTCATGCACCAGCTCCTCAGAGAGCCCTCTTGCCTGTCCATGTAATGAACCTGCTGCCACCTCCCCTCCCCCTCCCCCAGTCCCTGGTTGATTTTCTTCAGAGCATTTATCACCATTAGAGAGTGTCTTACCTGAGGGTTTGTTCACACATTATCGGTCCCCGCAGTGTGACGTAAACTTCGAGAAGGCGGGGGCTAGCTCACATTGCCAAAGCCCCACATCTGGTACCTGGCACGGCGCCAGGCCCACTAATGTGTGCCTAGCCCGTGGAGCGGTTCTCTAGCTGACCCAGGGACAGGATGTCCTGCCACCCACCCCCTCTTCAAGAAAGTGAGTGTGGAGAGGGCAGTGCAGGGGCGTTAGACACTGCCCAAGGTCTGCAGAAGGACCCGTGGCTTGGGATCATAATTCATTTTTAGTTTTTTAAAGTGCTTATTGTGGACTAAGCCATGTGAATTGACTCCTACTCTCACATACATGTGCACACACACCACACATATGCATAGAGGGGAGTATGCGTGTGCACGTACACCTGTGCATGTAAGTATATGTACATGTAATATTATCTCTATACACAGGCAATATGATATGTATACATATACTACATATTATTATTATTATTTTTTTTTTTAACGTTTATTCATTTTTGAGACAGAGAGAGACAGAGCATGAACAGGGGAGGAGCAGAGAGAGAGGGAGACACAGAATCTGAAACAGGCTCCAGGCTCTGAGCTGTCAGCACAGAGCCCGATGCGGGGCTCAAACTCACGGACCGTGAGATCATGACCTGAGCCGAAGTCGGATGCTTAACCGACCAAGCCACCCAGGCGCCCCCATATACTACATATTATTATTGTTTATGAGTGCACTAGTCGTTAGTACGAAGCAATACTCATTTCTCTGTAGATGGTAGAAATACATCTATGTATATGGTCCCTGTCTGTGTATCTGCTAGAGTTACCTTTCCTGGCATGTTCCCTGTTGTGGGGGGGAGGGGTCAGGTGACCACCCCAGGTGGCCCGGGAGTTGTGAGTGGAGTCGGCACGTGTCACTTCCACTGCTGGTGTGACATCCACGAGGCCCTCCCTCCCTCCACTGCCTTGAGCAGCAGAGGTGCCGGAACGGGGTCCCACTGGAGAGCAGAGCAGAGCTCCCACCCACCCGCAGACAGCGTGTTGCTTCCTCAGACACAAACCTTTGCTGTTTTAAGCCCCCATATTCAGGAAACCGTTTGTTAGTATGGCATGTAGTTAACAGCCTGGTCCGTCCTGACTTGCAGTTTTTTTGTTTTTTATTTATATAAAAATAAAGTACAAATTTCAAATTCTCATATCACAGCAATTAATGGAATTCTTCCAGAGTGCATGTGTGTGTGTGTGTGTGTGTGTGTGTGTGTGTGTGTGTGTGTACACACACCATACGAGGCAGGCAGACATGCCTGTGTGTCTATATGCCGGACTCTATCATCACACTCAGTGCTTCTACTTCCTGGTCTTCCAACCCTAACAAGTGGGCACATCTGAGCCCAAGGCAAGGTCCTCATGCACTGAAGGTCTCTGCACTGAGGAACAGCGCTGACTGGGCCCCAAAGTAGATCTTCTGACTCCCCAAAGAGGACCGAACCGCCCACCTAACCATTTCCATCATTTCTCAGTTTCTCCCAGTGATGGGGGTTTTCCATTGTTTTACCTCGGAGCATGGCATCGGAGGTATTTCAGGCGTCTTCATTTCTCCTCAGTAACAGAGCCCTCCTTCATCTTGCATCACACCCTTCTTTTCCTCTGATTCTGTGCATTGCATATATATCCTCGGGCTGTTTTGTTCTTCTACAGATAATGAAACAATTTCCCAGGCCCTGGTCACTTCTCCATGGATGCAGCCTGGCTTTTTCAAAGCACTGTATGAGGGCCACGTGCGTCAGCATTATGTGGGACGTTGGTTGCACACTCAGATTCCTGCCTTGTCCTGCGGACCTCCTGCAGAGTTGGGGCCCCGGTTCTGGGCATGTTGAGGGGTCCCCTCCAGGAGGAGGTCTGCTCCCACCCTGAATTGGACACCATCGAAATGATCGTTAAGCATGCATAGTCCTGGGCCCATCTTTCTTCTCTGTAAGGTAATCATTAGGCAACTGGGGGAAGCAGGGCGAGATGGGACTTGGTATTGAGGAAGAAGCTGAGGTGTGGGAGTGACAGTAAAGATCTGATTTGTCCTCCAGTGTCTTTGACACGGTTGGGTCAGCGGGCAGGTATGCCCTTCCCCTACAGTGGACACCGCTCCTGGGTGTTGGGGTGAGGGCACTCACAATTTCCTTTGGGGGACCACTCTGTGCCCACACTTTGTCTGCGTGGTTTGGGTGGGGCTAATTCCACCCCAGCCACAGAGAGCCCACTTGGCCCAGGCCTAGCCAGACAGCTTCTTCCACTTACTGGCCTGTTGAGTGGGCCCTGGGACTTGTGCTCAGCACCCAGGAAAGGCTTCTCTCTTCACCTGGACAGGAGCCAGTGCACTGTGTCACCACCAGGGGAAATTCCCCAGAGTGTAGTCCATGGAAGTGAACATAAACCTGACAGCAGAGGTTGGCCCCCTGTAGCCAGCCTGGTGCTGAGTCGCCGGGTCATGGGAACCAATAATATTCTTGTCTTTAATAAACCCGCCTGTGTTTAGTTTCTGTCACTTACAACCAGAAGGGTCCTGGTAATTCTGGGGCGGTCCCCTCTCCATCCTGGTTCCACAAATGCCTGGGATGCTTGGCCAGGGGCTGTGAGCTGGCAGTGGTATCGGCAGGAGGTGATGGGCATTCCTGCAGGGCCTGATTCCAGTGACAATCAGGCCAAGCGACTCTCAATGCCAAACTCATCACCGGGGACCGTCACACACAGGTGGTTGTTTTGTCTCAGTGGATGCTGGTACAGGCCCCCTCTGAGCCAATACCAAGAGCCTAGGATAGACCAATCTGTCTGCCCCATCTGTCGCTTCCGGAGGACTCCTGCTTGGAGGCCTTCATGATGTGCCCAGAGGGCCTGCCGCTCATTTCCTGCTGATCATGCAGACCCTGGCTCCAGCACACAACTTCCTGTCTCCTCCCCTGAGGTGGGGAGGGGGAAGGGAAAGTGCCTACCCAGGTTTTACTTTGTCTCCAGTTTTAAGGATAGGGCAAAGCAAGAATGCTTCAAGGCATTCTAGTTGCAAAAGATAAAACAGGAAAACTTCTCTTCCAAAAAAAGACTGAGTTGTGTGGTTCCAATAGGTTGGGGAGACACTGGTTTAAAAAGAAGTCAAATAGGGGCACCTGGGTGGCTCAGCTGGTTAAGGTTGCGACTTTGGCTCAGGTCATGATCTCACGGTTAGTTCAGGACCTGCGTCGGACTCTGTGCTGACAGCTCAGTGCCTGGAAACTTCTTTGGATTCCGTGTCTCCTCCTCTTTCTGCCCCTCCCCTGCTCATGTTCTGTCTCTCAATAACAAATAAGTGTTAAAAAATGTTTAAAAGCAGTTAAGTAGATTTTGCACAACAGGAAGAAGCTGAATTGCTAACACACCACGTGCTGTGACCCAAGAAGTGTATGTGACTGCCTTTGTTAATCTCACGTGCTCCTAGGACCTCTGTTTGGGGAGCATCTCTTGGGATCTTGTGTTCTGCAGAAGACTCCTGGGGAACGTTTTAAGGAGAAAGGTGCAAGAGTCTTCTCTCTGTCTTTGGCTTGGAAGTTCTGCAGGGTTACTTTGTGGGACTGGACCCCGTGGTATGAGGAAGAGATGCTCATTGTCTACACACTGGTTCATAAGCTTCAGGTTGCCTGCCTGGTTCACCACTCTGTCTCCGGCACTGACCGCAGCATCTGATGCATGGTGGGCCCTTGAAGCGTTTGCCGGATCAGGGAATGAACAGTGTGTGGTCGAGGCCACATACACCCAGCATGGGGACAAGGTGGAGCCGGAGAGCTTGCATTCTGCCACCTCTGAAAGTCTTGTATGTGAAAGGAGGGATTATTTGTTCCCCTTGTGGTTTTAGAAAACAGAGCTGGAGTTGGGGCATCTAGCTGGCTCAGTCGGTTGAGTGTCTGACTGTGGCTCAGGTCATGATCTCACGGTTCGTGGGTTCAAGACCCGTGTCAGGCTCTGTGCTAACAGCTCGGGGCCTGGAGCCTGCTTCGGATTCTGTGTCTCCCTCTCTCTCTGCCCCTCTCCTCCCCCTCCAAAATAAAAAAAAAAAAAATACAAACATTAAAAAGAAAAAAAAAAAAAAAAAGGAAACCAGAGCTGGGGTCCAAGGGTGGAGTTGGCACCGAAGAGGAGTTCAGCCAGGAGGGAGAAAAACATCTCCAGCAGTCGGCAGTAGCTCAGCAAACGGTAGGCTGTCTCCAGAGGCAGGGGCCCCCGTGCGTTACTGCAGATGTACTCACGCCTCAGATGGGGGCTTGCCCTGTGTGGTCTCCAGGGGCCAGTCTCTGCATTGCGTGCGTGAAATAGCGACACGTTCTCCCTGTGTGACTTCCTCAGTGACGAGCCTAGCTGCCTCCAGAAGCTGTTGGCGCTGACCTCCACAGTTCCTGAGCTGCCTTCAAATATTTGAGGACATTGGGAATGTTTCTTATTTGCCATGAGAAGCCCTGGGTGTGCTTTCCTTTCATAAATTCAACCTAGATAACAACACAAGAAGGAAATAGAAGACCGGAAAGAAAAGCATGTCTTGCAATTGCAAGGGCTCATTTGTGGAGTGACCTCTCTCTTGGTGAGGTGCATCTTGGGTCAGGGTGTCCGGAAGCACACTCTGAGCAGAGGATCCATGAGAAGGTGCTTCAGTAGGAAAGTGATCCTAGGGAGACTGGCAGGAGCAGGGGGGAGGGGGCTGGGCTGGGGTGGGAAGGGAGGGAAGAGGAACCCTTCCTGACCCCACAGGTGGGCCCCAAGTGCAAGGGACCAGACCTGTCAATATCAAGGCCAGGGATGTCACTGGAGAATGCCCTGGGTCTCGGAAGGTGCTCAATGCTTAAGTAACAGGGCTAGAGGATGTGGTGTCTGTAAGGAGCTTTCTAACACTTCAGCCTAAAAGAAGAAAAGCGCCTTTATGTATACACACATACACGTGATTCTTCTGTTAAAATTCCCTACGTAATTATTTTATAAATACTTATATATTACATTTACATAATTTATATATATTCATATATAATATTTCTATATACATACTTATAAATGTGTTTCTATATACATACTTATAAATGTCCCATATCTATATATCCACGTAGATACATAAAACACACGCAAAAGATGCAAGTGAGTGTTGTACTTTTCACTCTTCTATAGGCTTGAAATTTTTAAAACAAAATGTTGGGGAGAAAGTGAACCACAATTCCACCTTCCCAAACTAAGCACTGCGTGAGTCCTGTTAATGTTTCAGTCTGTGGTTCTTTCCTCGCAGCTGCGGGCACATGTGTCCAGGCACGTGCTTGCAAGATGCCTCGAGAGTCTCTGTTAGCCTGGGGAGTTGGTTCAGGGATTGAGATGTGGTTTGCACACAGGACCCTGGGCTGCCCAGACCCTCCCCGAGCCCAGGCACTCATGTCCAGAAGCCCAGGCACAGAGCACCAGTGAGCTGGCGCGGGAGGGTGAGGGAGTCTCCCTTTCGTGCAGGTCCCCTGGAATGCTCAGCTCCCCCGCGAATGACCCGGGCCCCCACGGTCTGGGGAGGCCAATGGCGGCCTGGCCCCTGGCTAGGCAGTATGCATGTAGTAGAGCCCCGCGTCCGCCTGGAGGGGCGGGAGGCCCAGCGCCACCCCTCCCCAGAGGCTGAACACTCAGAGGGAGAGAGAGACACACGTTTCTCACCTTGACGGTAGAAGACACAGAGGGAAGCCAGTGCTGTGAGTTCCCCATCTGAAGAGGCACCCGGCCGTCACTCCTGCACTTAGGTGATTGCTTCCAAATTTCCAGCGGCGTGTCTGTCCTCAGTCCTCGGTCATCCTCCTGGAAGGTGAGGGTGGTGGGGGGTTGAGTGAGGAGTCTTGATGTCATCAAGGCAACAGTGGAACAGGCAGCGTGATATCCGTAACCTCCTTTATCATTATTTTAAGTAATGGACTCATCAAGCAGTTTTAGTTTCACAGAGTAACACGTGGGGAGTGCGAAGTCTCCCCCTGTATGTTCTCCCTCCTGCTCCCCCATTCCTCCCATTGGCAGCTTGCCTGGGAGGGTGCAGGAGGTATGGGCGCTGGGTCGGTGGGGATCCTCTGTCATTAACCGTAAAGCTTGCACTTGGCCTTAGTGTTCATTTTCGGTGTTGTACATCTGCGGACTTCCACAGACGTGCAGTGACTTCCATCCACCATTACAGTGTCATTTGGAGTATTTCCCTTGAGGCTCGCCTGTCCATCTTTCCTCCAGAACCCTTGGGAATCACTGACCAGTTTGCTCGGCAATATACCAGGAACATTTTCTCATGCCATTAAATTTTCCTAAAAAGTGAACTTTTTAAAAGGTATTTTAATGTGACATTCTCCAGTTATTAAATGCATTTAAAGCAAGTCTCTATGTTGGGAAAGTTAGGCCGTTTCCTTTTTTTTTTTTTTTTTTTCCTGTGCCTCAACTGTGAAATCGTTGCAATGAACACAATTTTGCATCACGGTTTCTCACAACAGCACTGTTGACACTTTAGGCAGGATTACGTTTTGCCACGGGAGATTTTCTGGCCGCTGCAGGATATCTGCCAGCATCCCTGGCCTCCACCCAGCAGATTCCAGCAGCGTCCACCCCCAGCAGTGCCAACAGAAAATGTGGCGTCGCGCCACCAAGTGCACTGATTTACCTCTGTCTTTCTGCGCACATCCGGCTGTTTCGGGGGCTAGGGCCTCATCAGTGGGGTTAGAAGTTGGGATTGTTGCAAGACTAATAATGATTTCGGGAGCATGTGCCATACTGCCCTTCCCGGGTTGCTGAGTGGCTCCTGGCTACAGAGTATATCCTCTCTGTTCCCCAGGTCCTGGCTTAGAGGTGGACATGGGGAGAGTCTAACGTCCCAGGGGATGTAGACTGTGCCGATGGACCCTCCCTCCAGGTGCAGGAGGGAGGCTCACAGGAGAAGATCGAGTTCACCTGGGAGTACCTTTGCCAGCAACTGGCCTGAAACCACAGACAGTTGAAGATGTGCCACGCAGTCATCATGACTGCCGGTGGGCCTCCCTTCCCCTGTGACCATCACATCCTGCTGCTGATGGGACCCTCGGGGAGGTCAGAGAAATGGGGGGCTTGCTAGTGCCATCCTACAATAGGAAGCGGGCACTGGGTGAGCGGGTCCTGCCAGTCTCCAGTGCCAGGTCCAGCAAACACGAAGATGAGAGTGTGCGGACAGCCTGTGCAGGAAGTTGTTACAGTGAAGCAGAAGAACAGGTCTGCCTGTGGGTGGCCCCCGACTTACCCCAGTGCGGACCCCCAGGCTGCCCTGCCTGGTGAACAGCCCTCTCTAAAGGCCTCCCTCAGGGACTCCAGGGTGGTCCTGCCTAGCTGGTATTTTCATCCATGAACGTGTGGTTTTGCTCACCGTTAAATCATTTCCATCCTGAGGGAGTTGTTCGCCAGGTAACTGAGAGAGAAGGAAGTCTGGTCCCAACTGAGTGCCCTTTGCTCTCCTCCCCGCTTTGGTCTTCAAGACATTTCTGCAAGTTTGTGCCAGCCCCTCCTTGTCTGGCTGGTTTCTCTTTAAGTTTCCACTGGCCCGTCCTGTTCCTCTGAATCTACAACTTGGTCCACTTTCTTTCTACCAACTGTGAATCTTTTCCTCTGCGAATGAACAAATTCCCCTTTAAGGAACATATTCCGATCTGTTAGAGTCTTGTGTTTCCATGTTGTGTGCAAGGCTCCGTGAATATGCACGAATGTGAATTTTCCTGGCCCACCGTCGCCTGCTGGATAATTTGCTGCCCAGCATTGACAGCACATCTGACTCCTTCCTTTCCTCCTACAGAGGGACGTCCCCCGGGCCCCGGGCCCACCACTTCCATCATAATTCACCGGCTGAAGGGAGGTGGAGGCCACTGAGCCATCTTTGGTTGGGGGTCTGGGAGAGTCAACATGGGCCAGACTCATAGGGCAGAGCGATGGGGACCAACTGCCTCCCTACCCGGCCCACGCCTTCACGTCACCAAATGCCTGGGCCACCAAGTGCCCTCCGTGTGACACAAGGGGGCAGATGCAGCCTGTCTTGTGACTCCAGCTGCAGTTCCCCACCTGGAGCCCTGCCCAACCCTGCTCATATCCCCCTTCTCTCCAGGACCTCCTCCTTTGAGCCCTCCCCCACCTGGAGAAGTGTCTTCCCCTGCATGTGAGTGGCCTTCCCTGTCTGGACGGGTCACCTAGTGCTACGCTAAGCCAGGTCCTTGTCTGCTGACTCTTGGAGCTCAGCGGTACTATCCACAGCTACTTGTCAGCTGTGAGGACAAGGGTCCCACCTCTGGCTTCTCAGTAAACCCCAATTGGCCGTTTACATAGTGAATGCTCAATGAGTGTGTTAGTGAATTCATGGGAGAACTGTTTTATCTCCCAGAGGACAGGACAAGCCCCATTGCTATGCTGTGTCCATGTAACGGGCCCATCCGATATCTAACAGGATGAAATACTTACTGTGCCTTGCTGGAACAGTGTGTTGGAGATGGACAAGTCTGAGCAAGAGTCGTCATTATACACAGTAGGAAAACGAACCCCTCTGCTGGGCAGGAAAACCGGTTCCTACTTCACATTCTTGTCCACAGACAGGCCTGGTGGCCAGAACAGGGTTCCCGGGTTCCCCACCTCACCACAATTTCCATGCAACAACTGAGGAGTGGAGAAGAGCTCACTTTGCCAGCAGGGAATTGGGGAACAGTCCAGCTCCTGTGTTCTGGGGCTTCATGAAGCAAAGTGCAAGGAGGAAACCAAGTTGTGGGATGCAGTTGCCTCCACAGCTGCAGTGGTGAATCCCGGAGCTGGGAGAATTAAGATGGAAACTGTTTGGGAGGGTCTGAGTGGCTTAGTCGGTTAAGCATCCGACTTCGGCTCAAGTCATAATCTCGCGGTCCTTGAGTTTGAGCCCAGTGTCGGGCTCTGTGCTGACAGCTGGGAGCCTGGAGCCTGTTTCAGGTTCTGTCTCCCACTCTCTTTGACCCTCCCCCATTCATGCTCTGTCTCTCTCTGTCTCAAAAATAAATAACCATTAAAAAAAAAAGATGGAAACCATTTGGCCTGTGGCCTCAGAGCTGGTTTTATGGCCATGTGGATACCGAGACATGTCCTGGACCCGGCCTGAGCCAGGAGGAAAAACTCTGAGCAAGTTTTGTAAGTTCCAAAACCATGTAAATCCCCATGGTCCCTCCATCAACTTAGTCCCTGCCATACTGCCTGCCCCCGCAGGGTGTGGGATGGGTGGGGAGAAGCATGGAGAAGCATCAGTAGAGAGATACCACAAACCTTCACAGCTTCTGCTGAGTGGTCGGAGCTCATTTTTTACTGTTGCAAATAAGCCATGTCCAGACTCCCTGTGGCTCCGTGCTGTACCCCCAAATCCTTAATTGGAGGTGGAAAACACAGCGGTTCTGAAGATGTGGTGCCCTGGGTGTCTGAGGACCACGCTTTGAAAACAAAAGACTTGGTCCCATCAGGACTTTTTCTCTGACACTGGGCATCGTGTGGCTTGAGGAAGGTCAGGGTGAATTAGAAAGAAGCACCTCTCTGCTCACTCCCCCTCCCTGAGACTTCATGGCACAGGCTTGTGGGTAAATGCAATGGCCCAAAGCTGGCCTGGGAGATGGCACCAAGGATGATCATTTGGGGAGGAATATCTCATAGTGTGCAGGGAGTGAAATTTCCATCTGTTCAGTCTGAAAGCAGGAACTATATGGAAACAAGGCACTGCTGTCATAATCCACAGACACGTCTCCCATCTCTGGCCACCCTCCCTCCATCCCCGTGACACTACACTGGCTTCTCTTGAACATCTGGGACTCCAAAGAGTGTTCATATCTAAGCTACCACGAGGAGTAACAGAAGAAGCTAGTTACTCATTTAGAGGATGGTTATCAAGTTGCAGCCTGCCAGGAGTCAGTTTTTATGGCTCACTCCTGATCCCTGAAATACAGACTTGACGATGACAGTTTTATGTGTGTGTGTTTTGTTTTTTTGTTTTTTTTTCCAGGTAAAGGAGAGGATACGCTAAAAGCAAAACCTTATATATCTACGGAGGCAGGGAGGGGGGGTGGAGGGCGTCATTCCAACCAAATCGATGTTTATCTTACAAGCACCGTCTATCCGAAAGGCCTGCTGGCTACTTTCTTGTGCATGTTCCAGAAACAATCCTCACTATTAAATAAGATTGGGAAAGTGGAATTGGAGAACTCAGCGCCCATCACGCTCCTTCTCAGCTGTCAGACCAAGGAAACATGGGTGGAAGATTTGAAGCCTTTGTTTTCTCATCTGTGAGAAGGGGGCAGTGCTGATGCTTAGTTCTTGAAATGGTTGTGGAGATTCAGGGCCGTGATGAAGGATGAGAGGCACAGAGTGCAGTTCCGGGTTCTCGATACATCAGGAATATCTCTGTGATAGTCTCTGCTCTTGTGTTTCTTGTTCACTATGAGTTTGGCAAATCTCTCAGTATTTCAGGAGTGGTTGGTGTTTGAGACCACTCCTTCTTACCTTTACTGGTGATCTTAAACCAGTTTGGGACAGAGATAGCATCAGTATCCCTTTCCCCCCCTCAAAATCCTGCAGTTTGTTAAACACATTTGTCTGGAATTCATGCATCACGTGCTCAGAGCTGACAGCATTGTAGTATCCCAGAGAGCTGTGTGTGAGTGTGTGTGCACACACATACACCGGGATGTTCTCACGAGCCTCCCATAGAAGGATGAACTCCTACTCAGGGGACAGAGAAGCCTGCCTTGGGCTGACTCTCACATACCAGTCAAATCTGGGCCCTGAAGACTAAGGGGTCCTGCCATCATCTCCACCAGTCTCCAGATCTTGAACCTGAATGAAGGTCGTCCAGTTTCATGACACGCAGGCCACATGGGGGATGGTCTTGATGATGGCTTGTGGCATATTTGTGGAGCCCCAAAGAGGCAGATGTGACCATCACACAAGTGTTCTGAACACAGAGTGTGTCACCTTCGGCCAGCATGGCTCCTGTCCTCACAAAGTGAGCTGCCACCTTTCTGCTGGTGGCTGGGGATGGGGGCGTGGGTGGGGATGGGGATAGCACATGGCAGTGAGCTCCTCACTTGGTTGTCGTCTCCCCAGGGCTGCCATGAGGATGCTCTTCCCACAGGTGAGGTCGTGTGGGCCCTTTCTTCACTCGTTTGTCTCAGCTGTCACCAGACTAGCTGGGCCGGTGGGGTCGGGGTGGGGTGGCGAACAGAAAACAATTCTCTTTCCACCAGTGAAACACAACATACAAGCTTATTTTTCTGTTGCAAAACCTTGTATCCAGTACTTCTAAAGAACTGAATCTAGTACAGGGAATGTGCCCCGGAGTTGCCAGTTACCTTGCAAACCACCACAGTGCTCTATGGTTTTCAGGGTGTGTGCAGTTCAAGCTCAGTCCCTATCAAATGACTATGAAACTGAGGGGCTGGGGGCTTCTCTGCCCAGCTAGAAAAGACTGGCAATCTCTTACTGTTTCTGATGCAGTGCCTCTCATCTTCCAAATCTGCGATTCTCCACAGGAGGTGAGGCCTCCTCTTCAACCAGGAGACATATGGTAACATCTGGAGACATTTTTGCTGGTCACCACTGAGGGGAAGGGGTCCTCCTGGCCTCATGTGGGCAGAGCCCAGGGAGGCCGCTGAGCACCCTCCTATGCACGGGACGCCCCGTAGCAAAGGTTACCCAGCCCCACATGGCAACACTTCAAGGGTTGGAAAGTCCTGGCCTGAGTTTAAAATTGAAAGGGCGAGTTGGGCACCTGGGGGGTTCAGTTGGCCAAGTGTCCGTCTCTTGGTTTCAGCTCAGGCATGATCTCACAGTTCATGGGATGGAGCCCACGTCAGGCTCTGTGCTGATAGATGGGATCCTGCTTGGGATTCTCTGTCTCCCTTTCTCTCCGTCCCTCCCTGACTTTCTCTCCCTCCCTCCCTCTCTCTCTCTCTCTCTTTTTCTCTCTTACAAGAGTAAATAAATAAGCATTAAAAAAATAGAATACATAAGATGATCAGGAAATCAACTCCCAGCTGGATGTTTTGCGATGTTAAGAGATGATTACTTTCAGTGCGGTATAGTCTTGAGATTGCATGTAAAGGAGCCTCTATCTTTTGGAGATACATTTTCACATATCTATAGATGAAATGATAGTTTGAGTTCTCTTTCAAAATAATTCGAAGGAGGAGTGTTTGTGGATGTGGAAGGAATCAAATTGGTATGAGTTAGTAATTGTCGATCCCCGTTGATGGATGCATGGGGCTCATTACTCTGTTCTCTCTATTTCTGTCTAAGGTTGGAATTTTTCATAAAACAACGTTTTCAAAAACAGTGCCCAAACCCGCAGAGTTCCACCCGCCAAATTCTATTAGCATAACTAATGGCATCTAATGCCACGGGACTTCACACTCCTTCCCCTTGTAGCATCCCACAAAATGGTGGTGGGCCCTTGACGGTTTGCCCGGGGGAGCCTGAGACTCAGAGATGAAGCAATTGCCTGGGGACATGAGTAATTTAGCAGGGGGGTGGGGAGGCAGGAATTCAAGCTCAGGTCCTTCTGACCCCGAGTCGTGGGTGTCTTCTGCCCTGCCCCACTGGTGTCCAGCCCTGTGCAGAATGCCGGTGCTGGAGAACAAGGCTGCAAGGAGTGTATGTGCTCTGCAGGTGCACATGCTAATCAGCCCCCTTCCAAATGTGCACACAGCTCTCTGTGTCAGCTGCTGTTTGGACAGCTGAATCTCTAAGGAACCACAACGTAATGCCTGATTCCTACCCTGGGAGTTAGAAAGTAACCCCAGGTTGGAAATGTAAATATTTTCCCCATGGGCAAGAACTGTTTTTAGCTGATTATAAATGGAAAAGACTGGCAGCTGTCAATATTGATGGTTATTCCTTGAAAAATGATTTCAAGGTACTGCTAATCAATTGTCTCTCAGAATGAAGAATGGAGCACACAGATATCTGGGAACCTCAACATGTATTTATAAACACATGCTTTATCGAACACACAGGAAAAATGAGCCAAACCTTTGGCATTATGATGAGTTATTCAGAGTAAATACAACAATGATTAGCGTCTATACTGGACTTCAAATTTACAAAATTCCTTTAAAAAATGGCTGTTGCTGCTGTTTTGTGTTTCTGTTATTTAGTGTTCTCCTCGCTACACTGAAGCATGCTGCTTGGCACTGAGCTGAAGACTTCACAAGGGCCGGGATTGTTTCTTTCGTACTCGGTAAATAAGTAGCTTTCCACTTGGCTAAAAACACCTGGATGATTTAGGCACTGGCTAACAACGTTTCCCTTGCCGTGTCTTCCTAAAACTGACGTTGGCGTGCAAGGTGCAGGGGAATTTGTGTTTTACTGTGAAGACTGTGGGTTCTTCTTCCTCAGACACTTTGCTGGGGACTGGGGTCTAGAGGCGTGGCAGGCAGAGTAAGATGACCTCCCGGAACTCATGTCCCTGGAATTCCCTTCCCTCTAGTGTGGACGTGATCCGTGGCTTGCTTTCAGCCACCGAATGTGGCGAAGATTGGAATGTCGTTTCTGGTATTGCCCTACAAAAGATTGTGACATCTGTCTGGTGAGGAGGCTGTCCTTTGTGCGCTGTGTTGAAGAATGCCCCGCTGCCCCCAGGGAGCCCCGATGGCAGGGCGCTGAGGGCAGGGCCCCTGTCTCAGCAGGAAGCTGAGACCCAGTCTGCCAGCAGCGAGGGGCTCCCCAGCTCACCTGTGGCCGCTTTTGGAGATTGCTGATTGACCCTTTGTTGCAGTAAGCCCTGGAACAATGATTTCAGAATCACAGCTTCCACTCTCCACAGCAGTTGGATACCCTCCAGTACTCTCCCATTCCGTGCCAGGATTGGCTGTATTCATCCTGAACCATGGAAGGTGAGGGTGGAAGAATCACAAGACCTCACGCAGGAGCCTACTCCTGATTCCAGGACTCATTTCTTAATTTATAACCCGGGAATTTTTAAAAACCAGAATAAACGAGTACTGTTTCACTGTTGCATTAAAAGACGCAGAAGAAACTGTGTGTCATGAGGTCAGTGTCATGCCTCCTGCCCCAGGAGCAGACTCACAGTGAAGCCTCCAAAGTATCATGAGCTTACGGTGAAGCTGATAGCACAGTCCTCCACATCAAGGCACCACAGACCTGTGAACGTGAGGCCAACCAAGAGGCAAACGGGCTATTCACGGAGAGCTGCAGACACATCACACACTCTCTGAATTGACTCACCCAATGTACGTAGACGTGGGATGCTCTGCGTGGTGTCATCCTTGCCCACAGAGGGCACAGAGGTAAAGGTCCTTCTGGGCAGCTGGCGTCCTCCCTGGGACGGTGCCCTCCACACCTGACATTCAGTCTTTCATTTGATGCACTTATTGGGCACCAGCTGCATGCCATATGTGACATAGATGCTGAGAGGAAATCAGTGAACAGATCATTTCCTCCCTTCCTAAGAGGGGACGGCGGCTGAACTTGTTCTGCTCCAGGATGCAGAGGGCTTCCATCCTGTAAATTCACTCCACACATTCTAGTACTCACCGCACTAGACGCCTTTACCACAATTAACGATGTTGGCCATTCCTCCTTTTCCAAACACCTGTCCCCTTGGAACTGTGAGAATGAAATGACCCATGTGGGAATCCAGTGGCCAATATGGAGAAGTTTTTGCAAGTTAGTGGGAATACAGATCAGGAACAGGCTATGGTCTGATTTGTTCTTGGTTAAGACACTCTGCCTTCAGTGTGGGGGCTCATGAAAGAGAGAGGAGGTCCTTCTGACTGACTTCCAGATGGGAGACATGGGAAGTTCTCCTCACTGTCTTCTGGATGAGAGAGTGGTGGTTCTCCAGACCGACTTCCGGATGAGAGAGAGGGGAGGTTCTCCTGACTGACTTCTGGACAAGAGAGGAGGGTTCTCATGTATGAGAGAGAGGGTAGGTTCTGCTGACTGAGTTTTGGACGAGAGAGGGGAGATTCTGCTGAGTGAGTTTGGGACGAGAGAGGGAAGGTTCTCCTGACTGACTTCTGGACCAGAGAGTGGAGTTGCTTGAATGAGAGAGAGGGGGTCTTCTCCTGACTGACTCTGGAAAAGAGAAAGGAGGTTCTCCTGACGGAATTCTGGACCAGAGAGTGGAGGTTCTCTTGAAAGAAGAGAGGGGAGGTCTCCAGTCTGACTTCCAGGCAAGAGAGGGGAGGTTCTCCTGACCAACTTCCAGATGAGAGAGAAAGGGGTGGGGGTGGGGTCCTCCTGCCTGAATTCTGGACCAGAGAGTGGAGGGTCTGCTCACTCACCTCTGGACAAGAGTGAGGAGAAGGTTCTCCTGACTGATTTCTGGCCCAGACCAGGGGAAGTTCTCCTGTCTTATTTCTCGACAAGGAAGAGGGGAAGATCTCCTGACTTCCGGACCAGAGAGGGGAGGTTCTTGAATAAGTGAGAGGGGAGTTTCTCCTGAGTGACTCCCGGATGAGAGAGAGGGGAGGTTCTGGTGACTGATTTCTGGATGAGAGAGGGGAGGTTCTCCTGACTGACATCTGGACGCGACAGGGGAGTTTCCCCTGACTGACTTCTTGATGAGAGAAGGGAGGTTCTCCTGACTGACTTCTGGACCAAAGAGTGGAGGTTGTTCTGACCGACTTCCGGATGAGACAGAAGGGAGGTTCTCTTGACTGACTTCTGGACGAGAGAGGGTAGGTTGTCCTAACTGAATTTACACGAGAGAGTGGGCAGGTTTTACTGACGTCTGGACCAGAGAGTGGAGGTTGTTGAATGAGAGAGATGGGAGGTTCTCTTGACTGAATTCTGGACCAGAGAGTGGAGGTTCTTGAGTTAGAGACATGGGAGGTTCTGTTGACTGACATCTGGACAAGAGAGTGGAAGTTCTCATGAATGACAGAGAAGGGAGGTTCTGCTGACTGACTTCTGGGTTAGAAAGAGGAGAGGTTCTTCCTGACTGATGTCTGGTCCAGAGAGGGGAGGTTCTTGAACGAGAGAGAGGGGAGGTTTTCCTGACCGACTTCCGGATAAGAGAGAGGGGAGGTTCTCCTGAGTGATTTCTGGACGAGACAGAGGGGAGGTTCTCCTGAGTGACTTCTGGACCATAGAATTGAGGTGCTCCTGATCAACTTCCAGATGAGGGAGAGGGGAGGTTCTCCTGACTGACTTCTGGATGAGAAGGAGGGGAGGTTTTCCTGACTGACGTCTGGATAAGAGAGGGGAAGTTCTCCTGACTGACTTCTGAACCAGAGAGGGGAGGTTCCTCTGACTGACTTCTGAACCAGAGAGAGGAGGTTCTTGAACAAGAGAGAGGGGAGGATCTCTGAATGACTTCCGAAAGAGAGAGAGTGGAGGTGCTCCTTCCTGACTGGTGGACAAGAGAGGGCAGGTTATGCTGACCGAATTCTGGAAGAGAGAGAGGGGAGGTTGTCCTGATTGAGTTCTGGACGAGAGCCTGGAGGTTCTCCTGACTGACTTCTGGAACAGAGAGCAGAGGTCCTCTTGCAGGAGAGAGAGAGGTGATGCTCAGGACTGACTTCCAGGCGAGAGAGAGGGGGGGGGGGTTCTGTTGACAGATTTCTGGACTAGACACGGGAGGTTCTCCTGCCTTACTTCTGGGTGAGAGAGAGGGGTGTTTCTCCTGAATGACTTCTGGACCAGAGAGGGGAGGTTCTTGAGCGAGAGGGTGGGGAGGCTCTCTGAATGACTTCCCGACAAGAGCCAGGGGAGGTTCTCCTGACTGACTTCTGGACCAGAGATGAGAGGTTCTCCTGAGCAACATCCAGATGAGAGACAGAGGAGGTTCTCCTGACTGACTTCTGTCCTGACTGACTTCTGGACGAGAGAGGGGAGGTTTTCCTGCCTGACTTCTGGACGAGAGAGGGGAGGTTTTCCTGACTAATTTCTGGACCAGAGAGTGGACGTTCTGCTGACTGACTTCCGGATGAGAGATGGGGTAGCTTCTCCTGACTGACTTCTGGATGAGAGAGGGGAGGTTCTCCTGATTGCCTTTCGGACTAGAGCGAGGGGAGGTTTTCCTGAATGTTTCCTCGACGAGAGAGGCTAGGTTCTCCTGAGTGACTTCTGGACCAGAGAGCGGAGGTTCTGCTGATCGACTTCCGGATGAGAGAGATGGGAAGTTCTCCTGACTGACTTCTGGATGAGAGAGGGGAGGTTCTCCTACATGACTTTTGGATTAGAGACCTGAGGTTCTCCTGACTGACTTCTGCATGAGAGAGGGGAGGTTCTCCTGACTGCATTCTGCATGAGAGAGGGGAGGTTCTCCTGACTGAATTCTGGACCACAGAGTGGAGGTTCTCTTACAGGAGAGACAAGGGTGATTCTCATGACTGATTTCCAGGCGAGATTGAGGTGAGTTTCTCCTGACTGATTTCTGGACCAGACAGAGGAGGTTCTCATGTCTTACTTCTGGACGAGAGAGAGGGGAGGTTCTCCTGAATGGCTTCTCGACCAGAGAGTGGAGGTTCTTGAAAGAGAGAGGGGGGAGGTTGTCTGACTGACTTCTGGACAAGCGAGGGGAGGTTCTCCTGGCAGACTTCCAGATGAGAGAGAGGGAGGTTCTCCTGACTGACATCTGGACCAGAGAGTGGAGGTTCTTTTGCCCGACTTCCGGACGAGAGAGTGGGTAGGTCCTCTGACTGATTTCTTCACCTGAGAGGGGAGGTTCCCCTGACTGACTTCTGGATGAGAGAGAGGGGAGGTTTTCCTGACTGACTTCTGGACAAGAGACAGGAGGTTCTCCTGACTGACTTCTGAATGAGAAAGGGGAGGTTCTCCTGACTGACTTCCGGACCGGAGAGTGGATTTTCTGCTGATCGACCTCCGGATGAGAGAGAGGGGAGATTCTCCTGACTGACTTCCAGGCGAGAGATAGGGGAGGTCCTCCTGACTGATTTCTGGACCGGACAGGGGAGGTTCTCCTGTCTTACTTTTCAATGGGAGAGAGGGGAGGTTCTCCTGACTGACTTCTGGGCAAGAGAGGGGAGTTTCTGCCCACCGACTCCTGGATGAGAGAGAGGGGAGGTTCTACTGACAGACTTCTGGATGAGAGGGGGGAAGGTTGTCCTGAGTGACTTCTGGACGAGAGAGTGGAGGTTCTTCTGACTGATTTCTTGACCAGAGAGTGTATGTTCTGCTGATTGACTTCTGGATGAGAGAGAGGGGAGGTTCTCTTGACTGACTTCTGGACCAGAGAGGGTAGGTTCTCCTGACTGACTTTTGGACGAGATAGAAGGGAGGTTTCCCTGACTGACTTCAGGACCAAAAAGTGGATATTCTTGAATGAGAGAGAGGGGAGGTTCTCATGACTGACTTCAGGCAAGAGAGAGGAGAGGTACTCCTGACTGTTTTCTGGAGCAGACAGGGGGAGTTTCCCCTGTTGTAACTTCTGGACAAGAGGAGAGGTTCTCCTCACTGACTTCTGGACCAGAGAGGGGAGTTTGCTGAACAAGAGAGAGGGGAGTTTCTCCTGATTGACTTCTGGACCAGAGAGGGGAGACATTCCTGACCAACTTCCAGATGAGAGAGAGGGAGGGTTCTCCTGACTGACTTCTGGGCAAGAGAGAGAGGTTTTCCTGCCTGACTTCTGGATGAGAGATGGGAGGTTCTCCTGAATGACTTCTGAACGAGAGAGGGGAAGTTCTGCTGACTGACTTCTGGACCAGAGACTCGAGGTTCTGGTGACCAACTTCCCGATGACAGAGAGGGGAGATTCTCCTGGCTGACATCTGGACCAGAGACCGGAGGTTCTGCTGACCGACTTCCGGATGAGAGACAGGGGATGTTCCCCTGATTGACAAGATTCTCTCTGGATGAGAGAATGGAGGTTCTCCTGACTGACTTCTGGACCACAGAGTGGAGGGTCTCTTGGAGGAGAGACAGGGGTGATTCTCCTGACTGACTTCCAGGCGAGAGAGAGGGGAGGTTCTCCTGACTGATTTCTTGACCAGACAGGGGAGGTTCTCCTGTCTTACTTCTGGACAAGAGAGAGGAGAGGTTCTCCTGAATGACTTCTGGACCAGAGAGGGGAGGTTCTTGAATGAGAGAGAGAGGGGAGGTTCTCCTGAATGACTTCCCAAAGAGAGAGAGGGGAGGTTCTCTAACTGACTTCTGGATGAGAGAGGGGAGGGTCTGCTGACTGACTTCCGGACGAGAGAGGGGAGGTTCTCCTGACTGACTTCTGGATGAGAGAGGGGACGTTCTCCTGAGTGACTTATGGACGAGAGACTGGAGCTTCTCCTGACTGACTTGTGGACCAGAGATGGGATGTTCTGCTGACCAACTTGCGGATGAGAGAGTGGGGAGGATCTCATGAGTGACTTCTGGACGACAGAGGGGAGGTTTTCCTGACTGACTTCTGGACCAGAGAGTACAGGTTCTGCTGACAGTCTTCCAGATGAGAGAGAGGGAATATTCTCCTGACTGATTTCTGGACCAGAGCCGGGATGTTCTGCTGTCTTAATTCTGGACAGAGAGATGGGAGGGTTTCCTGACTGACTTCTGGATGAGTGAGGGGAGGTTCTCCTGATCGACTTCCAGATGTGAGAGAGCGGAGGTGGTCCTGAATGACTTCTGGATGAGAGAGGGGAGTTTCTCCTGACTGACTTTTGGATGAGAGAGAGGGGAGGTTTTCCTTACTGACTTCTGGACCAGAGACAGGAGGGTCTTGAACAAGAGGGAGGGGAGGTTCTCCTGACTGACTTCTGGATGAGAGAGGGGAGGTTCTGCTGACCGACTTCTGGATGAGGGGGGGAGGGTTTCTGGCAGGAGACAGAGGGGTGATTCTCATGACTGACTTCCAGGCGAGAGAGGCGGGAGGTTCTCTTGACTGATTTCTGGACCAGACAAGGGAGGTTCTCCTGTCTTACTTCTGGACGAGAGGGAGGGGAGCTTCTTCTGAATGAATTCTGGACCAGAGATGGGAGGTTCTCCTGACCAACTTCCAGATGAGAGAGAGAGGGGAGGTTCTCCAGACTGACTTCTGGACAAGAGAGAGTGGAGGTTTTCCTGCCTGACTTCTGGGCGAGAGATGGGAGATTCTCCTGACTGACATCTGGACCACAGAGTTGAGGTTCTGCTGACTGACTTCTGGATGAGAGAGAGGGGAGATTCTCCTGACTGACTTCTGGATGAGAGAGGGGAGGTTTTCCTGACTGACTCTTGGATGGGAGGGAGCAGAGGGTTTCCTGACTGGCTTCTCAACCAGAGAGTGGAGGTTCTTGAATGAGAGAGACTGGAGGTTCTCCTGAATGATTTCTGGACAAGAGAGGGGAGGTTCTGCTGACTGACTTCTGGATGGGAGAAGGGAAGTTCTCCTGAGTGACTTCTGGGTGAGAGAGTGGAGTTTCTCCTGACTGACTTCTGGACCAGAGAGTGGACGATCTTGATTGAGTGAGAGAGATGGGAGTTTCTCCTGACTGACTTCTGGACAAGAGAGTGGAAGTTCTCATGAATGACAGAGAAGGGAGGTTTTGCTGACTGACTTCTGGACAACAGAGAGGAGAGGTTCTCCTGACTGACTTCTGGACCAGAGAGGGAGGGGAGGTTCTTGAACAAGAGAGAGGGGAGGTTTTCCTGACTGGCTTCTGGATGAGAGAGAGGGGAGGTTCTCGAGACTGACTTCTGGACAAGAGAGAGTGGAGGTTTTCCTGCCTGACTTCTGGGCGAGAGATGGGAGATTCTCCTGACTGACATCTGGACCACAGAGTGGAGGTTTTCCTGCCTGACTTCTGGGTGAGAGATGGGAGATTCTCCTGACTGACATCTGGACCACAGAGTGGAGGTTCTGCTTACTGGCTTCTGGATGAGAGAGACGGGAGATTCTCCAGACTGGCTTCTGGATGAGAGAGGGTAGGTTTTCCTGACTGACTTTTGGACGGGAGCGCGCGGAGGTTTTCCTGACTGGCTTCTCAACCAGAGAGTGGAGGTTCTTGAATGAGAGAGACTGGAGGTTCTCCTGAATGATTTCTGGACGAGTGAGGGGAGGTTCTGCTGACCACAGTCTGGATGAGAGAGAGGGGAGGTTCTACTGACTGACTTCTGGACGATAGAGGGGACGTTCTCCTGACTGACTTTGGAAGAGAGAGGGGGAGGTTTTCCTGACGGACTTCTGTACCAGAGATCAGCGGTTCTTGAATGAGAATGAGGGGAGGTTCTCCTGACCAAATTCTGGAACAGAGATGGAGGTTCTCTTGAAAGAGAGAGAGGGGAGATCACCCTGACTGACTTCTAGGTGAGAGAAGAGGGGAGGTTCTCCTGACTGACTTCTGGACCAGAGATGGAGTTCTGCTTACCGACTTCCGGACGAGAGAGAGGGGAGGTTCTCCTGACTGACTTCTGGACCAGAGAGTGGACGTTCTGCTGACCGACGTCCAGATGAGAGAGTGGAGGTTCTCTTGACTGATTTCTGGACAACAGAGGGGGGGTTCTTCTGACTGACTTTTGGACGAGAGAGATGGGAAGTTTACCTGACTGACTTCTGAACCATAGAGTGGAGGTTCTTGAATGAAAGACAATGGAGGTTCTCCTGACTGACTTCTGGATGAGAGATCGGAGGTTCTTCTGACTGTCTTCCGGAGCAGAGAATGGATGTTCTGCTGACCAACTTCCGGATGACAGAGAGGGGAGGTTCTCCTGTCTGAATTCTGCACCAGAGAGTGGAGGTTCTCCTGACTGACTTCTGGACGGGAGAGAGGGGAGGTTCTGTTGAGTGACTTCTGGACCAGAGAGGGGAGGTTGTTGAAGAGAGAGAGGAGATATTCTTCTGAATGACTTCTGGATGAGAGAGAGGTGAGGTCTCCTGACAGAATTCTGGACCAGAGAGTGGAGGTTCTCTTGATGGAAAGAGAGGGGTGATTCTCCTGACTGACTTCAGGCAAGAGAGAGGGGAGGTACTCCTGACTGATTTCCAGAGCAGTCAGGGGAGGTTCCCCTGTCTTAACTTTGGACAAGAGAGAATGGAGGTTCTCCACACTGAATTCTGTACCACAGAGGGGAGGTTCTTGAGCAAGAGAAAGTGTAAGTAGTCCTGAATGACTTCCGGAGAGAGAGAGGTGAGATTCTCCTGACTGACTTCTGGACGAGAGAGGGGAGCTTCTCCTGACCGACTTCTGGATGTGACAGAGGGGAGGTGGTCCTGAATGACTTCTGGATGAGAGAGGGGAGTTTCTCCTGACTGACTTTTGCATGAGAGCGAGGGAGATTTTCCTTACTGACTTCTGGACCAGAGAGAGGAGTTTCTTGAACAAGAGAGAGGGGAGGTTCTCTGAATGAATTCTGGATGAGAGAGAGGGGAGGTTCTCCACACTGACTTCTGGATCAGAGAGTGGAGGTTCTGCTGACCGACTTCTGGATGAGAGAGGGGAGGTTCTCTTGCAGGATAGAGAGGGGAGGTTCTCATGATTGATTTTCAGGCGAGAGAGAGGGGAGGTTCTCTTGGTTGATTTCTGGACCAGACACGAGAGGTTCTCCTGTCTAACTTCTGGACGAGAGAGAGGGCAGGTCTCCTGATTGATTTCTGGATCAGAGAGGGGAGGTTCTCCTGACTGACTTCCAGATGAGAGAGGGGAGGTTCTCCTGACTGACTTCTGAATGAGAGACAGGGGAGTTTTCCCTGAATGACTTCTGGACCAGAGAGGGGAGGTTCTTGAACGAGAGAGAGGGGAAGTTCTCCTGAATGACTTTCGGACGAGAGAGAGGGGAGGTTCCCCCAACTGACTTCCAGATAAGAGACAGCGGAGTTTCTTCTGACTGACTTCCGGACCAGAGAGTGGAGGTTCTCCTGACCGATGTCGGATGAGAGAGAGGGGAGACTTTTCTGACTGACTTCGAGGCGAGAGAGAGGGGAAGTTCTCCTGACTGATTTCCGGACCAGACAGAGAGTTTCTCCTGTCTTACTTCTAGAGGAGAGAGAGGGGTGTTTCTCCTGAATGACTTCTGGACCAGAGATGGGAGGTTCTCCTGACTGACTTCTGGATGAGAGAGGGGAGGTTCTCCTGACATACTTCTGAATGAGAGACAGGGGAGGTTTCCCTGAATGACTTCTGGACCAGAGAGGGGAGGTTCTTGAACGAGAGTGAGGGGAAGTTCTCCTGAATGATTTTCGGACGAGAGAGAGGGGAGGTTGCCCCGACTGACTTCCAGAATAGAGACAGCAGAGGTTCTTCTGACTGACTTCCGGACCAGAGAGTGGAGGTTCTCCTGACCCATGTCAGATGAGAGAGAGGGGAGATTTTCCTGACTGACTTCAAGGCGAGAGAGAGGGGAAGTTCTCCTGACTGATTTCTGGACCAGACAGAGAGTTTCTCCTGTCTTACTTCTGGATGAGGGAGAAGGGAGGTTCTCCTGAATGACTTCTGGACCAGAGAGGGAAGGTTCTTGAATGAGAGAGAGGGGAGGCTCTCCTGAATGACCTCCAGATGAGAGAGAGGGGAGGTTTTCCTGACTGACTTCTGGATGAGAGAGGGGAGGTTCTCCTGAGTGGCTTCTGGAAGAGAGACTGGAGCTTCTCCTAACTGACTTCTGGACCAGAGAGTGGATATTCTGCTGACCGACTTCCAGATGAGAGAGAGGGGAGGTTCTCCTGATTGACTTCTGGATGAGAGAGGGGAGGTACTCCTGACTGAATTCTGGATCAGAGAGTGGAGGTTCTCTTGCAGGAGAGAGAGGGGAGATTCTCCTGACTGACATCCAGGAGAGAGGGGAGGTTCTCCTGACTGATTTCTTGACCAGACAGGGGAGGTTCTCCTGTCTTACTTCTGGATGAGAGAGTGGGGAGTTTCTCCTGACTGACTTCTGGACCAGAGAGGGGAGGTTCTCCTGACCGACTTTCAGATGAGATAGAGGGGAGGTCCTCCCGACTGACTTCTGTACAAGAGAGGGGCGGTTCTCCTGACTGACTTCCGGAGTTGAAACCAGGCAGGTGCTCAGCGTGGCTATGTCAGCTCGAGGAAGCATCTTTACATTTGAAGGTGCTTGGGGAATGATGGCAACTGGAAAGTGCCAACTACCTCTTCTCAGGTGTAACAACAGTGGTTGTAGTATTTGATCATTTCACCTACAGGCTGAGCAGATTCAGACAAATTGTGCCCAGCCGGCTCCAAGGGGCTGGTGTGAGCAGGACTCTGTCAGGATTGTCATCAGGTGTGAGCAAGTGACCCACTGGGATGGTCAGCAGTTCTGAGCAGGTGCCTGACACGATGGTCAGCAGGTAGCATGTTGCAAGGGCCTGGCAAGGACAGTGTAGGTGAGCAGTGTTCCGGGGATTATTGCTGGGGTCTTTCAAATGGGATGGATGTTGCAACTGCTCACAGACACACTCCAAGGGGAATTACAGGGGATTTGGAAAAAGTTGTAGGGACTAGCAGTCCCAGAGGGTCTCAGGGTCTGAGTGGACGGTCTGTCAGCCCAGGTCATGTGTCAATGCTTTCAGGAGGTCAGTACTTACCTGGGACACCCTGGTCCTGTGTTTAGAGGATGGGTCAAGGGCACAGTGGGAGATGTCAGCTTCAGATCAGAGGAGGGGGCTGGACTGGAGAAAATCATGTGAGGATCACACATTCCTGTGTGGCTGAGGCCAGGGCCTGGGTGAGGTTCCAGAGCAACAGTAAGGATGTCACCCATGAGGGAGTGAGGCCCACCATCTCTCTGTCTCTCACTCCACTCTTCTCTCTGTCTCTGTCTCCCCCCTGTCTCTCCATGTCTCTGTCTTCTGTCTCTCTCTCTCTTTTGTCTCCCTCTGTCTCTCCTCTCTCTCCCCCCTTCTGTCTCTGATGAATGCCATGGCTACCAGCTGGGTAGAAGAGACTATGCCTTACCAGCAGGCTGAGGAGCAGCGGGAAGGACACTGGAGACTATAGCCAAGGGAGGAGTGTTACTGGAAGGAAGTCAGCACTGGGAGGTCCAGCAAGGGTATGGAGGATGGCGGTTGGGTGTGGGTGGGTGGAGGCCTCAGGAGACCCTGGGGAGGTTCCTGGGCCAGCCGAGGGATAGGAGCAGTGTGGAGTGGACGCAGCAGTGGATGCGCATGAGAAGCTGGCCTGGCGCGCTCAGATGCCTCCAGAGTCTGCAGCTGGGGGAGCACTGGAGAGAAGAGGGAGGAGTTTTCAAAGGGAAGTACTGAAGCTGCCTACAGGATGATGCAGCCAAGAGGGGAGTTTAAATGTGAAAGAGAGAGAGGAGGGGGGAGAGAGAGACAGAGACAGAGACAGAGACAGAGACAGAGAGAAGGGAAACAACAGAGTAACGACCTCTGAATGTCACTCTCCCACTAAGAAAAGATGGCCGAAATGGTCAGAAGAAGCTTTTCCACAACTCTAGAAATTAATCAAAGTCTTCCAGGAACATAAGTTTTTCTGTGTTCTAGTTTTTCATTGTTGTTTCGAGGAAAAACAGTTGAATTTTGTTAAGAACGGTGAGATTTCTGACTTTCCCCATATCGCTCCTGCTCTGCAACTCTGGGTGACCTTGAGCACCAGCAGTGCCACCCAAGGGGTGAACAGAGCCAGGGCTCACCGAAGCCTCCTCCTCAGAGCACTGCCATCACCATACATGTCCTGCAGTTGCTTGGACGCCTCTGTCTACGAGGCTGTCGGTTTGCCTTGACTGGAGCTCACCTGGCGTGAAGTCAAGGAGGGGCAGGTGACAGACAGAGAGCCGGCCACTCAATGACGGAGCACAAGAGCATTTCAGGTGGAGGGCACAGGTGCAGGCCCTGAGGCTGGAGTGAAGCTGGTTGGGAGCCCAGAAGGAAGATCGGGGGTGGGGCAGGTGGGGGAGTGCCAGAGAGGAGGACTGGGGACCCTGGATCTCACCCCACAGGCACTGACGAATTCTGGCTGCGTTTTGAGTTTGGGAAACCGCTCTGAGGTGGGGTGTTACTTTGTCTTTGAGCCACGATCCCGCTGGCCTGTGAGCGATGTGGGAATAGAGACTGCCTCTTACATCCTCAGGACAGAATCCTGCCACCCGTCACAG
The DNA here is from genome assembly GCF_046562875.1 of Panthera onca. Taxonomy (NCBI): domain Eukaryota; kingdom Metazoa; phylum Chordata; class Mammalia; order Carnivora; family Felidae; genus Panthera; species Panthera onca. The sequence continues at coordinate 13,258,805 of NC_138358.1, read as the reverse complement.
GTCCTGTCGTAGGGGCAATTGGGGAAAGAAAGAAGGAAGGAAGGAAGGAAAGCTAGCCGGGTGGCCGAAGCTCACGCTGTTGCGCCTCTGCCCTTAGCATGCTGGAGGGGGTGCTCTGATTTGGGATTTGAGGCCTTTCCTGTTTAGTTTAGCATCTGTGCCTGTTGGGCCTGACATGCTTCTAAATTCAGTACCCTCTTCCTCTCATATTTTATGCCAAGTTTCTTTACCTTGGAAATTCTAGATTCTTTCTTCTGGGAAAAAACTGCATGTTTTTGATGCCATAAAATATAATTTACTGGGAGTTACAGATAGCTTTTCCATTTAATCATTATTCATTTGTTCAATTTTACATTTCTTCTATCAATTTTATACCACTGCGTTTCTCTCGGTTGTTAATTAGAGCCAGTCTGTATTCCAGGCATTCCTGGAGTCAGAACGCACAGGTTCGTTGTTTGCAAAGGGGAATGGGAGTTGCCAGCCTGTGCCTGCCCCCAGTATGCTCCAGTATGCACAGTATACTCTGCGTTTGCACATTCTCAGAAGGTACCATATGTCCCCATATCTGGCTGGAGAAGCCGTTGGTGGCAGTGATGGTCCTCACCTGGTGATGATCTCTTTACTGCGTCTGTTAAATAATGTAGTCACTTTTATTAATTCTCAGTACATCTATGCAGGAGAAAATACCTGAACAGGCATATGATTGACTTTAAGAAAAAAAATAATGTTTATTTATTTTTAGAGAGAAAAAGAGAGAGACAGAGCGTAAGTGGGTGGGGGGCGCTAAAAGGGAAACACAGAATAGAAGCAGGCCCCAGGCTCTGAGCTGTCAGCACAGAGCCTGACACGAGGCTCAAACCCACAATCCGTGAGTCCCAGCACCCTTTGTTAAAGAGACTATCTTTTTTCCATTGGATATTCTTTTCTGCTTTGTCAAAGATTACTTGGCCGTACTTGTGTGGGTCCAATTCTGGAGTCTGTATTCTATTCCATTGGTCTATGTGTCTGTTTTTGTGCCAATACTATGCTGTCTTGACGATTACAACTTTGTAGTAAAGGCCAAAGTCTGGCATTGTGATGCCTCCTGCTTTGGTCTTGTTCTTCAATATTACTTTGGCTATTTGAAGTCTTTTGTGGTTCCATATACATTTTAGGATTGATTGCTCTAGCTTCTAGAAGAATGCTGGTGCAATTTTGATTGGGATTGCATTGAACGTGTAGATTGATTTGGGTAGTATTGACATTTTAGCAGTACTTATTCTTCCAATCCATGAGCATGGAATGTTTTTCCATTTGTTTTTATTTTTTTTCAATTTCCTTCATAAGCTTTCTATAGTTTTTAGTGTACAGTTCCTTTACATCTTTGGTTAGGCTTATTCCTAAGTATTTTATGATTCTTGATGATGATTGAAAAATTCCTGGTGTCACATGAAAGATTCTGGACGCATGCACATTATGCCTGATTTTCTGCTAACTACCAAACCTAGTTCAAATCCCATCCTGGGGGACCTTTACTACATGGCTGTGTATTTAAGAAAAGGGGACAGTTCACAGAGCAGGCACAGAGCTGCAATGCATACTTAATGGCTTGTTCCAAGGAGTAAATTAAGCCTGGAACTTAGCAGAGCAGGACCTGAGCATTAAGGAGAGACAATTCTGAGAGAGAGGGTTCATTCTTTCACATTGACTCAATAGTAAAATAAAGTGAACTCTGACAATGTGATTTAGCAAAGACTCTAAAACATAGCATGTTGGAGTGGCTGTGTATCAAAAGTTATTTTTCTGTTCTACTACCTTTAATGAATAGCTTAGATCACCAAGTATATTCACAGAGCTATGGCCCAGTACATTTTTGATAAGGAGAAAAAAAGTACCCTGGGTTTTGGTGTAATGTTATATATGCCAACGTTGCGTGCTCAGTGTCCTGTGTGTGCAGAAGTGCCTGTCCCCACGCACAGTGTCCGTGTTTGTTTACACACAGGGGCACGTGAAGTTTTTACCTGTGGGGCTTCGACTGAATCAGGATAGGTTTGATAATAAAGAGCTTTATTGTGTTTTTCATCTTAAATACATAGAAGCGCACAAAACCCTTTCTTGGAAATTCACTGAAGGGAGACACGTCATCAAATTAGTCCCCACAAGGCCAGCTGTGAGGTGAAGTGATGAATCTATCTCAGATGAGTCACTGCTCTGTGAAAATGCCTCAGATTATTTAGCCCATGGCCTTGAAAGGACTAACTGTCTCCCAATGCATAGTTTCAAGCAGAGTTCAAACCACCCATTCCTTATTTTCAGAGTTCAGGTGGGAAGTTTCCACTTGCCTTCTGGGCTGAGTCTCTTCTCCCCCTTTCCAGCAGCATCTTCAGCTGCTGGGCGGGGAAGACAGTCTGTCTGCCCCCGAGGCTGGGTCGGCCAGTGTCTCCCCTGCTATAGGACCCCATTCTGTACCGGGAACCCCTCAACTGGGTGGAGAATCCTGGACAGGAATACTCTCCGTGGGGGTTGTGGTAAAGCCCTCTACCCCACCCCCCGCAGGCTTCTTCCTTGTGTGGGTCAGCGTGCCTCAGCTGGGACCGCAGCTTTGCTGACACCACGGTCACTGGAGGCGCCTCCGCCACCACCCCTCTGGCCTTTCTTCAAGCTTCCCACCCCTCAGGGCTTTTGCTCTGACTGCACCTTTAGCTGGAACACCCAAGCCTGGTTGCCTTGTCCACATTCCTCTAAGATTTTTTTATCTTCTGAATCTATGACCATTCATTCATTCATTCATTCATTCATTCATTCATTCATTCATATACTTATAACGTTTATTTTTGAGAGAGAGAGAGAGAGAGAGAGAGAGAGAGAGAGAGAGAGAGAGAGAGAGCGCGCACTGGCAGGTAGGGGCGGAGAGAGAGGGAGACACAGAATTGGAAGCAAGCTCCAGGCTCTGAGCTGACAGCACATAGCCTGATGCGGGGCTCAAACTCAGAAACCATGAGATTATGAACTAACATGAAGTCAGACAACTGATTGAGCCACCCAGGTACCCCGACACATATTTTTTAAAGTTTATTTATTTTGAGAGAGAGGGAGAGAGCAAGAGTGAGCAATCAGAGTACACATGAGTGGGCATGAGGCAGAGAAGGGGAACCCCAAGCAGGCTCCACACTGCCAGTGCAGAGCCCCACACAGAGCTCGAACCCATGAACCGTGAGATCACAACCTGAGCCAATATCAAGAGCAGACTCCCAACTGACTGAGCCACCCAGGCATCCCACGTCCAACCCATTTTTTTGATGACTTCCTCTGGATGGCAGGCACCAGGTATAGGTGTGTCTCTGAGTGAGCAATATGGGGGGATCATGTTCTAAGCAGGGGAGACAGTATACGTTTCATGGACGAGGACATGCATCACACACAATCTGTCCTGTGCTTGGCACAAGCCAGGCGTCACATGTGTTCAGGGGCCCTCATTCGGGCTGTCATAGGCATTTGTCATGGTGTGCACCACGCTGCATGAGAAAAGACCTTTTCCACTCCACTGTAAGTTCTGCAGGGCAGAGCCATGCTGTTTTGATCTTTTTATACATAGCGTGGTGCCTTCTTGGCGGCTTCTAGAAAATACTTTCAGTAATCCATCACACAAATATTTACTGAGCTCCTGCTGTGCAGCTTGCCTCATTAGGTACCAGAGATGGAGATAGATGAGGCTGCCACCCCCTGGGGAACGAGGGGAGGAAAGGAGGCTCAGTCAACTAGTGCACCTGGGACCCACAATCTCCAGAGTCTCTGATCAGGCAGGCGTGCCACGGGGTTTGAGAATGTGCATTTGCAGCAATCCCTGGAGCTGCTGCTGCCAGTGCATAGGACACTCTGAGAAGGGGACGTGGAAATTGAGGCCTGGAGGAAAGGAAGGGTGCAGAGTGTTTCAGGGAGGGGCATCGAGGGCAAAGTCCCCGAGGTAGGAACAACCGGATCATAACACCAGGGGCCCTGAGCCTGGCGTCCAGTGAGAGGGGAGGAGGGACGTGACACACAGGGGATTTGGTGTCAGGTAGGTCCCCCAACCTGGGGCCACTGAGCTCAGCAAGGAGCTGATATTTTTGCAACAGCAGTGAGAAAGTGCTGTGGCCTGTTAAGCAGGGAGTGGCATCAGCTGATGTACATGACGACAAACAGTGGCTTCAAGCAACACTGTTCTTCCCAGCTCTGGCCTCACCTGTGCTCTCACGGGGCTGAAGTCACGATGCCCACACACCGCATTCCTCTTGGAGGCTCCCAGGGAGACTCCCACCTCCTGGCCTTTTCCAGCCGCTAGCGGCCCTTGTGGGCTGGAGTCTGCCTGCTCGGTGGTTAAGACCCATGTCGGTGCACACGCCAGTCTTTCTCTCCTCCCATTCCCACCTTCAGGGCGGACCCACTTGGGTGACCTAGGGTACTCTCCATATCCTGCGGTCCACAGACGAGCCATCTTTGTGGGGAGCACTGTTCTGCCCGTACATCTCATTTACGTTTAAAGTGAACACTGTGGATACATTTCAGAGGTGGCAGCACAAGGGTCCCAAACTGGTCCAGGCATGGGATGGGCGGGCAGGGGTGCCATGAACTGAAGGACGAGGAAGATGAGGGTCAGAATCAAGTCTGTTCAACCTAGTTCACTTACCAGTATACACACCGGGCTTTAGAAGCACATAAACTTTATTTTTTGAACCAGAAGATGAATCTTGGGCTCTAGTGTCTTAAGGAAATCCATCACTCTGTGGGCTGGCACTGATTGACCTGCGGGACAAAAGGAATCTGCATCAATTCTGGAATGTTTCATAAAGAGAAAAAAGATGTTTGAAGACTGTGCTTGAAAGGAAGTGTGGACTTCTGGGATGGGCACAGGCTGACCTGAGTTTGAATCCAAGTTGGGCACTTACTAGTTGAGATATTCCAAGAACTTGGCTGACTTCCCTGACTCCTTCATCTGGAAATATGCCCTGAGAAGTCAACCTGTGGGGTTGTCTAAGACTGGGCATGCTGTACATAAATGCCTCACAGCTCCTGAGAGTTCATTCTTACACTCTTCTGGTCTCTGTTGAGTTCTAATGAGTTGGAAATCATTTGTTCTGACATTAGTACTCTGAGGCAACGACTTTTTCAGGGTGCTATACAATTACTGATCCAATTGATATGCCCTATGAAGGCTCCTCAAAGCAGCCAATAATTAAAAAGTTAAGCTTTGTAAAAAAGTTCAGCATCCTTAAAAATATTTGTATTATTCTCTCTTCTTTATAGGCCAGCAGGTGTTAAGAAAAGTTTTATTAAAAAAAAAATTAACTTTTTTTTTTATTTTTTGAGAGAGAGAGAGAGAGAGAGAGACAGAGAGACAGAGAGAGAGAGAGAGAGAGAGACGGTGAGTGGGGAAGGGACAGAGAAAGAGGGAGACACAGAATCTGAACCAGGCTCTAGGCTCTGAGCTGTCAGCACAGAGCCCAATGTGGGGCTGGAACTCATGGACCATAAGATCATGACCTGAGCCAAATTCGGACATTCAGCCGACTGAGCCACCCAGGTGCCCCAAGTTTTTCTCTTCTTTTTTTTTTAAATGTTTATTTTGAGAGAGAGAGAGAGAGAGAGAGAGAGAGAGAGAGAGACAGAGAGAGAGCGCAGTAGAGGTGTAGAGGGAGAGGAAGAGAAAATCCCAAGCAGGTTCCGCATTGTCAGCACAGAGCCCTACGTGGGGCTTGAACCCTGGGATCTCACGAGCCCTGAGATCATGAACTGAGCCAAAATCAAGAGTCAGATGCTTAACTGACTGAGTCACCCAGGTGCCCCCCCGAAAAGTTTTTCTAATGAAGAATGTGGGAATCTCTGTGAAAGTCCAGCAGCCCTCTTTGAGAGGTAGGTAACGTTACGTACAAAAACAATACATCATCTGATGTTTTCCAAACTGCCTTACTTCTCTCCTCCCGTGTTCTCATCTCTGTGTACTCTCCCATCTGGCGATGCACGCAAGTACTCGTCAAAAGTCAAAGCCATATTAATATGTTTGTTTTCTCAGACGGTTGGCAGTGAGTGAACAATTAGCAGGTCTGATTATGGTTTTAAATTCAGTCCCGCCTCCTAGTTGCCAAGCATGACAGGCTTCATGAGCCGCAGACATTGTGAGTTTATTTTTCATTTGTATTCATGACACTTGTGATCTGAAATGGCCATTTTCATGTGTCCCCACACCTCTTTGCAACAAATGAGTGGAGTCAGTTGCTTCTGGCCCGAGGTCTCGTTTGTTGTGCCAAATGTGACCCGGATGCCAAGTTCCGTCTCAGTATTGGCCTTTATAGCACATTGGACATAAAGAGACCCTGACGGCCCTTATCTGCGGTCTGGGAAAGGGCCAGCAGTGCAGTACCACGGACAGCTGCCTGAACGCGCCTCCTGACACTTTATGTCTGGGGATATAGTGACCACAGGCTGTCCCTCCTACACAATGGTTGCAGGGGACAGGTCCACAGGCTCTACTCGAGCACTGGGGTATTGACGAGATAATTCTTGGTTTTGGCAGGGTTTGGGGCCAAGGAATTTCAAATACCTTTACTTTCATTGTGATTATAGATGCAGAATCTTCAGGTTGCTGAGTGTAGCATTTAAAAAAATTAATGTTTATTTAGTTTTGAGAGAGAGACAGAGTGCAAGTGGGGGAAGGGCAGAGAGAGAGGGAGACACAGAATCTGAAGCAGGCTCCAGGCTCCCAGCTGTCAGCACAGAGCCAGTTGTGGGGCTCCAACTCACAAACCGTGAGATGGTGACCTGAGCCGAAGTTGGACGCTTAACTGACTGAGCTCCCCAGGCGCCCTAGTGTGGCATTTTTAACCACTATTTTAAAATATTATAAAGGTAATATATACAATATATGACTTTTACAAAGTCAAAAGTAGAGAAGAAGGTAGAAGATCGATGCTACACACAGGTGTGGTTTCTACCATTCTAAGTAGGATCTCAAAGATGGGGAGGATGTAGAAGCCTAAGTTAGGGTTCTCTCCACCCCTTCCACTGTGTGCTCCTTTTCTACACTTGACCTTCCACTGTGTACTCATTTTCTACACTTGATCTTAGCCAAAAGGCTGAGAAGCAATGTAAGTTTATTTTCTAGAACTAGTATTTTTATCTGTTAGCTACTTTATTTCTTATGTACCTTTATAGAAATAAGTACGCATTTACCACAATGTCATCTATATAATACATCTCTATGGTACTTATAAGGCATCTCCATATGTATACATATGCACATTTGAGAAGCCTGATTTAGATGAACGTTTCCCATTCTAAATGCACCTTTTTCCTTATCTGATCTTGAATATTTCATATGTACAGAAGAGTACATATACTGGGTGCATTCCTTAAAGAATGGCAATGAGTGGATTCTCTACCCTACTCAGGTAACACAAGGAAGCCCAGGAACACCCATCAACTGTACCCCTTCTCCTGTTACCCCAAATGCTATAATTATTTCTTTGCTTTTCTTATAATTCATCACATATGCATACATCTCCCCCCAAAAAACTCAATATTTTCTTTTACACACATGGAATCCTCTGTTGTTCTGCAGTTTTCTTTTTTGGGGGTAGAATATTTTTGTGAAATTAATCTAGATTGATGGATAAAGGCAGATATTTGGATTGGAGATAATATGGGCCAATCAGGGGCAATCGAGGATGCTGACCGGGACACTGAGAATAAACACACCCCTGAGGTTCCCATGGCTGATTCTTCAACGCATCTGGTTGGACCAGAACCCCGTGCTGTCCCCACACAGCACCACCCCTCTGGCCTGGGCCACCAACATCACTCCTGCCTGGGTTATGACAGCCAGCCATCCTCACTGCACCCCCTGTACCCTAGTTCATGTCCCATCAGCCTGCAGAGCAGCAAGGGCCACATTGTATCTCAGCACAGAGCCCGTCCGTGGACTCTCATGTCACCCCAAGCAGAAGTCAGGGTCCCTACAATCCTCTCCACGTACTGCCCATGAGTCTCTTGGACCTCTGCACCATACCCCTCCCTGCCCTGCAGCCTCCAGGTCCCCCCGACACTCCTCCCCAGCCAGCTTCCTGCCAGCTCACTAGTCTCTTCTTAAATGTAAAATGGGGCACCTACTCCAGGAAGAGCTTCATGCACCCAGGCTTACATCGAAGAAGAGAGAAGAGAGGTAGGCGACAGAGAGCAAGGGCAGGGCGGGCACAACTTTCTTTCCCATTGCGGTTGTTTCTTCCAGGGAGGGGATAGCCCTTTCTTAACATTAACATCCATGACTGTGTTCCGTCCTGAGAAACATTCACCACAACCTATTGTGTGAACGAACACATCCATCACCTCCCTCACATAGCATTGTCTTTATGGGGATGCTTACGGTCTACTCTGTTAACAAGTGTCAAGTATAGGATATGGTATTGTTAACTGCAGTCGACCCCAGAACTTACTCCTCTGCACCCTTTGTCCAGCCTCTCCCCATCGCCCTCACCCTGGACCCTTGTATCCACCAGTCAATCTCTGTTTCTGTGATAATATGTGTGCACAGCGGTTGGGATGCATAGGGAACCACCTGTGTCTGTTGAATGAATGTAAATCTCCAGATATATAATATTTCTTTGTATATGACACATGTAATATTCCATTATGCACAATGGAATCTTGCAGAGCCATAACAGGGAAGGAAATCCTGCCGTGTGTGACCACATGGATGAACCTGGAGGCATTATGATCAGTGAAATAAGCCAGAAAAAGAAAGATGGATACTGCATGGTATCACCTACATGTGGATTCTTAAAAAGAAAGAAGAGTAGGAGGAGGAGAGGTCCTTGAGCATCAGGGACTCAAATCCCTGTAGCTTGGGAGCAGCCATCCCCACGTCTGACATCATTTGTCGGCCTGAATGGACTCCGAGGGTGAGTTGGGGAACACGATGTTGTGAGCAAGTGTGGGGTGGTGGAGGGACAGTCCGTGGGTATCAGGAGCACCCTGAGCTTGCAGAGTGAGAGGACACAGCTAGCGGTGCTGTCACTGTGACAGACGCATTCCCTCCGGGGCAGGGAAACCCTGAGTTAGCACCAGAACGAACTGGAAAGAGTGCGGAGCCATGGCATGGCAGGTTTCTCAAATACCCGTGAGATGGCCTAATTTCCCACGTTCATTTTGTGGAATATTAACTTACCGGACAGACGAACAAAGTGTCCGTTGTTCCCACCTAAGAGGCTCAGACCCTGGGAATCTGCCTGATGAGGGGATAACAGTCTGAGTCCCCAATGGGGGTGAGCATCACACCGCTTGCTCAGGCTGGGGTGTAAACTCATTCCAGGTAAGTAAACACATGACCTCTCACCAGGGTGGCCACATGCTCTCCTCGTGTTGAATCTGCCCCATTGTTGCCCAAATCTCCTAGTCGCACCTGAGATGGGAGCAGGTTCTATGCTTCGGGCATACCCTGGTTCTGTGCAGCCTTCTTCTGGTGATTAAAAAAGAAGCTTCTTTTCTAAAGTGTGTGAAGTGGGTAAAGAAAGGGTGTTGTGATTGAACCTGAATGTGGCTTAATTAAGTGAATCTCTGTGCAGCCCTACAGCCCGACGGACGCTCCAAACAGGATTCCCTTCAGATCTTAAGAGGCTGAAGCTCCGTGGGTAGGAGTGGAAGCCAAGTCCGGAAGCCAGCTGGCCCTTCATGCTGCTTCTTCATTAACTTTGATGAAATCCTTGGCACATCGTGAAATGGGTTGGGAGGGCTTCAGTGGACGACAGCCCCTGAGAAATCAGTCTCCGATTTTCTCTCCCAGTTTGTCAGTTTGTTAATATTACAGTGGCCAAAATAGACCCAAAGTAAAAGTGTGTGTGTGTGTGTGTGTGTGTGTGTGTGTGTGTGTGTGTGTGTGTGTGACCAGCAGGAGCATGTAGTGTGAAGTGCTCCCACCTTGCCAGGAGTGCTCTCCACACACATTTGGGGCATCATTGACAGCCCCCACTCCGGGCAGCCTCCTGAGGGACAGGGGTCTTCCCTCCGTGTGGGGGCTCTCCGGGAGGCCCCTTCACCAGTGGTTATGCAGGGGATGGTCTGGCTTCCCCGGTGGTGCTGTCACTCAAGAATCCACTTCTTTTGTACACGAGTCTCCTTATGACTTTAATTCCTAGCTTTGGGGTATTTCTTAAGAAGCTGGAGGGAACAAAGTAAATTCAAATTCTCTGTCATATCTAAACATAAGGCCTGGGCATTCTTGTTTTTCCTCCACCATATTGTTGAATTGGGGGAATTTTTAAACCGACGTCAACCTCATCATCTTCTGCAAGATACCAAGAGTTTTCTGATTTTTCTCCGCAATAGTTTCTCTACTTTTTTGTGAACACATACGTTTACACACTATATACGCACAGCACCCCCCACACAAGCGCATGCACCACCTCTTCTAATATTTGTACTGTTTCCTATTTAGCAGAATATTCCCTTCTTAGAATACGCTCTGAAAATTATTCACACCAAAAACCCTGCAGCTTTTTAAAAGATGTATTTCATTTTTCTCCTTGTGTCGCACAGAATTAATCAAGGTTCTGATGATTGCTCTGCAGGAGTTATTTCAAAAAGAAAAATACCCCCAAATCAGTAAGTTTACAGGGAGACTTTTGATTACAGGAGCTGATGACTATTGTTTCTAAAATAGAAGATGTAAAGGGTGACAAAAATCAATGACACCGCCTTTAGGTTGGAGCTAAATTTATCCAGGTTTTACATTTGTGAGGTTCTTACCCCCTTCTCTGCAAATACTCACCACGTTGTGTCTTGTGAGTGTGTACACTTGGATATTTCTAACTTATCCTGATGATTTGGGGAAGAATTTGAAAGAATCAATGCCCAGAGATCTACTCAACAATATTACTGAGGAGCTGATCAGTGCAAGGCTTGACCCTGGACCACAAAGGATTTGACACAGGGCTCTTCCCAATGGATTTTCTTTTTGAGAGAAGGCACAGACATTAAGCCCACAGGTACCAGCGTGTATACATAATCCCAGGATTGATAAGAAATACATGTTGGCACCTTAATATGGGAGTCATATTATGGGAAGAGGCCCCAAGGAACAGACAGAGGGCACAACTTGAGTTATTTAGGGCATGTAGTCTTACCTAGGAATGTGGTTGCAGAGAGAGAAAACTAATCTGCATTTTGAAAAACCCTCTTTACCCCAAATAGTGTTCCCTCATGTCAATTTCCAGGACGGCGTGGAGAGCTCAGGTTTCAGGGTTCTTAAAATGTGTGCTGTTGCACACCATTATGAGAAGGCAGGGCCTTCCTTTGCACAACATTCTACAAGTGTCTCTCTACTTTGCAAAACTCACATATCCCCAGTGTCAGGGGCTGTCAGTGGGGTGTGACTCTGCCCCTGCCCCTGCCCCAGGGGATGTGTGACAATGTCTGGAGACACTTTCTGGTAGTCATAACTGGAGGGGAGGTGGTCCTGGCATCTAGTGGGTAAAGAACAGGGATGCTGATAACCACCCTGTAGTGCCCAGGATGGTGACAGTCTCCCCCTGCCCTGCCCCCAAACCCCAGGACAGAGAATCATCTGGTGTGAAATCTCAGTGACCCTTCTTCTCTTGTGTCCCTCACTGGATGGCAAGATCCTCGTGGACAGCACAGCAGGTACCACGGAAGTGGCCAATCACACGTCTGCAGGTTCTGTGGGAGCCGCTGGGCAGCTCCAGCTTCTGTCCTGCTGCCCACCAACTGTGCATGCATCCCGAAAGCTTAAACTCTCACCCCTCCCTTTCCTCCTTGAGAAAATAGCAATGCCTGTGTGGCCACAGGAGCTGAAAGTAACTCCTGGGTGGGCTCCTAGTAAGTGCTCAGTAAATACTGCTGGTCATTGCTAACCCTGGAGGAAGTTCACAGCTTCCAAATCCTTATCTTAAGCTTTGTCCTTCTCCCTTTGAAAAGCCAAAGAAAAGGAGCACATGCCCCCACATTGGAGTTGAAGTGAGAATGTAAAAGGTTTATTGGCCTTTGGAAAGGCTCTGGGCCTGAAGAAGGAACAGGTTAGAGATAAGGATTTCAGTGTCTCCCCCCACTGGGGTCCTGGGTGCCTCCTCCGGATGCCTGTCATGATCACTGCTGCAGGCCACCCCTCAGATTCTTTTATGTGCACATCTCTGAGATCACACCATTTGGTTAAGGACTGTGCTGTCACACTTTGTCCTCAGAGCTCAGGGGGCTGCCTCACAGCCCCAGACACACAGCCTTCTCCTCTAGGTCTGAGCCGGCCTCCTGCTGGAGAGAGAAAGAGAAGGGAACTCGTGACTGAGCCCCCCCAACCCCCGCCCCGTTCCCCTGACTGTCGTGCCTTCAGCGTCCATGTAACCACAGCCTTCTGCAGGTGTGTGGGTACGTCAGGGCTCCAAAGCTCAACCCAGACCCTCTGTGACGTTCCAGACCCTTGGCCAGTCCATTTGGGGCCCAGGGATCCAGTTGCAAATTAGATCTAGCTCTGATGTATACAGTCCAGAGCAAGGGAAAGGATTAATTTTGAGGAAATCATGCAAACACATGTAAAAAATGATAATTGGACCAAGTGCTATGGAGAAGGGCAGGTGTTATAGGTACAGGTGACTATGGTCTGATGCAGCAAGCTCATGGGGGCCTGGCCTGAGTGCGTGGCCATGAAGGGGATTGGCCAGGAGACCTGGAGGAGTCAGGGGAGGAGACCGCTGTGTGGGAGGTGAGGCTGGCGAGAGCAGAATCCCCTACTGGGCTCCCACAGGCCAACGCCACTGACCAGCATCTCCATCCAGGATATGATGGACTAGGGTTTTCTCCATCGGAGGAGAGCCCCATGTAGACTTGTTGTCCTACCCCACTAATCCCTTCCTCCCACAGATGGCACTCTTCGGATCCCACAAGCAAGGGCACAGTGGAGTTTCTGCAGCAGAGCGACATGACCAAACCCATAACTGAAAACTTCCTGGTTGCTTCACAGGGGCTGGATTGAAGCTAGGCACAAGTTGGGTGCCATTGGGGAGGACGTGATGGTCCTCTGGATTGGAAGGTGGCCATGGGGGGGGGCGGGCGATGAGAAGAGGCACATTTCCTAGACTTCTGGGAGTCAGAATCCTTGGACTCAGCGTTTGATGGGTTTAGAGGCTGCGGGAAGAGCCTGCAAGCGTGACGTCCAGGTTTTGGGTTTCAGCACTTTGGGTACAGTGGCTACATGGACTAGTGTGTGGAGGGCTCGCTGAGAAAATCCCCTAGAGCAGTGCCGTGTTGGGGGAGGCGGGGGCACTCCAGAGGCGTGCTGGGGACACGCAGCACAGTCTCATCCCTATACGTCATGTCCTAGACAGAGTCCATGCCTCCCCAGCTGGCCCTCCATCCCTGCTGCAAGTACACCTCCCTTCCCTCCCCGTCCCCATACACTGACCCTGTGTTCCTCCTTCCTCTTGCTTCCTGAGCTCTGCACGAAGCCACCCCGCACACCTCCAGCCACTTGTGGACTCACAGGTCCACGTTATCTCAATAGAATGTTGGGGATCAAAAGAACTCCAGGTCACCAGTTGCCATGACCTTTTCCAGTGCTCCACTCCTCAAGGTCAGTGGCCATGGATCCTGTCGTGTCCCATAAAGGACAACTATAGAGTTGTTCTCTCTTCCACGCAAGAATGTCATCAAGTCTTCTCTGCCAGGCAGTCACCTGGCCTCTGCTTGTGTGTCTGTGGATGCTGGAAAGTTCCCCCTTGGGGCTGTTCTGCCCCAAATGCTCAGGTGGGGATCTTCTCCCACCAAGTGGAGTGTCTTTTCCAATTGGGACCTTAGAAGTTGGCCGCCTTCTCTGTGGCAGGACCGGCCTTTCCTCAAGCAGGAACCAGGGGACTTGTTACTTGGTAAGTGGTCCTAATGCGGAGTTGTCCCCCAGCTCCTGAGGGCAAAGTCCCCTTTGTGCCCAGTGTTTGCTTCTGGGCTGTCCTTGTGTGTTGCTCCTGGAAAAAGGGGAACAAGCAGGGGAGTTTCACCGACTAATGCAACCCCAGTAGACCCAGAGGGGTTAGCCCAGTGACAGCGTCTGTCTCATGTCTCCCTGCCCATCTCACGGGGTCCTCACCTCACATGATTCTGTGTCCCTAGAGCACATCCCTGGAACACGGTCAGTACACAGTGAATGTTTGCTGAGCCTGTGTCTCAAGAAGGAGGAGATTCCAGATAGTTGAGCATTTCCAGTCCTCACCTCACAGCCACATCCAGGAGGATCCACATTCTAGCACATTCTGTTCATTACAAGCAAGCCACTAAGTACACCCCATGCTTAAGGAGACAGGAATTACCCCCACCTTTTAACATGAGGCTTATCAAAGGGGCTCTAACAAGAACAAAGGGCCCAGACATGGAGGGACTTTCTTGTAGAGATCTGTTTCTTGGTCCTTCTGTGCTCATCAGACTCTGTCCTCATGTGAATCAGAAAAAAATCCTCTCATCTTTCCAGGTGTGCAGTATGGAAATTGAGCCTCCCCATGCTTTAAAGTTGGCCCCAGCAGATCTGAGCTGTGAACTCTCCGTTTGCTGACCATTTACATCGCGGACCATTCAATCTGCCCATCAGAGTGTGCACACAGTACTCACCTGCCCGCAGCTTAGCAGCTGAAATTTAGACAGCCACGCCCGGGGACCTCCACCCTGCTGGTAAGGTGTGTGCTCTAGCCTGTCCAGTGGGGAGAGGGAGGATTTCTCCATTAAACAAAGAGGCCAGCCCTCCAAAGCAGCGATAAAGCCAAAGCCACACTTGATATTTGCTGATCGGTTTAATAAAGGCATATACGTTCTCCCAGGTCCCGCAGGAAAACACCGCGTTCCCACATCTCGCACCATGGATTTTGTTGACTGCCGTGGGTTTCTGCCTTGGATGGTGTCCTGAAGGCCTGAGTTCTTCTCCAGAGAATCATGCAAGGGCTTCAGGAACTTTCTGAATTTTTATGCAAGCTCTGTGTTCGTTATGTATATATCTATAGATATAGATATAGATGATAGATACAGATATAGATAGATATAGATATAGATATAGATATAGATATAGATATAGATATAGATATAGATATAGATATAGATATAGATATAGATATAGATATAGATATAGATATAGATATAGATATAGATATAGATATAGATATAGATATAGATATAGATATAGATATAGATATAGATATAGATATAGATATAGATATAGATATAGATATAGATATAGATATAGATATAGATATAGATATAGATATAGATATAGATATAGATATAGATATAGATATAGATATAGATATAGATATAGATAGATGATATAGATAGATGATATAGATAGATGATATAGATATAGATATAGATATAGATATAGATATAGATATAGATATAGATACAGATACAGATATAGATAGATATAGATGGAGATAGAGATAGAGATAGATATAGATGATGATAGAGATAGAGATAGAGATAGAGATAAATGATGATACAGAGAGAGATAGATATAGAGATAGAGATAGAGATGATAGAGATAGAGATAGAGATAGAGATAGAGATAGAGATAGAGATAGAGATAGAGATAGAGATAGTGATATTAATGGAGAGTCAAAAACTTTTTCAGATACTTTAGAATCCCTGATGAACTCCCACTGACTGTCCCTCTGTCCCCCATCCAGACACACTCACATCAAAAACAGTAGGTAAGTAAGTGACCCCCCACAACCGTGACTCCCTAACAGAAGACATGCTCTCTGTCCTGAAGTTTGCACCACTGGTGTGTCTGGCCAGTGGACGTGGGTCGACGCTCTGAGAGACTTGTAGCAGCTGCATTTCCCCGATCCCCCGCCATGGAGTCATGAGCTTTGACGGAAAGGGCCATGACTGCGTCTGCTCTTAGCTGTGGTTTCTCAGCACATGGCTCTTTGTGGAACAGAGTCTCCACAACCTTGCCAGAGCTTGGCTTCCAGGAGCTGGTTCTGGGCACAGTTGTTCTTGTTGCCATATGCTGGTCTCACCCAAAATAGAGCAGAGTGTTTGCTAAATGGCTATCAGCTTGTCATGTGCAAAATAAGCAAGATAAACCAGGAGGCAGATCCAAACAGAATCTAGGAAATAAATGTGATGTTACGGACTCGGCCCCCTTCTGACTGCGGAACTGTCACCTCCTTCCTTCCCTCCTCCCCCGCTCCCTCAGCAAAACTTACCCCGGATTCACCCAACACTGTGCAGAGGGCCAGGAGCCTGGGACAAATGGGGCTGTCTTGGATGTCCCTGTATGGAATGGGGGACGTAAGGAACCACCCAACACCATTCATAGCCTGAGAACACCCTGGAGGCAGGAACTTGGTACATCCTTGACCTGCCCTGTGATCTGATTTCAACATAGCAGCCTGAGTGTCCTTCAGAATGGGTTGGACCATGTCACTTGTGTGCTTAAAACCACCGGCTGCTGAATATCACTCAGAGCAAAAACCACATTCTTATGCCAGCCTGCAGGGCCCACGTTGTCCCCTTCCCTACCAGCTCCTCCTCCTTCCCCCCCCATCCTCTACCTCTCTGCTCTCTCCCCTGTCTCACTGCTGCCCAGCCCTCTCCTCCCCTCCACTTAGTTCCTTGAGCACTTTGTCCTGGGGCTTCCTCCTGCCCCAGGGCCTTTGCGTTGGCTCTTCTCTCTAACCAGTATGTTTTTCCCAGATGTTATTTTCTCTCTAGTTGTTCTGTTCTCACCTCAAAAGGCACCCCTCATGGAAGCCCTCCCTACTTATTATTTTCCATGGGACCCTCTCACTCCATCACTATCCAGCTCTGTTAACCTTTGGCCGTATCTGTCCTTGCAGGTACACAGGCTGTCTTGGTTTTGCACATGTCAGCTACTGGAACACCATGCGGGGTGGGGAAGGGCAAATTGCTTGTTCACGTGCGGGTCCTCAGTGTCCAGACCATGCCTGGCAGTGAGTGGGTGCTGCTTAGTGCCTGAGGAAGGAGAAAGGGGGACACGTTATTTGTGATTCCCAATCCCTGGCTCCTCCCACTGCCCACTCCACCCCTGCCCTCCTTCCCTTCTAGAAGGTGCAGCTGGAGTAAGAATCCCTCACATTTATACACTTCTGTTTTCAATCTATGATGTCGAAACCCAGAAAACAGGAGGTGCTCAGTGGGCATTGGTAGGATGAGTGAAGGAGTGAATGAGTGAATGAGTGAATGAATGCACAAAGTTTAATCAGAGCTCGCAGATTCCAGCCAAGGGAGTCAAGGGGCCTTCCCAGGAGAGCGGAGATGAGCTCTTTCCTGAGGGAAGACGGAAATCGGCCTGGGAGCTGTGCCCAGGTGTGCCTGCATGTGCCCTGCACTGGTGGGTCGGAGACCCTCTTCCTGTGTCCTCCCTCTGCCTTGAATAGCTCAGCCTTCCCCTGTGCTGGAAGCCCAGCCCTGCCCTGGCTGTGCCTCTAGGCCCGACCCCTGTCCCTCCTTTCCTGCTCTCTGAAGTGGACGCCCCCTGGGTCTTCCCTCTCCTCTCCACCTGCTCCCTCCTGAACTGCTTAGAGCATTTTTCCCGCAGAGACATTGTTCTCCTTTGGAGCATGAACCCTGTGGAGTAAAGGTGGGCAGGAGAGCTGAAGATCAAGAATGTCTGTGAAGAATGAGGGTGACTTTTGAAGACATTGAGGCCGTGGAGATTGAGGCGGCAGAAGGATGCTGCCTACGTCCATTTAGGAAGGCAGAAATGGGTCCCCTGAGCCCAGGGAAAGAGGCCACCATCCCCATTTCTGAGAGGCAGTGTCTATTGTTAGTGTGCTTGGGTCAGGTGCCTGCATCAGGCCCTGTGATGGGGAGGAGGAAGAAGAATGTGTGTATAAATAGGTAGGTGCGTGAGCATGTGTGCACAGACACCCACAGACACACACGGCATAATTATATGCGTCAAGCTAGTGCTTTAAAGCCGTAGATCTTGCCTACTATTGCTTCAAATGTAAAGGTATCTGCACAGTTAGATGCAGAAATTCTACTTCTAGTTATGTGTCCTAAAGGGATACTTACGTATGTATGCGAAGATGGGCAGTCAACGATGTTTATCGTAGCACGGTTGTAATAGCCACCACCATGCCCCCTGATGCACAGGAGACTGGGCAAGTCCAGGTCAAATGAGATTAATAAGTACAAATAAGTAAGCTGTGAGTGATGAGGCAAAAGCATTGACGCCAATACAGGAATATCACCAAGCCCCATCACTTTGTGAAAGAAAACAAGGGACGTTTACATGTTTGAAAAGCTGCTGGGGGTACGCATCCTTTTGTTTAAATTTCCACTACTTTAAAAAAAATTGTTATTATTTACTTATTTCTGTGAGAGAGACAGAGACAGAGTGCGAGTGGGAGAGGGGCAGAGAGGGAGGGAGACACGGAATCCGAGGCAGGCTCCAGGCTCTGAGTTGTCAGCACAGAGCCTGAAGCGGGGCTCAAACCCACGAACCATGAGATCGTGGCCTGAGCCAAAGTCAGATGCTTAGCTGACTAAGCCAGCCAGCCCCTCCAAATTTTCACTACTTTCTTGTAATAACGTAAGAATGTCCAGTTTTCTTAGGTAATTTAAAGTCACCTCTCCGATGGCAGAGATCGAGGGGATGGTTGGGGCTGATGTGAAGCCATGTGCACGCTCAGTGAGGAGATTCCCCAGAAGCTCTTTCTGTTGGTATTTTTTACAAGGAGGAGCTATGCAGGCTTTGGAAGCAAAATGGAGTAGATTCTTGCCTGTCTTCATATTTGAAGGAAAAGGCTCTCCTTTATGAGGCTTCCCTCTGGGACACAGCCTGTCCTTTGGGTTTGAAAATCATTCAGCCTCCACAAGTTAGAGGCTCATTCAGACAAAACTACCACATGCCTCGTGTTCCAAATCTCCTTGTCTGCTGGTTGTCCAGTGTACATCTTTGAGCACTTACTAAGAATCGAGAACTAGGCTAGGAATAGAATATGAGCAAAATTAAACATGTCTTTGCCTGCAAATACGCTGCAAATACGTGTTCATAGCACATGCAAAAAGCGTGCTATGGGAATGAGTCACGGAAGCTCTGAAGGGAGCCACCTGCACGGTTGTGTGGTCTGTGTACTGACCAAGGGCTTTCTCAAGAGGGTATAATGAGAGGGGACTGAAATCTAGCCCACACTTTGCTGACCAAACCCTGTGCCCTAATGTAGGGCTGTATCCACCTGCTGAGGGCACCACCATCCCTCCCCAAGCCATAAGTCCCCAGGGCTATGTTTGGCCAGAGGCAGCATCCTTCCTAATTGTCTACCCAGAAGGGGAGTCGCATATTAATGCTTGCACTATTGTCTGTAGGCTAGATGTGTCTGTGGATACGGCCTCGTCGGGGATATCAGGGAGGGCTTCCTGGAGGAAGTGACACATGCTCTCTGGATGAGGAATGAGAAGAGCTCTCCAGCCAAGAACCAGTGGAGGCCGAGGGTGGGAACGGGTGATGGTGATAGGAGGGGCATAGCGGCAGGTGCTGCCTGAGCATCCCTGCCTCTCTTGTCTTTCGCACACTTGTGTGAGCATTCCGCATGACAGATGACTGGACACCGAGCTGCTGACTAAGAGCCCGCACTTTCTCTGAACGCAGCAGAAGTACACAGGACTTACCAGGAGCCTCACTGGGCCCCTGTGGAACAGCTCATCCTGACCCCTGCTGGCCAGAGCCAAACCAAATTTCCCCGCTGGCCTGAAACCTCATCGTCTTGTTCTTCCAGGGCATTCTAGTGAACAATTTATTTTATCTATTTTTAATTTTTTAAATGTTTATGTATTTTTGAGAGAGAGAAAGAGACAGAGAGGGAGAGAGAGAGAGAGAGAGAGAGAGAGAGAGAGAGAGAGAGAGAGGAAGTGGGGGAGGGGCAGAGAGAGAAGGAGAAACAGAATCCGAAGCAGGCTCCAGGCTCCGAGCTGTTGGCACAGAGCTGGACGCAAGGCTCGCACCCAGGAACCTGGAGATCATGACCTGAGCCAAAGTCGGATGCCTGACGGACTGTGCCATCCGGGTGCCCCTCAAAAACTTTTTTTTTTTTTAAAGCACCCTCCGAGGGGCGCCTGGGTGGCTCCGAAGGTTGAGCGTCCGGCTTCAACTCAGGTCATGATCTCGCAGTCAGTGAATTCGAGGCCCGCGTGGGGCTCTGTGCTGACAGCTCAGAGCCTGGAGCCTGTTTCGGATTCTGTGTCTCCCTATCTCTGACCCTCCCGTTCAGGCTCTGTCTCTCCCTGTGTCAAAAGTAAATAAAACGTTAATAAATAAATAAATAAATAAATAAATAAATAAATAAATGCACCCTCTGAGCATGGCTTGTTGGTGCCGCTGGAAGAACAAGAGAGGAACCCCCTTTGACCGTCAGTTAAGTAGCTACAAGGAGGCGTCAGAAGGTCTCACTATGGACAGGTGCAGATGGCAGTGTGGGGAGAGCTGGAGGCGCCTTCGCATTCTACAAAGTCAACCCCATCGGTGGGCGGACACTTACTGTCGGGCTACAGGGCACATCAGAGGCACGAAGCCCGTGAGTTGCCCAAGGTCCCAGAACTCTGCAGAAGTGCCTCCAGGGAGTTTGGGGGAGGACGGGTGTTCCTGGCTGTTTCTGCTCAATCACAGACACTCTTAATTTAGCTCCCTCCATGATGGGGTCCCCTGGGCATGATGTTTTCAAGTCTCACTGCACAAACAACTTTGTAAACTGATGGAATCCACCTCCCTTGTTTTATGCAGAAGAGTAACCGAGGGAACAGGGAAACGGAGGTTGTCAGTATCACAGGTGATTAGTGGCAGAGCCAGGGCCGGGACCCAGAACTGTTTAGAAGATGGAAGTTTTTGTACACTTGAGTTCTGAACCCTGGCTGCACATGAGAATTACTTTGGAAATGTTTTACAAATTGCCATGTCTTGGGGCGCCTGGGTGGCGCAGTCGGTTAAGCGTCCGAATTCAGCCAGGTCACGATCTCGCGGTCTGTGAGTTTGAGCCCCGCGTCGGGCTCTGGGCTGATGGCTCAGAGCCTGGAGCCTGTTTCCGATTCTGTGTCTACCTCTCTCTCTGCCCCTCCCCCGTTCATGCTCTGTCTCTCTCTGTCCCAAAAATAAATAAAAACGGTTGAAAAAAAAAATTGCCATGTCTTGGCCCAGTTTGCTTAATTGCATCAGAATCTTTAAGGGTGACACGCACATTCGGTATCTTCCTAAGTTTCCCAGGATATTCAAATGCACAGCTCTGACAACACTGCTGGATAGAAACCTTCAATGGGAGGAATCACAGGTCCTCTGCATGGAAAAGTAGCACTGCTGTCCTGCTGGACTATTCAGACATTCTGTTTCTACTTGTGACAGTTTTGGTAGGTTGTGTTTTCTTTTTCATCTAAGCTGTCAAATTTATTGGCATAAAACCATTTAAACATTTCCTTGTCCATTTATCTATCTATCTATCTATCTATCTATCTATCTATCTATCTATTCATTCATTCATTTATTTTATTGACGTGTTTTATTTTTTATTTTTATTTTTTTAATTTACATCAAATTAGTTAGCATATAGTGCAACAATGATTTCAGGAGTAGATTCCTTAGCACCCCTTACCTATTTAGCCCATCCCACTTCCCACTGCCCATCCAGTAACCCTCAGTTTGTTCTCCATATTTATGAATCTCTTCAGTTCTGTCCCCCTCCCTGTTTTTATATTATTTATGTTTCCCTTCCCTTATGTTCATCTCTTTTGTCTCTTAAAGTCCTCATATTATTGAAGTCATATGATTTTTGTCTTTCTCTGACTAATTTCACTTAGCATAATATCCTCCAGTTCCATCCATGTAGTTGCAGATGGCAATATTTCACTCTTTTTGACTGTCAAGTAATGCTCCATTGTGTGTGTGTGTGTGTGTGTGTGTGTGTGTGTGTGTGTGTGTGTGTGTGTGTGTGTGTATATATATATATATATATACACACTACTTCTTTATCCATTCATCCAATATTTGGACTCTTTCCTTGTCCTTTCAATGTCTGTAGGGTCTGTAAGGATGTACATATTTTTATTCCTTATGTCAATAACTTATATTATCTTTCTCTCTCTCTTTTTAAAATTAACACAGTATTGGGCACTTGGGTGGGTGAGTCGGTGAGCATCCGAGTCTTGATTTTGGCTTGGGTCATGATCCCAGGGTCGTGGGATCAAGACACGTAGTGAGCTCCACACTGAGCCTGGAGCCTGCTTAAGGTTTTCTTTCTCTCTCCTCTCCCCCCTCCTGTACTCATGCTCTGTTTCTCTCTCTAAAATTAAAAACTAAATAAATAAAAGTTAAATTAAAATAAATTAATACAGTATTATTAGGGGGGTCTAGCAATTTTATTACTCTTTCCAAAGAAAAACTTTTCAATTTGTTAAAATTCTTTCTGCTTTTGTCTATTTCCTATTTTACTAATTATTGCTGTCCTACTTATAATTTCCTCAGGTAAGTCAATTGATTTCCTTAGTTACTCCCCATTGGTCCCCTCCCACCAACCTTTGGCAACCACTAATCAATCTACTTTCTGTTTCTGTGGATTTTCTTATTCTGGACATTTCATATGATAGTCATAGAAAATGTGGCCTTTTCTTTTACATAATTTTTTCAGGGTCCATCCATGTTGTTGTAGCCCTGCATTCCTTCATTAGCCCTTCAGTTCTTTTTATGTTTCACTGTATGGAAATCACACTTTATCTTCTGATATGTTGATGGACATCTCAGATTGTTTCCACTTTTTGGCGATCATGAGTAATGCTTCTAGGAAAATTTGTGTACAAGTTTTTGTGTGGAAATATGTTTTCAGTTTTCTTAGACATACTTTGGAGTACAATTAATTGCTTGTGTCATTAGGAACTCTATGTGTAACATTTTGAGAAAAATGTCAAAAGGTTTTCCAAAATGGCAGCAGTTCCATTTTACAATCACATAGCAAAGTCTGATCGTTCCAATTTTGCCATATCCTTGCCCAAGCTTGTGATGTTGTCTTCTTCCTTTTAGCCATCCTAGTGGGTGTAGAGTGTTATATCATTCAAAATACTCTGTTTCACTTGTGATTTATTCCTTGGTCTCTGGCTTGTTTCAAAGTGTGTTCTCCAATTTATAAGATTTTAGAGTTTTTATCAGGTTATTGATTGACATTAATTTCTGTTTTAAATATAATTTACTGTCAATTAGGCTAGCATACAGTGTATATACAGTGTGCTCTTGGCTTCGGGAGTAGATTCCCATGATTCGTTGCTTACGTAGAACACCCAGTGCTCATCCCAACAAGTGCCCTCCTCAATGCCCATCACCCATTTCTCCCTTTCTCCCCCACTCCTCAGCAACCCTCAGTTTGTTCTCTCTATTTAAGAGTCTCTTATGGTTTGCCTCCCTCTGTTTGAAATTATTTTTCCCCTTCCCTCCCCCATGGTCTTCTGTTAAGTTTCTCAAGTCCCACACATGAGTGAAAACATATGTTGCTTTCTGTGACTGACTTATTTCACTCAGCATCATACCCTCCAGTTCCATCCACGTGGCTGCAAATGGCAGGATTTCATTCTTTCTCATTGCCAAGTCGTATCCCTTTGTGTATATAAACCACATTTTTATCCATGATTGACATTAATTTCTCACCTAATTCCAGTGTGGTTAGAGAACGTACACTATATGCTTTAATTCTTTTGAAATGTATATATTTAAAAATTATATAAATGGAATAATTCACTATATAGCATTTTGAAATTAGATTCTTTTACTTAATGATATGCATTTGAATTCTTCCTGTGTTGCACGTGTCAATAGTTTCCTATTGCTGCGTAGTTTTTCATTGTGTACATAAACCACAATTTATTCATCTATTTGGGTTGCTTAACAGTTTTGACTCTAAGGAATAAAGCATTTATGTAGAACTCTTTATGTGGACACACAGTTTCATTTTTCTTAAAAACCTAGAAATGGAATTGTTGGGTCATTGATTGAATGCATGTTTATACTAAATTCACAAGGAATTTTCTAACATAGCTGACATGCTTTCCATTCCACTGGCAACATTTAAGAATTTCATGTATTCCAACACTCTACAAAATTCGAAATTCTCAGTCTTTCTGTTTGGTGCTATTATGTTAGTTGTGCACTGGTATCCCGTTGTGGTTTTAATTTTCACTATCTCTAGTGATCAATACTGTTGAATGTTCTTTTACCTGTGTCTTTAACCATATACATGTTCTTTGGTGAATTACCTGTTTGTGTCCTTTATTGCTTGTTTAATCTTGTTATTATTGAATTGTAAGTATTCTTTACATATTCTGGAAACAAATAATTTGTCAGGTAAAAGTTTTGGAAATCCTTCCTCCTACTCTGTGGCTTGGCTTACATTTTATTTTCCTAATAGTGGTCTTATGAAAGCAATGTTCTTAATTCTGATAAAGCCCAATATATCTTTTTAAATTAAAAACTGTATTTGAGATACTTGTACATTTGAGATTGTAAGAAATAACCCAGTTGTCAGAAATAATACAGAGAAGTCCCGTGTACCCTTTACTGAGTTTCCACCAAAGGCAACACTTTGCAAAAATATACTTCAATATAACCACCAAGATATTGACATTGGTATAACCAAGGTACAGAACATTTACATCCACAGGGATCCCTCATGTTGCCCTGATGTAGCTACAGGCACTTTTCTTTTTCTACCTCTGCCTGCTTAACTTAACTCCGGAAATGTGTTCTCTATTTCTATAATTTTGTTATTTTGAGACTGTTATATAAATGGAATCATACAGTATGTAACTATTTTGAGATGAGCTTTATTGCACTCAGAGTAAATCCCTTGAGATTAATCCCAAGGAGTTGCTAGTATTCCTTTTTTTATTTCCAGTAATATTCCATGGTATGGATATACCACAGTTA
Source organism: Panthera onca (assembly GCF_046562875.1). Lineage (NCBI taxonomy): Eukaryota > Metazoa > Chordata > Mammalia > Carnivora > Felidae > Panthera > Panthera onca. The sequence continues at coordinate 13,233,889 of NC_138358.1, read as the reverse complement.
GTTTAACAATTAACCCACTGAAGGATATTTAGGTAAATTCCCATTTTTGACTGTTGCCAATAAAGCTATGAATTGTGTCTATAAGTATCTACATGAACATAAGTTTAGAATTATTTCCCGGGAGTATTGTTGCTCGATCTTTGATAATTCCATCACTAATTTTAAAAGAAACTTTCTAATTATTTTCCAGAGTAACTCCACCATTTTAAATTCCCACCAGCAATGTAGGAACAATTCAGTTTCTCCAAATCTTTACTAGCTTTTGGTGTACTCACTATTTTTAAAATTTCTGTTGTGTTGATGGTGTGGATTTCAGTATGCTTTTAATTTCCATTTCCTTAGTGGAAAAGAGGTTGAACATTGTTTCATGGGCTGATATGACATCTTTGTATCCTATTTAGTGAGATGACTGTTCCTATCTTTTGCTCAGTTTTTAATTGGATTTTTTAAATGTTGACTTTCACAGATTCTGTATATAGTTTAAAATAAGGCTTTTGTTGGAAATATAATTTGAAAATATGTGTCCCAGTCTCTACTTTGTCATTTTGTTATCTTGACAGGGCCTTTTGAAGAGCAAAGTGGTTAATTTGGATGAAGTCCACCAAATTATGCTGGTGTCCAGATCTTTGCTTAACCCTAAATCCCCAAGTGTTTGTCCCCTACTATAGTTCTTCAAGGTTTAGTTTTGTGCTTTATATTTTTTACCCACGATTCATTTTTATTCATTTCTGTGTAAGTGATGTGACTCAGGTCGAGTTTCAGATTCTGTGCTATTGTTGTTGTGTATTTTCCTCCGTGTGTGTTACAAACACCACGCCTCAGTGTTGTTATTCTTCTCTAAGGAGCTAAAAGTCTCTTAAAGGGACTTGAATAATGAGTAAATATATATTTTCTCACTTATTCCCCACTTGTGGTTCATTGGTTTTCACGTAAATGCCTGTTTCCATCTATTATCATTTCCCTCGTTCCCGAAGAACTTCCTTTACTATTTCGTGTACCTGGTGTGCTCATCACGAATCATTTCAGCCTTCCTTTTACACATAAAGTGTCTTTATTCCAGCTTCACTTTTGAAATATACTTTTGTTCTGATTAGTATCCTAAGTGGACAGGCTTGTGTTTGTTTTCCCTCAGTGGAAATGCTCTCTGTCGTCTTCTTCCCTGGGGTCTTTAGACTTACCTTTGTTCCTGTTTATAGAATGTTTCTTTGTTCCCTGAATGCTTTTTTTTTTTTTTTTTTTTTTTTTTTGCTTTTGAAAATATCTTGTGTCTTTTTCTCAACTTAGTATGTTTTTATTTATTTATTTTTTAAGTTTTTAAATGTTTATTTATTTATGAGAGAGACAGAGACAGGGCGTGAGCAGGGGAGGGGAAGACAGAGAGGGAGACACAGAATTGGAAGCAGGCTCCAGGTTCCGAACTGTCGGCACAGAGTCTGATACGGGGCTTGAATTCCCAAATGATGAGATTATGACCTGAGCTGAAGTCGGATGCTCAACCAACTGAGCCACCCAGGTGTCCCATCAACTGGGTGTGTTTTTAAAGATTCTACCACAATCTGTACATTTATCTGAAGTTTTCTCTTTTTCATTCCTAGATAACATCCCCATCTCTGAACTTGTGCTCTTTGTTAACTACAACTTAGACGATGAACCTGTGAGCTCTTTTTAGTCTAGAATCTCTGATTGCTTTTAAGATTTTTCTCTCCATCACTGGCTTTGAAGAAATTAGTTATGCTGTACCTTTGTGTGGTTTTCATGTTTCTTGTGCTTCAGGGCCATTGAGATTCTTCCATCTGGGAGTTTATACTTTTCATCCAATTTAGAAAATTTTCACCATCATTTCTTCAAATATGTTTCTCTTCGAATTGCTTCTTATTTTAGGGCTCTTAAAATTATTAGGTAGCTAAATACTCCATTTTATGTTTTGAACATTTTTAGTCCCTGTGTTTCATTCTTCAGAGCTGGTATCACTGTGTCTTCTGGGTCGCTGATTTTTTCTTCTGTGACATCTACTCTGCCACCCACACCTGTGTCACATGTTGACCCTGTTTTCATGAAATCCATAGTCTGGTCAAGGAGACCCAATTCTCTTGCCCATGTTTGATGTGAGTTTCCTTTCTTCCTTCCCCTCTAATCTTCTGAATACAGAACCTTTGCTTTGAAATCATATATTCCCCCTTAATAAATCAGCCAACTGGTTCTTCTAAGACAGAGGTTTCTTTGTAATACCGTAATAATGAATGTGGCAAAAAGTATCATTGCTTCATTTTTTATGTTTATTTAGTATTTCCAGAGAGAGAGAGAGAGAGAGAGAGAGAGAGAGAGAGAGAGAAACCAAAGCAGGCTCCAGGCTCTGAGCTGTCAGCACAAAGCCTGTCATACTCAAAACTTTGAGATCATGACCTGAGCTGAAGTCTGACACTTAACCAAGTGAGCCACCCAGGGACCGTGTCATTGTTTCTACACTGAAGTACCTTCCTCTTCACCACAGTTACCTTCCTTGTATGAACCTTCTTCAAATTCTGTGCCTCTCTCTCTCTCTGCCCCTCCTCGCACTTGCACTCTGTCTCTGTCTCTCTCTCTCTCTCAAAAATAAAAAAAAAATTAAAGAAAAAGATGCATAAATTCTAGGAATCTAATGAACAACGTAGTGATTACAGTTAATGGTACTGTACACTTGAAATTTGCTAAGAGAGTAGTTCTTAAGTGTCCTCGCCCATACACGTGATCCTAACCGTGAGATGTTGCGGTTTTTAACCACCTTGACTGTGGTGATCATTTCACAATATATCCTGCATTAAACCAACAGAGTGCACCCCTTAAAAATAAGGTACAGTATGTATTTCAATAAAACAGCCTGGTGTGGCACGAGGGAGGCAGAGAGCCTCAAGGAGACTGTCAGGAGGGCGTAAAGGGAGACTGGAAGCAGGCAGAAGGCCCTTACTATGTTGTCCCAGAAAGTGTGGCCAGCATCGTTGCTCATAGAAAACAGAAAATGGTTTACCAAGTGAGTTTTCATGCCGTGTGTTCACAGGAACCCTCATGGTTTTTTTCCAGCTGACTGTAGTCAGAGGAGCAAAGGAAGAGATGAGCTTTTAAAATAATTTATCAGATGGAAAGGAATCAGGACACGGTGGGTCCCAGATTCAGTACTTTCTCATCCCAGCCCTCTCAGAGAGCCCACAAATCTCAACTCAAGCTATAGCTTCCAGGGAAACCAAACCCGGGAGTCTGTTGTTCAAAATCATGGTGTAAAGAAACAGCCATGGATCTGACTTTAAAATTTCCTTGGGGACACAGAAAGATTAAAGACCCTTTGGACAGACCACAGCCTCCCAGTCCCTCCCTGTTGGAGCCAGCCTGTAGAAATGAAGCCCTCCTTTTCTTGCTCCATTTTCAGGGAAACCAGAGGAAAGATGGTCATTGTCCTCCACCCTGAGAAAAAAAAAATCTCACCAACAATTAAAATTGAAATGACAAGTATGTAAAAATGCCATCTTACCAGAATTCCAAAATATAAAATAAATAGCAACATTTCCTGGTTGCTGCGAAGCTCAGTGTTAGTGTTCTCTTTTTTTAGAACAGGGGGACTAGTATAAAACTTTAAGTTAAGGGAATATAAATGATTTCTTCTATATTTTTAACTAAGGGTGTTAAGGCCACTAACTTTTATGACCTTCTGTCTTTCTCCATGGCAAGGTCTTTTTACCATTGTCTTCAGAAGAGAGTCTCCTGAGAGCCCTGTGCTGTCTCAGCCTCGCTGCTGTGTCCCTGTCCACAGACAAAGGTGGGAACAAAGTTGTCGTTATTACAGATGTGCAGGGGAGCACCCTGCTGCAGGGAAACTTCAGGAAACACTCGGAAACTGAACAATGGCTCCCGGAGAACAGGAGCAGATATGCCTCAATTTCAGAAACAAATGCACATGAAACATCATCTTTTATTGGAGGACATATATATTAACTTAAACTCTTTTAAAAAACATAACCAGGAAACAGTGACCTTTCCAACGCCTTTATGAGCTGCGGTTTTAGGAGAACATAATAAATGCCACGAGACGCTCTGGAACAGAAAACATAGAGATTCAACAAATGAAACTCGGGACACATGGCCAAGATACCCAGTACAGACCTATGTGTACAGTCACTGTTATGTATTTTTTTCCCATCAAAAAGTTGACATTCAGGATATTCAAGAAATGAGAGTGCCCTTTCAGACTTCAAATTGGGATTTATTTCCTGGTGATGCTGTGTTTATTTAGCCATGTATTGTGTCATGCAACAGAAATGGGCTTTCCTGAAAATAAAATCTCTTACTTCTTGCTATCAAAATTCAGCATGAATTCCATTAAGAGAATGAAATGTTAGGGTAGGTTCGATACACTAATCGCTCTTTATATGTAGAATTTTAACAGCTCAAACCATCTCTGCTGTGCCTTCTCCTTCGAACATTTGTTTATGAGCATGTATGAGTTCATAAGTTATCTTGAGCTCAGAATTAAATTCAGGCTAAAATGTAAGGTAATAGTAGAATAAAGAGGAGAATAAGTTACTGTATATATTTGAGAACATGTTCAGATTTTGATGTTTGGGAGAAAAGCCAGCTTTCTGTGCTAGAATTTTTCTGCGGTTCCCCTCATATGGGTCTATATGCAGAGGTCTACGCTGGTTTTCCTGAGTGTTTACTTATTATGAGACAGGGCCGGCCACCACTGGACTATTTTCAAGCCAAGTGTGACTATCTGCTCTTGAATTCTCTGTCTTCTTCATGTTCCTACACCCACGTCCTCACTTTCCAGAGCCATTGGAAAGGATGAAGGGCACTGTAGTGTGAGCCCACCTCAGTGCTGTGATGCCTCACGGGGTGACCGACTGACTGAGGGGACAGACTGGTTTGTTTCCAAGTGACGGGGCAATGTGCGTCCCCTGGGACCTGGCCCTCAGATGTGGTAGCTCAAAATGTCAAGTAAAGCAAACTATTACTCTTCCTTGGGAACAGACTGTTGTGTTGGCCAATAATGAACATGGAAATTGTGCATCTGAACGTAGAGGATGCTCACCTTGCAAATCTATTTTCTTATCCTGAATGAGCATGAAGTAACTTTTTTTTAGTCCATGATCCTGAAAAACTGAAAGATTATGGCATACAATTATCTCACTGTCAAAAAGCTTTCTTCTGTTGAAAACGAAGTCAACTTCCTTGAATGTTTAGCCCTTCTTTTAATTGATCTATTTTGAGATTTCACTGGCATGTTCGGGATACTCAGAAGTTGGGGTATTATAGACAGTTGTTTACTGGGGTCTGTCAGGAAGGTGCCTGGCCCCGGGAATGGCTGCAGATGGAGAGATGCCAGCCCTATGCGGCTCTCATCAGAAGTGTGCCAGGTGGTGAGGGGTGACAAGTCCCAGTGCCAGAAGCCTTCACAACCCGGTCCTCACCCCTCTATAGCTTCATCCCAAAGGCCCCAGCACTCAAGCCCTGTTCAGTTTGAGGTGCTCCTCTGATATCAACCCTGTCCAACCGTCTCTGTTTCTGCGTCTTGGTCTCTTGACTTCTCTTTCTTCTCACAGCCCTGCGCACACCATGCATCTGCCTACAATGCTGTTCTCTCCCTCCTTGACTGACTGTCTTCTGTGCATCTATTTGGTACTCGATTAAGTATTGCTTCTTCTGGGAAGACTTCCTTGGCCTTCTTTGAGACCATCGGAGTATTTCTCATACTTGACTGTATTTATTTAACGATTCCCTTTGATACACTCTATACTGAAAATCTCTAAATCGTCCACTTCAAGCCAAATGCTGCTCACTGCCTGTTTTTGTAAACAAAGTTGTATTGGCACACGGCCATGCCCATTCATTTTGACACATGGCTGCTCTTGCAGTATGAAGGCTGAAATGAATGCCTCTTCCATCAGAGGTGTATGGCTCAAAAATCCTGAAATATTTACTCTCTGGCCAGTAGGAGAATAAGTTTGCTGACCCCTACTGCAAACAATTAGGTCAGAGACCTGGTTCTATTCCGTCTTCAGTACTTGGGCTAGCACCAACAGATATTTATTTTCTGGACCTTTGTTGAATGAATGAATGAATGAATGAATGAATGAATGAATGAATGAATGAAAGTGAGTACGTTGCCCGAGAAGCTCAGCACGAAGGCACTAGAGGTAACTGGCTTACATTTGCGGAGGATCTGATACGCAGAAAAATGCAGAACATTAATGTTCTTGATTCTGTTTGTTCTGATGCTACTTCTAACCAGTTAGCGTGTATTGGCTATTCACTAACTGCCACAGATAGTGCTAACGGATTTAGCTGGTTTCTCTCACTCAATCCTCGCAACAACCCAACATGATAGGACCTAGTGTCATATCCATCTTACAGAGAAATACACGGAGTGTGGGAAAGTTTGGTTTGGCCGTGACCCCCACGTCTAGGAAGCAGACTTTTGGGAGCTCACTTCTTTCACCCATGAGTCTCCACATGAACTAGCTCATTTGCCTATTTGGGAATTGTGTCTTCAGTTGCATTTTGTTTTTGTGCAAAGTATATCTTCTCTCTGAGCAACTGTCTAGGTGTCTAGGTGAATGGTTAGTTTCGTAGGAAGTCTGGCTTCTGTAATGAAACTGAATTTCCCATAAATTTCATGGTAGCCACAGGTATAAGATATATTTTCAGAATTGTTATATTTGGACTAAAAAAAGTGTGAACCCAACAATTCGACTCAGAAAGAATTTTCTGAAGTCAGGAAGTACATGGGATGGACGGGTAAAAATCACTGCAACCAAACAATTGCAATGACAAAACAACAGCAACAATAAACGTGAGCAAAGCCGAAAGGCATTTTAATAGATCATCCCCATGAAGAGCGCTCTTATGGGTAAGAAACCTGATGGGTGGAAAGGACCCCAGAGACCAGGGACATATAATCTTCACATGGGGTTATGAACAGCACAGGCATTTAAGTGGAGCACTCATGGTATTCCATAGAATAAATACTATATTCCGTAATGAATGAATGGAGTGATGTTTACAGTGTGACTTTGGCCTTCTGATAGCTGCTAACGTCTAAAAGTTGGAATTACATTTTTAGTCACTTACCTTCCATACTTTGACATTATAAGCTATTCATATTTTATTTGTCTCTTTTGTCGTAAGTAAGCCGTTAACCCTAAAACGGGTCCACAGATACAAGAGGGCTTGAATGTGCAATGAAAAGTCAGAGGAAACCTACATTTCCAAGATTTTATGAACTAGTTGCCAATGGGAATATGCATAAACTTGGAAGCAATTTCTTTGGTTAAAAGAAGAAGTTCTTCATCCAAATTGCAAAATCACATGGGCTTCACATCAGGGCCAAAGTTAAAAGTGACTGAATTGGTCATTTGAAGGAAAATCTTCAATTTATGTTTTAATACGGTTCTTTTAAAAGCTGAACTAGTTGAATCATTAACCAAAAACCTACAAACAAACAAGCACACAAAAAATGCCCAGGACCACGTGACTACCAATGAACTCTAACAGACCTCTAAGCAATCAGTACCAATCTTTCTCAACCTCTTCCAAAACATGGAAGAGAAAGGAAGACTTCCTAACTTATTCTATAGGGCCAGCATTACCCTGATACCAAAGTCAGCGAAAGACATAAAAAAAAATAATAATAACTAATGTGCCCATGAATAAAACACAAAAATCCTCAACAATACATTAGCAAACCAAAGCAAGTAGCAATAGTAGCAATATGTACCATGAGCAAGTGAGATTCACTCCAAGAATGCAAGAGTAGTTCAACATACCAAAACCAATCAGTGTAATACCTCACATTGATAGAATGAAGAAAGAAAAGAAATCACATAATCATTTCAATAAATGCAGATTAAAAAAAAACAAGCATCTGGTAAAATCTAGGGCCCTTTCAAGGTAAAAACAAACAAAAACTAAACTAAACAAGGAATAAAGGGAACTTCCCCGATGTAATGAACAACATTTATGTAAAATCCACAGCTAATACCACACCTGAATGAAACAAGAATTCACACTTTCACCATCTTTTCAGCATTGTACGCGAAGTCCTAGCCAGAGCAATTAGGCAAGAAAAAGAAATAAACAGACACCAACATTGGAAAGGAAAAAGGAAAGTTGTCTCTATTTATAGAGGATATAATCAGTTGTATTTCTGTAATGAACTGTCTGAAACAGAAATTAAGAAATCAATTCCATTTACAACAGTATCAAAAAGAATTAGGTACTTAGGAATAATTTGAGGAGGTACAAGTCTTGTACAATGAAAACTACAAAATATTGCTGAAAAAATGCAGGCATCTGAATATAAAGACACCCTGTGTTCATGTGATAGAAGACAATAGTGTTGAGATTGTAGGACTCCCCCAAATAATCTATGGATTCCTTTTAATAGGTATCAAAATCTCAATGGCTTTTTGTAAAAGTAGTAAAGCTGGACATACATTTGTAAGAAAATTCAAGGCACATAGAATAGTCAACTCTATCCTGAAATAGAAGAACAAAGTTGGAGGACTTATACTTGTACATCTCAAATCTCTTTCCTGCATCAAAGGACACTATTCAGAATGAATAAAAGAACTCACAGAATGAGGAAGAATTTACAAATGACATATCTGAAAAGGGTCTAGTATCCAGTATATATAAAGAACACTTACAATTCAACAACAAAAAGACTAAAAGCCCAATTAATGCATGGGATATCAACATGAACAGTCATTTGAGGAATGCAGATAAAACCACAATGAGATAATGCCACTTCGCACCCACTAGGATATGTAGAATCATAATCATAATCCATAGGAAATAAGTGTTTGTGAGAATGTGGAGAAATTAGAACACTGTGCATTGCTGATCAGAATTTCAAGTGATGGAGCCACTCTGTAGGACACTTTGGATGATCCTCAGTAGGTTAAACCTAGAACTGCCACATGACCCAGCATTTCCACTCCTAGGTATATATTCAAAATAATCGAAAATAGGTGTTCAACCAAAAACTTTTATGCGAATGTGTGTTGCAGTACTTAATACAGTAGCAAAAAGGCGGAAACAACTCAAATGCCCATCAAGGGATGAACAGATAAAGAAAGTGTAGTATAGCCATACAACGGAATAGCATTCTGGTATAAAAGGGGATGGCGTACAGATACATGCTATAACACAGATGAATCTTGAAAACTTTGTGTTAAGTGAGCAAAGACACAGAGGCCACATATTGTGTTATTCCACTTACATTAAACATACAGAATAAGCAAATCCATATACAGAAAGCAGATTTGTAGATTTTAGGGGACAGGTGTATAGTGGGGTGGGAACTCAATGTGTACGGGATTTCCTCTTGGAGTGATGAAAATGTTCTGGAGCTACATGGTGGTGGTGGCTGCACAAGGGTGTGGAAGTACTTCACTGCCACTGTGTTGTACACCCTCAAGTGGTTAAAAAGATACACTTTATGTTTTGTGTATTTTACCACAGTAAAAAGCTGAGCTATAATGGCCAGTTTCTCCAAAGAAATGAAATTATTTTTTTATTATGCATCTTGGCAATTTTATATTTTAAATGCTTATATTTTTTTCTGATTAGAAAAACAGTATTTGTTTACTAGTAAGGTTTCAGCCACACAGAAGCACTATGGGAAAAATAAAACATACCCGTGTTCCCACTACTAACAAGTAGCCACAGTGAGTTTTTAATGTCAATCCTTCCAGGCTTTTTTGTCATGGGCATAGGGGTGTGTTCACACACTCATGGTTGTTATTTGCATTTTTAACAAAACTGTTATTATGCAGTACATAGGCTGTTGTAATCTGCTTTCCCTCTTGCTATATCATGAGCATTTTCCTATTGTCATTTCATGTTCTCCCGCATCACATTAAATGGCCAGATAGCATTCCATCTTATGGTTGTAACATACTTTATTTAGCCAATTTCTATTGTTGGATAGATCCTAACATTTTAGAGTCGGAATACACTATAGACATTGTTGTATCCAAGTTATTTCTTTCCCAAGCTTTATAGCTGCAAGCCTTAAGCACATGGCACACAAAAACCATTCGAAATTTTGAAAACAGTGTTAATTTTTCATTTCCAGCTGGATTTGGGTATTGCAGGGGCTTTGGATTTGCCATTCAGGAATCTAAAAGATGGAAATAGTGGATGGGTGGTAGGAGTGGGGAACGAGCCAGGTGTGAAATAGTGCCCAAGGCATCAAAAGTCTATCCTGAATGGTTTTGTGTCCCTGAAAAATAGATATGGAGACCACAAAATAGGTTCTATTGAATCTGTTGATGACAGTTCCATCATGCAAAATGGATAATGCCTTGACAGAGAAGAGACTAAGTAGAGAACGGGTTGAGGTGAATGTGTCTCTCAGAGTCAAGCAGCACTTTCTCTTCCCCACAGTTCACGGAACGAGAACATCCAGTCATTCGGTCTTGCTGTGCTGAGCCTCCCTTTGTGTTTCTGGAGGCACGGGGGCCAGGCAGGAGAAGTCGTTCTTGACGCTTTTTTTTTTTAAATTTTTTTTAATGTTTATTTATTTTTGAGACAGAGACAGACAGAGCGCGAATGGGGGAGGGTCAGAGAGAGGGAGACACAGAATCTGAAATAGGCTCCAGGCTCTGAGCTGTCAGCACAGAGCCCGACGCGGGGCTTGAACTCATGGATCGCGAGATCATGACCTGAGCGAAGTCGGCCGCTTAACCGAATGAGCCACCCAGGCGCTCCATTGACGCTTTCATTTCAACTGCCCATCAGTGTCAGAGACTTCAGGATTTTCTCTGATGATGTCTTTAAACCCAAGTGAGTCACATCAAGGTAGAAATAACTGCGTTCCTTGAGGTCTACACGGCATGTGACACATACTCTGGATGTTGGAGGATTATCGAAGCAGTTGTATGTGTTTCCTGGGGTGTCCCTCATGGGACGGAGGCTTTCCAATTAAAGTGCTGCACTCTCCCAGTCACCGAGGCATTTTCCACAATAGGGTGGCTTCTCAATATCACTCCCCATTGGCTTAGTTGGGCTTGGTAGAGGGTACAGGAGGCCACCTTGCCTGGTCTTAAGCTGAAGTTTTCAGTCCAAGTTAGATTGGTTTTATGAAGAATCATTCCTAGACTATTTTTTTCTATTGTGTTGAATGGATTTTTCTTAGAGTTATAGAAAATTTTCTATCTCAGACACCAATTATTTTTCTGTTGTGTATGTTTCAGTTTATTTCCACATCTTTTGCCATCAAACTATGTGTATAGTATAGAGAAATTTAAGAATCTCATGTAACCAAACACGTCTTTCTTTCCTTCCTTGTTTCTGTACTTTATGACTTAATTTAGCAAGGCTTGCCCTCCCCAATAATTAGTATTAGTTTTTAACATTTCTTTGTATTTTATTCCTAGGCTTATATGACATCCCCCTTCCATTTTGCTCTATCATCCACCTGAATTTAGATTTGCATGTCATTGGAGGCAGGGGATGAAGAATACGGTTTCAAGACCACCACCTATATAATCTTATGTTCTCCACTAACAAGTGTGTCTTCAGGATGCATTTCCTTCCTTTGGAAATTAAATCTAGAAGCAAGTCTTGCTTGTGAACAGTCAGAGAAGCTTCATTTGGTGGAATCCCCAGTGGTCTTACTTCAAATCAAGGCCAGTACAAAGCCTGGACGCTTATTTCAGTGATCCTTTCGACTTCTTTCCAAGGGGAGACATTGTAAGGTCATTCATAGATTTATAAAATGTGTTCCATGGCTTGTGCTGGCTACAGAGGAATTTCTAGTATGGCCCAGTATGCCTTGAAAAATTTGATGAGCTTTCCAGAATGAGTAGGCAAGTCTGTGCTGTAAGATCAAAAGCCCTAAGTCCAGATCGCTGTCTTAAAAAGGCCTTCTTCTGAGTGCCTGGCCAAGGGCCTTTGCTTCTTATGCAGTTTTCAAAGGTAACAACAGGAGAGCCACTGGCAGGTGAGGCCTCCCCAAGGTAGGACTTAGAAAGGACTTACAGTGCTCACCCTTTGCAGGGAGGGGCATGGTCTAGAACCTCAGTGATCCTGGCTCCCCCCTTTTCTTCTTTCACCAATTTCCTTGTTCAGGGAGAGGTTTACCTTTGCCAGAAAAAGGCTCCTAGTTCAAGCATACATCTGTCTGTGGGGACACCGTGTCCCCTCTTTCCCTTACCAGACCACAGACACTCAACAAAGAGCATCCTATAAACACATCAGAGCCAGGTAAGGTTAACCAGAAGGAAGGAAATGACACTGAGTGATTGGGGTGCAATGATCCTGGGTCACTCCAAATCACCACAGCTTGAACTCACAAAGTCTTCTCTTTGCTCTTGGATGTCTCCCGCCAGCACCTCTGGATGCCCGGTGGAAACATAACCACCCACAGAAACTTTCCACTGCTGGTTCGAGAGCCTTTTTTCCCAACAGAGCAGCACAGATGGATGGTGTCAGCAGAGGGCTAGGTGAGTCAGCAAGGTCAGGCCAGACCATTCAGCCCACGTCTGTGTCTAGTTGAGCAAACAGCAGAGCCTAGGGGATGCTGTCGGGAGTATTCTAACCCTGATGCAGTTTGTCTCGCTGGCCTTGATCTCTGATGTAATTAACAAATTCATAGTGAATGTGCTCCTCATAGCTTTGTGCCCTGGAAACTTCTGGGAGATTCCTCTCTCTCCTGCACGTTCTAAGAAGCTGGTGAAAGACAAGGAAGGTGGAATTTTTATAAAATGCAATCCTTCCTGGAGCTAATGCTGAGTTATGCTTCCTGCCCTCTAGACACATGCTCCCATTCAACTTCAGCAGGAGCATGAGGCACTTGCCTGTCACATGGGCACATGGTGGGAAGTGAGAGAGACAGAGAGAGAAAATACGGATATATATATCTGTCAGAGAAAGAGAGAGAGAGAGAGAGAGAGAGAGAGAGAGAGAGAGAGAGAGAGAGAGCATGTGCCTCAGATGTCTGCTCCAGAATTTTCCCCTTCATCCCTTTACTTGCTGGGCGGCCAGATGGAAAATGTAAAACAGTGTTGCTGCAGGAAACCCTGTGACTGCCCGGGGTCCCGAATGATGTCTTTTGCCAACTTAGAGACTGGACCTTCTCCAGGTCTGAGGCTCCTTGTAGAGATTGAATTCCAGGATTCCAGAAGGCTCTCCCCTTCTTACAAAGGAAACGATTGTCCAGGCAACAGTCCATTCACATCTGGCAAAGGTACAGACAACTTAGTGGAATCAAGCTCAGTATTTTACAGCTGTAGGTGCTCGGATGCTCTCTTGGTGACCACTAGACCCAGCCCTTGATCTTTCTTCCTTGCAAGAGAGGTTCTCCTGGAAGTCCAGACGTGTGATGAGGCATAAGGAGAGGTGCACCTGCTTACCGCATTGTGGTCACCACAGAGAAAGTTAGGGGGAAGAGGGCTTTGGGTTGGCTGGGGACGCTTGCTGCCCTTGGCTTGGCACCTCCACCCTCACGGTCGGGAACCTGGCCAGGGAGTAGCAGATGGGCCCAGGGCTGGAAGCAGCCAAGAGACTGCTTCTGCACCCAGAGTGCTTGTGGATGAGCGAGTCTCTGAGTCACACCATCAGATGAGTTTGCCTCCATGGCCTCCAACCCTTGGCTGAAGGACGAGGGCTCTCTCCATCTGCTCCGGAATTTACAGAGTGGAGCCCTTGCCGAGAAGCCCACTCAGGAGGCCTTTCTGAGAGCTGAGTGAATGTTCTACAGTGTGTGACGACAGCTGGTCTCGTGGGAGGCCCGTGTGCCGGGGACCCTGGAGAAGTGCATGGCAGGGCTGGCAGGATGCAGCTCTGGGAGACAGTGACATGTCCCCTGACAGTCTAGGTGACAGAGAGCTGTTTGTTTTTTGCTTGGGTCAGACCAAACACTTCCCCAGAGCAAAGAGACACCGTTTAGCAAACTTGAAGCCAAAGCTAACATAAGAGGCAAGGAAATCCATGCAAAGGGTGTCAGTACCAAGGGCTAACACCCGATTAGCACTCCCAGCCTATGAGGCCATGTGCTATAGTGGCCATAATGGGCACTGTCCCTTTCATCTTCAAAGCAGCCCTAGGAGGCCAGTGCTGTGTCATTATTGTGCCTGTTTGACAGCTGAGACTCAGGCTCACAGAGGCCCAGATGCTTGCCCTGAGTTGAACAGAAGCAGAGGAGACAGGACCCCAACCATGGCTGTGTGATGCAGCAGTAACATTGACTCCTTCAAACCTGTGCTGTGAAAAGTGTGGTATCGATACATTCTTTGCAAACTAACTAAAGATAGTGAGAAGACAGAAAGCGCCCTCTCTTTCCATTTGAGCTCCCCGTGTGTCCCTCCCCATCTCCCCAGCAGCCAGGCCCGGTGACCCCTGAGGAAAAACTTACTTTAGCACATGGCTGCTTCTGGCCCTGCTGGAATTCTCTGGGAAGCTCTTTTCTCTTATTCCCAGTAACTGCTCTTGGTGTAAAGTTCTCAGAGGTGAAGCTTATCCTGATCCATTTACCTCCCAGATGCCTAGTTTTCTTCTCCCTCGGGGTCTGACCCCACTTCTCCTCCTCTCCCTCACTGGTGTTGGCCTTTGCAGGTTGGAAATCGGAAGGCGCCCTGCAGTCTCCTTGTTGGCACTGAGCTGGAGACTGGGGTGGGTGGGCACAGTGCCCACAGTCTGGGGAAACCACAGCCCGGTGAAAACGACAGCTGCTTCCTTACAAATGTGACCGAGCAACCCCTCCTCCTCCACCTGGAGCCCTGGTGGGGCTTGTTGTTTCACAATAACAAGTTAGATAGTGTGTGTGTGTGTGGGTGTGTGTGTGCGCGCGCGTGTGTGCGTGTGCACGTACACACGTGGGCACCCGCATGCACACTCAGCTTCCTGGTTGCTCAGATACAAAAGATGAAATTGTTGTTTTGGGGTTTTAAGGTCTCTTATTAATGTATATTATATATATAATAAATATATAAATATAATATTATATATAATATATATAATAAATACATATACATATAATATTATATATATATACATATATAAGTATATATATATGTGTGTGTGTGTGTCTATATATATATATATGTATAACATATATATATCCAAATATATGTACATATATGTGTGTGTGTGTGTGTGTGTGTGTGTGCGTGTGTGTATAAATCTAGCTTTCTTTCCATGACTTATAGCCTACACGTGCAGGAAGTCCCTGACCTTGGTCCCCATTCAGCCCCTCCACTCTGCAGAAGGGTGTAGACATTTCTTCCAGAAAGGTTTGGTGCTGATTGGCTGTTACGTGCATGTACTTAGCAAGCTCATTGATTGTTCATTTGCAGTCAAAATGCCAAACCCCCAGCCTCTGGGTCCACCATTCTGTCTTCCTGTTCTGTCCCCTGCCTCTCTTCCGTCTAGAGCAGGTGGCGTTTCTGCCGCAAAACTAACAAATGTATTTGGGGGCTCCACCTTGAGGTGGGGTGCTCCTTCAGGGTGATGGCGAATACCAAGCAGCAAAGGAAGCTTCTAACTCATTTGAGAACAGAGTAGAAGAAAGTTTCAGGAAAGCCCGTTGTCTCGGTTCTGAATGCCAGAACCAAATACCACAGACGGGACACTCAGACAAAGGGAATCTGTATCTCAAGGTTTTGGAGGCTGGAAGTCCAAGGTCAAGGTGCCTGCAGAGTAGGTCTCTGTGAAAGTCCCTTCCTGGCTTGTGGCTTCCCATCAGCTCCCGGTGTCCTCCCAGAGCCCATGCTCTGTGCTTGGTGCTTGTGCTCTTGGCACGGTCTTGTTGGATTAGAACCCCACCCTCATGACCTCATCTAACATTGATTACCTCCTTGAAGGCTCTACCTTCAAACACAGTGACATTTGGGATTAGGGCTCCAATCTAGGAACTCTGGGGAGACACACATTACTACAAGTTACTACAATTTAACTATAACCTAAAAGCCAAGATGAACATATTCCTCATACACATGTAGATTTCAATGAGTTTCTTTCTTCCCTTTTTCTATTCCAGTTGGGAGAGTGCATTGTGCACCAAGAAAGCTCAAGTCCCAGTAGGCAGAGGGGAGAAGTACCCTACAACCCCTCCCGTGCCCCCTGTCTCCACTGTTACCAGGGACACGAGCGTAGCCATGCGTGCCGGGACAGATGCCCACCAGCCTGTGCCCTCCCGGTGAGGGGGTCCCCGCTGGCCCTGCTCCTGGCCGGTGTGTGGGCGTTGGGTCTCAGACTGTCTCACACCTCACTCAGATGTGCACACACCATGTGGTTGCTCTGTTTTTGCAAGCGGCTGCTCCAGTGTCCTCGGGGGTCCCCCATTTGCCATGTAGCAAGTGGGGGGAACCTTCAGCCCAGCCCAGTGAGCTCGGTCTGAAGAAATAATTTACATCCGGTAAAACCTTGGATTGCAAGTGACTTGTGCTGTGAGTCTTCTGCAAGACGAGCAAACACTTGTCATAAATTTTAGCTTGATAAACGAGCGATGTCTTGCCATACGAGTCGTAGGTGGCAATGAACGTTCCATGATCACAACTGAGCCCATGGTTCTTGAAATTCACCTTGATCTATGAGTGCTGTGGATTCCAAGTGTGTTTCTGGAACAAATTAGGCTCACACACCAAGGACTTACTGAATTTAGTTTAGCATGTTTGGTCTCTTCATGTAACGTTTCAGACTTGGGTCACATTCCTCTGTCCCTCTGCAGGGTTGAGGCTGGGTGGGTGTAGAGGCACAGCTTGTGGCCTACTGGTGGCAGAGGACAGAGGGAGACCGTAGGCTAGGGAGGCACGGGCCCCTCTGGCTGTGCCCTGATGCCCCTTCTACACCTGGGACATGGACGATGCCCTGCCTTCCCAGGGAGGTGCCTGTCTCCGGGGAGTTTCACACCGTGGCGCCTCGCCAGCACATGCTCCCCCTTTAGGAAGCCAGGCTCCTTCTCACAGCCTCAGCCTGAGCCCCAAGGGTGTCCTCATTAGGAATCTTAGAGGGGTGGTGCTTTAGGGACAGGGGACCTTCCCCCAGTCCTCCTGTTCCCTGCTCCCCCGTGGCTAAGGGGTGCCTTGGCCGGTGGCATGGGGAGAGGGGAGCTAATGAGGCCTGCTGGAGAAGTGTTTCAGTTCAAGGTCTGAAACGTTGCAAAGCTTCCCCCCAATCGCACACCTCCTTTGCACTCACAGCCTTTTGAAGTGGCTCAGCTGACTCGAACCAGAGAGATTCAAAGCTGAATTTCAACCACTGTTCATTTCTTATTTGAGAATAGGGAAGGCAGATCCTCAGACGGTGAATGCACTGTGTCTGTTCAGGGGAGAGAACGTGAGCTGCTGCGGGACCTCTCGGGGATGCACAGCCAGGCTCCTCTCTGGGCTCGGGGCATGCGGGGGGCGGGGGGTGGGGGCGGTGGGGGGTGCCGGGACAAAGCCATTCAGACACAGGGCACAAGTCTGCAGCACCTCACTACAAATTTAGCAGCAAGGCAGCGATCACACAGTGATGATAAATTAAAAGATGAAAAAATAGAGATTAAAAAAAGGGAGAGAGCAGCTAAGCTCCTGAACAGAAGCCAAGCAGGAATTTGCTCCCAGAGTGGTTGGCGGTGCATCAGGGGTGAGTTAGGCTTGCACCCACTTCCTCCTGCCACCACGGGCAGTCATCACCTTTATTCTCTCTGGAAGGCACGCAGCATGGGGCGTGCGTTCACCTTCAGGGCTTGTGAGCACATCAGACGTCTCATCTGGATGTAACGCACCCAGGAGTGCAATTTCTCAAGTTGGCAATTTAAGCCATAGGTGGAGAGGTGGAGTGATCTCCCTGCTCCCTCAGATTCTGGGAGTTGTGAGGTCACCGGAGTCCTGCCCCAGGCCTGGGTCCAGTGCAGACTCAGCCCTGCTGGCTGCTTGAATCCTGGTCTCCTTCATTTGCATGCTGATTATCCAATTAGTTAATGTTCCCTTCTCCAGCTGAGTGGACTGGGGTGGGGGGAGTGGAGAAAAATAGTAGGGTGGAATCTCAGGGCCATAGTAATGGCTTTCTACTCCTTGAGAAGCATTTGATGGGTGTTTTTCCACAGAACTTAATTCAGTTTTGAATATGAATTAAGATGAAAACAGAACAAATCTCATAGCAATCAATAGAATTTCGCCATGGTGGATCTCGGGGTCATTTAAGATGAACTGGCACAAGGCAAGCTAAATCAAACCAATAAAGGCTTCACACCTTTACCAGAGAGGTCGGACAAGGGCGTCTTTTAGGGTAGAAGTTCTTAGCTGGGGCCTCACAGCTCAGCATTACGGGGTCCGTGTAGTCCTGGATATGGGATTCCAAGCCAGCTGGTGTGTGCATTTTGGGGGGAAAGGATCCTTAATTTTTTCATCAGATTTTTAGAGCAGTGTCAGGTGGTCCCCACTGGCTTTGGCAACACTGTTTAAAAGAAGATTCAGGGATTGATTAGAAACCACAGGGGGAGGGGCGCCTGGGTGGCGCAGTCGGTTAAGCGTCCGACTTCAGCCAGGTCACGATCTTGCGGTCCGTGAGTTCGAGCCCCGCGTCAGGCTCTGGGCTGATGGCTTGGAGCCTGGAGCCTGTTTCCGATTCTGTGTCTCCCTCTCTCTCTGACCCTCCCCCGTTCATGCTCTGTCTCTCTCTGTCCCAAAAATAAATTAAAAAAAAAAAAAAAACGTTGAAAAAAAAAAAGAAACCACAGGGGGAGAGATGTTACCAGACCTGGGCCTTGGAGATGCAAATTGTTGCCGTGTGTGTGTGTGTGTGTGTGTGTGTGTGTGTGTGTGTGTGTGTGTGTGTTGGGGGTGCACTCATACCCTTGTGCGGGTCTGCCAGACATGTTAGCAGAGTGAGAAGAGCACTGGCCCAATATCTCAACCCTGTTTCTGTCTGCCACTGTGTGACCTCAGACAAGTTTCGCTTCAGCTTCTTACATGCAGAATGGGGACAGTCGTGGTGTGCATGCCATAGAGGCTTTGAAGATTAAAAGCATCATTCCTCACAAAGATCTCAGACCACACAGCAGAGACAGAGACACAGTGGTCTCTGGCTGCTTTGTGCCTCCACTTAAGGCAGCGTCGCCGTTTCTATTCTCGATCCCGCGCGATCTCCAGGCCTGTTGTGGCTAAGATCCTTACACGGGAGGGCCCCTGCCCTGACAGATGTCGTGTACCTATCGGAGCGAAGCCAGGGAGGTCTGCTGGTTAGTGCAAAGGCGGTATCCAACCCACAGGGAGGACACAGGGGCTGGCATTGAGCCACCGGGGAGCACTCTGCTTAATCCTGCCCCATTTTGGAAACAATGGGGAGGAAGGTGAGCTTGGTGGTTGAAGGCACCTAAAATTGTCACCCTGGGGTGTTTCCCAGATTGAAACTAATTGCCTTTTCTCATACCAAGAAAGATGCAAAAAAAAAAAAAAAAAAATCAAGACCCATTAGTTTTGGTCCATATAGAGCTGGGTGCTTCTATTTGATGAATATTAACCTGTAGAATAAGATGGTCCTCTGTGGGTTGATTCCACCTCAGAACTCCCTGAGAACCCAAGCATGGTCCCCTCATCAATGAATCTTCCTGGCTGGTGCCCTCGAGCCCCATGTACAGATGTGGGGCCCATTGATTTCAACATATGTAGGAGAAAATGCACCTGTTAACAATAGTCTTCTTACACATCTGTGGGATGTACAATACACTCATCCCCCCACAAACCAAAACGTGACCCTCTGCTGCAGACGCGGGGAGCACCCCACAGTGTGCCTGATGTGATGCTTCTCCAGGAAAGAAACAAAACTGCATGACATCAGTGCCCACCCTTTCCAAAGACTTTCAATTCACCATGGTAATGGGGAGCGGGCCAAAACATGGGCAAGACAACACCAAAGATATTTTTTTTTAATTTTTCTCCAATTGTTATTTATTTTGAGAGAGAGAGACAGAGCTTGATCAGGGGAGGAGCAGAGAGGGAGGGAGACAAGCCGAAGCAGGCTCCAGGCTCTGAACTGTCAGCACAGAGCCCAATGCGGGGCTCGAACCCACGAAACCAAGATCATGATCTGAGCCAAAGTCAGATGCTCAACTGACTGAGCCCCCCAGTCTCCCCGATGGTCTTATTTATGGAAACTGTGTGACATTCCTTCCATCCCCAGCCCCTCCCAGTGGGCACCCCGTCTGTGATTTGCTGAAGCCTACAGTGGTTTTTATGAGGATGTGTGATCCCACCAAATGGTGGAAACTGACCCAGGGTTCAAATTTGGTGGAACTCAGTCTGTGAAATGGATTACATTGCACCTTGCTAGAATGTAAACGCAAATTCAAGTTCACAAGGTGGGGGTGGGAAGGGATTTACTAAGAGCAAGAAAGACTTGAGCTGAAAATGCATTTTGAAAGCGTGGAATTGCGCTGATAGGTATGGGCGTAAGGAAGACAGGATTCTAAAAACATGTATTGGTCCAAAACTTGGGGCTGATGCTGGGCCGGTTAGTGGACAAATACGGCTCAACTGTGACCTCACAGGAGGACGTAGGTCTAGAGGATGCACACTGGGGCAGGAGAGGGCCTCTCTGGCCGGACAGGCAGGAAGGAGCCCGTGAAGGTGGCCACCCGGAGGAGGTGGGGAGTGGAACCAGAGGGTGGGCACGCCCACGATTTGGAATGCCGCTTTGGTGCTGAGCAGGATGCGGGATTGTGAGGAGACCCCTTGCTCTTTCAGACCCCAGCTTTGGGGACCTTGGGTCTGCAGAGTGTCCTGTTAGGTGACAAGCTAACAACATCACTAAAGAGTGTTATCTGCTTCCCTTAACCACGTGGCCAGGGTCGGGGCACCTGGGTGGTTCCGCCAGTTAAGCATCTGACTTTGGCTCAGGTCATGGTCTCAGCTTCATGGGTTGGAGACCCCCATTGGGCTCTGTGCAGACAGCACATGGATCCCGCTTGAGTTTCTCTCTCTCCCTCTCTCTCTGCCCCCTCCCTGCTCACGTACGTGTGCTCATGCTTTCTGTCTCTCAAAAATAAATACAAAACTTAAGAAAAGAATGGCCAGGGTCCTGACACTGTTTCTGCAAAGAGGGGGCCAGCAGCGGTAGGGACTCACTTTACTGGACATGGAATCGGGCTACAGATGTGTCACTGACACCGCCTGTGTGGCACAAAGCCTCACCCTCTGCCCTCGGTGTTTCCTGTTTTCCCTCTCTCTGAACATTTGTCTGAGTTTCTCCTGAAAAGCCAATACTCCTCTCAAGGAAGCAGTGACCCCTATAAGTAGTTCTAGGGAACTACTAAACCTGGCCCATCTCTCAGTCTCTTGTTCCCAGACCATGGCTCTTAGGAGCTTTAATACAAGTTCAGCAAGTAAGAGGAAGGTGTGATGAGTGATAGTGGCAGGTCGTTGTGGTTTGCTGGGCGACAGGTTACGAGTGTCCCCACAGTTCTGTGTGGCACTTTACTGTTGCTCTTCTTCAACATGTGGCTGAGAGTCACGGCCACGAGCACGGCTGGCTGTCTCTGATGTGCTGTGAGGATGCTGGGGTGGGTTTTTCTAGGGACCGGAAATCCTGGGTGCCTCAAGATGTTCTATTTCTCTTGGAAAAAAAGGCTCTTCTGGGGCCAGTACATAGAGAATCCTTTATGCTTCTGTGAGGGGGTAGCAAAATATATATGAGAACAACAACAACAAAAAGAAATCACCATCACGTTTATGCCTTAAATTTACGGACAGCCTGTCACGATGAAGTCAAAGATTGATACTCACTTTGTGGACTTAATTTCAAATGACTTAGTGGAGGGAAAGCAGGCACTTGCTTTGAACCACCCGCAATCCAAACACAGACTCCGACAGCCGAGTGTGAAAAGGGGCCGTTGGGCACTGCTGACCACCTGTCCCACGTTCACCTCCCCTTCTCTCTCTCCCTGCAGAGTCTCCCCCCGTGTCCGCCCCTCCGCTTGGCGGTCCACGTGGCTCCAGGGGCGCCAGCCGCACCTGGGGGGCCAGGCACATGCCTGCACGTGTGCACCGGGGGTCCTGGAGACACGAGGCCTCCTGGGATCTGCCACAAACATTCACACCCAGCCTCGGCTTTGGGATTCTGCTGTGTGTCAGGGCAGCGACATGCTGCAGCCACTTGCTGGTGGAGGCCAGCCCGGGGACAGGTGAAGGGTGCTCCAAAGCCAGACGTGCAGGAAGATGGGCCTGGTGACTCCCTCTGTATGGCTGCCATCGGAGTGGGGCCTCTTTATTCACAGGCAAGAGAGTCCCTGGAAGCTGAGAGCTAGCTGTTCATACTACATATCTGGGATCCAGGTGATCCCAAGTTGGCCTACTCAGTCGTTGTTGACTTCGGAGGCCCTTGGGTGGAAGTTTCTCGTGCTCCCGGAGCAGGAGCCACCCAGGCATGGCGTCATTCTCCCCGTCCTGCCAGGAGAAGGGCCTCGCACCCCTGTTCACCCCAGCAAGGCAGCAGAGTGGGAGCACAGAGGCCACTGTATTCCCTGGAGGCCTCAGGGAGGCTGCGTGATGGAGGCTTTTCATGGGCCAGATGCCCTGCACCGCCCACCACCGCTTCTGGTGCCTCTGCATGGCCCAGACCACCCTGGGCGTGGATCCCTGGGCTCCGCCTGTATGAATGAGGGTCCCAGGTCTTCAGTGGCAGAGCATCCCCACCTGCACAGCCCTCCTGCTGCTCTCCTGACAGGCTGCCCTGCGACCCCGCCAGCTCAGCGTGGGCAGAAGTGCTGGAGGCCGGGGAGCCTGACGTGGCAACTCCGGCCACAGGCACGGCCGAGTTTGGAAGGCCGTGGGATGGGAATTGTGTCAGTGCTCAGCGGCTTCTTCAGTGTTACGGGCTATTTATTTTTGTGTTTATTTAGTTAGGTTTGGGTTAGAGGCTGGGGTGAGCCTGCACATGCGAGTATGAGCAGGGGACGGGCAGCGAGAGAAGAAGAGAGAATCCCAGGCAGACTCCACGCTGTCAGCACAGAACCCGATGTGGGGCTCGAACCCACAAACTGACAGATCATGACCTGAACCGAAATCAAGAGCCGGACGCTTACCTGACTTTGCCATGCAGGCTTCCCATGTTACAGGCAGTTTAACTGAATTGGTGTTTCTGAGGTGAGCAGAGTGCAGGGCACCCAGGAAGGACCTAGTGCTTTGGGAGGCACCTGGCCAGACGATGACAAGAATTGCAGGGAGACCTTCTTTTCGGTAAGGGTTTTCTTCATGTGCCTTCAGAGTGCTAAGTCCTTCCCCCACCTTCTAACTTATTCCTCCCACCGACCTATTAGCTCCATTTTATAAGTGAAGGCAGAGGTCAGAGAGGTTCAGGAACTGTCCAAGACACACAGCACGAAGAGTGTGGGATCAAGATTTGGACCCAGGGGCGCCTGGGGGACTCAGTCGGTTAAGCAACTGACTTCACCTCAGGTCACAATCTCACGGTTCGTGCGTTCGAGCCCTGTGTCAGGCTCTGTGCTGACAGCTCGGAGCCTGGAGCCTGTTTCGGATCTGTCTCGCTCTCTCTGCCCCTCCCCCCACTTGTTCTCTGTTTCTCAAAAACACATAAACGTTAAAAACATTTTTTTGTTTAAAATTTGGACCCAGCTGAGTCTGAATGCCAGACGTGCCTGGACTCTCACCCGTTACTGACATGCACCTAGACCTACGTCTCCGTGACAGTTTGCTCCTGTAGGGAATGTGACGGTGAGAGGCTGAAGGGTCTGACTTACCTGGTAGTTTAGAACCAACCATTCATCCAAGAGGCATCGCGAACCTCCAGCTCTCTCCCGCCTCGTCCTTACCCTGCCTGCTGACGAGACAGATGCCATTCAAACACTGGCAAGTCTCTGTCATTGCCCCCAGGGGAGGGGTGACCTTAGAAGACAGGCCAGCCCCATCTGCCTGAGCTGGAAGAGGGCAGAGAAGAAAAACTTCAGGGAATCCAAACACGAAGACCGCAGCCACCCGTCGGCTGTCCTGTGCTGACGATGTGCTCGTCACAACACATTAATACGATGCTTTCGAATTCCACTCACTTCAAATGATGAAGCCTTATACTGTAAACCGACGTCACTGCTGCCCCATGAACGAATGCAGAGGGATTGCTCGCAAAGTCACCTCGAGCTTGCCCCTGACCTCACCTGCTTTAATTATGCACGAGGTGCTCAGATTCCCTGGCAACAAGCAGGCATTCATTACCTATAATTCCTATTTTACAACCTTTTTGTTCGATCTGTCCCAGAATTCATTCTGAAGAAATCCAACAGAATAAATGATCATTCTCCCCGACCACTTGACTGCTTCTTTGAATACTTGATGAGGCTGCACGTGTGTATTATTTACAAAAAATTGATTGCCACGGAGCCTCCACATCCCTTTCATGCTCTGCAAAGGTGGACTTAACACACTTCCTCTGAAACCCACAGCCAGCCCCGCGTACGTGACAACACGTTGAAGGAGCAAATGGGTTTATTGGTTTGGGCAGCATGTCCCTGGTGAGGAAATTAGGGGATGTGCAGACATGCAAACTCTCCTCTTGTCTGCATCTCGGCACGCTGCTCTGGGGCCCGAAGACTGCATCAGCCTACAGGGAAACCCCCACCCCTGGGAGACATGAGGACTCCATGAGCCAGAAGCAGGCGCCCGAAGGCGCTTCTCTTAGAACCTTTGCCAGAAAGAAGCACCTGCCAGTGGGGGACCCAGGACACAGCGTCACTGCAGCTCGGGGGCTGACAGGTGCCCCAGGGGCTCTGTGATTGGGGCCCTCGGGCGCAAGCCTTCAGACAAGGATTTGGGTCCAAGAGTTCACTTACAAGGAGATGCTAGAAGAATCATAGGGGTTGGGCAGGGGCCAACGAAGGGTGTGTTTGTTACCAGACTTGGGGATCCTTGTGAAACACCTCCGAACTCCCCCAGGGGCGAGGGGGCAGGGGTGCACAGCCCCTGATGCCCACTCATCCCTGGCGGGGGCGTGATCCAGGTCCCCTCCTTGCTTGTCATTTCTGGCCGGCCCTGCTGGTGGGGGGTGGGGGGGCAGGGGAGTGGGGAGATGGTGTGGCTGGAACTGGACAGCGTGCACTGCGGGGCAGTGGCTGGGTCAGTGGTGGTCCCCACATTTAGGAGACCCTAGTCCCACGTTTCTCACTGCACACCCGGGGCCCCAGGAGTCACACCAGAGTGACCCTGCGAAGTCGCATCTGTGACCTTGGATCCAGATGGTGTGGTGGCATCCGAGTGAGAACAGCCACCTGGGGACATGGGGGTCTGGGGTCATGGTGAACGTTACCACCTGAGCCTACATTTGTGCCATTCAGAACCTTCTGCAGAGCTTCACTGGTGCTGGCAGTGTAGAGGCCCCCAGACCTGAGGAGGACTGGGAGGTGAGAAGAAGAGGGGAAGTAAGGGAACTGAAATGGGACAGCAAGTAGTGGGAGGTGCACCGCAGGGGGGGCGGGGGAAGGCAGTGTGTTTGAGGCTCACTCGTACATGGCGTCCCCAGCTCAGCTCCAGCGCAAGGACCGTGCAGCCCAGCCTGTGTCCCTGAGATGGACGAGGGCCTGCTTCAACTTGTCTCCAGCCTAGCTGCTCCCAGTCTGGCCAGCGGCCGGGCAGCTCCCGCCTCGCCTGGGAGCCATGAGAAATCCCCCTGTGGTCCAGCCCTGTCCTCTGATTCAAAATCTGCATTGTCATATGATCCCCAGCTGCTTCCCAAGCCCATGGGCTGAGAGGCACGGATTGGGCTCTGGCTCTCCAGCTGGGAGTCCTGGGCCCTCCCCTGGGTGTTTGGGGTCTGAATGTCACGGAGCTCACATGGCTTCCATGTTTTCAGGGGGCCAGACTCTGCAAGGCCTCATTTCACTCTGCAAATGACGCTGCTCAGCCACAAGCACCCGGGTCCTCATCACCATACAGGGTAGGAACCCACAGTTGTGCCGGGGACATATACACCACAGTCCCTGAGTCCTGCAGCATCGGGCCTGGAACCCACACCCCTCGGGCCCCCGTCTCCCCGACCGGCCTGTCCCTAGGCAGCGGAACACGTCCGATCTGGAAGATTGTTGGCAGATTTCCACACCGAAGAAAACATTTTGTTTTGTTTTGCATTTCAAATGAAGGAGACAGTGAAAGACAGACAAAGGGGTGAAGTTGTAGGCAGACAGTTTTGTGCTGTATTTTCTTGCTGAATGTTTTTTATGACACATCCGATGCCCTTTAAAGGTCAGATATTACTATTGTTCATTTCCTCATCAGTTAGCTAACCAAGCACTGTGCACCGCTTCAGGTCACAAGTGTTAGTTACTGATGAAAGAGAAAGGCTGCTCTTGATTTTGTAAGGGGAAGACATGATTCGAACGCACGCTTGTAGAAACAGATTTGCAACCAGGGCAAGCATGCTATGCACAGATTTAATTTGGGGGAGATAACGTTATGTCAGATACAGGATCTTGACTCCCATCTCTGGCCACTGTGTGCAGGGGCCACACCTGCTGGTGCCGATCTGGCCAGGACAGTGGCCAGAGCAGACACCACTGTTTCTGCATCATGACAAGGAAAGACACCGAGTGCTGCAACAGCTCAGGCCAGCCTGCTTCCCCTCTGGTGTGACAGGGATGACGAACCTGCCTGTCCCCTGCAGTGTGAGGGTCGGGGTGGCATACACAGCCTGTCTCAGTAAAACGGTCGGTGAGAAAAATGAGACCACGTGAACTCCTGGTACTTGAGAATCCACTTCATGGTAGAACTTCTCTCGGGAAAGCTGTGCACTTGGCCTAAGCAGGAAGTCCAGTCCCCTCAGAGCAGTGAAGAAAACCAGCCAGCAGAGAGGTCTAGTGGCCCGCATCCCATGGCACAACCAGGGGGTTCTGGCACCTGACCTGACAGAGCCCCCAGGGCAGGAGGCCCTCTGTGGTCCCACAGTGTTGAAACACTTACCTGTTCCCTTCCCACAGCTACTAGCTGTCTTTTATTTCCTGTGTTTTCTTTCCCATCCCGGAGGGAGGTCTCATTTGTGGGGCGAACACAGTAAGGCCTGGAGGCTTTGTCAGGGACAAGAAAGGCTGGATTAGGGGCGCCTGGGTGGCTCGGTCCGTTAGGTGGTCGACTCTTGGTTTTGGGTCAGGTCATGATCTCCGGGTTCGTGAGTTCAGGCCCTGCGTTGGGGTCAGTGCAGACAGTATGGAGCCTGCTTGGGATTCTCTCTCCCTCCTTCTCTGCCCCTCCCCTGCTCTCTCTCTCTTAAAATCAGTAAATAAATAAAAAAAGAAAAGAAAGTAAAGAAAAGAAAAGAAAAGAAAAGAAAAGAAAAGAAAAGAAAAGAAAAGAAAAGAAAAGAAAAGAAGAAAGAAAAGGAAAGGAAAGGAAAGGAAAGGAAAGAAAGGAAAGGAAAGGAAAGGAAAGGAAAGGAAAGGAAAGGAAAGGAAAGGAAAGGAAAGGAAAGGAAAGGAAAGGAAAGGAGAAAAGAGAAAAGAGAAAAGAAAAGAAAAGAAAAGAAAAGAAAAGAAAAGAAAAGAAAAGAAAAGAAAAGAAAAGAAAAGAAAAGAAAAGAAAAGAAAAGAAAAGAAAAGCTGGATTAAAACTCCTGGATAGGGTTTGCCCAGCACAGGCGAGCGATGAGGACAAACCTGACGACATTCCACTTTCTTTCAGCATCTTGGGGTCAGTTTGGATGTAAGAGACAGACCCAGTCCTGTAGCTCAGGGATCAGGGGCATCCGGCTCCAGAAAACAGAGCAGCGGCCCCAGCAGTTACAGATGGAGCTGGCCTGAGGGGCTGTGGCTCCTGTGTGGTACCTGGCTCCTGTGTGGTTCCTCCCTCGGATAAGGGTTTATATCTACCCCCTCCACTCCCCCTACCCTGTGCCTCTCCCTCTCTGCTAAAGGAGACTGGCTTTTGTCCAGACAGCAAAGAGGGAGAGAAAAATATAATCACTTCTCTAAAGGAGAGGGGAAAGGGGTTCCCACGATTCTAATTGGTTGATTTGGGCCACGTGATCAGGGACCTGGGGGGAGGGGAGGGGGTCTGGTGATTCTGATTGGTCGGTTTGGTTCAGAAGCAGGTGATTCTCATGCAAGGTCTGGCCTGCACTACCTGTGTGGAGGAGGGGGAAATATTTCACCTCATTCAGAAGAAAGCGCCAAGCCTGGGGACCCTCCCTTGGAGTTGCTGACTATGGGGTGGGTGGCTCTGGTCACTGGATAGATCCCATGTCCAGGCAAGAGTGCCCTTTGAACTTGTCGCCCGTTGCCAAACCAGCCAGGCCCGGGCAATGCTCTGCTTCATTCCCCACCCATTGTCACCCCCTTTGAGGGCTCGCATCACTCAAGGGGACACATGAGCTCTGCTGATGTTCAGTCCCCTGGTTTTTATTGTTGTTAATTCTGTCCTTTGCTGCGATCATGCAATTCTGCTTTGGAAATCATTTTAGGCAATACTGGTCTCATGAGTGTTAGAAGTGACTCTGTATTTTGGCCTGGGGGTGTGTTTCCAGGCTGTGTGAGTTCACTCGTGTTTTATGGGCCCGGCAGGAGGGTCTGGCCCTTCACCTGTGTCACAAATGTATGTGCGCGTACAGTATTGCACACGCACGCAGTATCACAGCCTCTCCAAGTGCCAGAGACATCTGTTTACGCTGTGCCTTGTTCTCCATATACCCCCACACCTGTCTGATTTGGGCCAACGAAGGCCGATGTGCAAATGAGCTGACATGCCACTCTGCCTGCAGGGCACAGACACGCTTCGTGCTTCCCCCGGGTATGGGGGCCCCAGGAGATGCTGTACGTCATTACCTATCAACACTGCATCCGATCAATTTCTCCGGGAATATGACAGGCTCCTTCTTCCCCTCCAGCTGCAGCCAGTGCTGGGGCCCATCCTGGGTTGGAGACGTTCTGCTCCCCTTGGAAATCTCGAGCTTTAATGACTGGTTAACATATCGACTGCCCCCACAAGCCCTAAGGCATCTCCTGCTAAAGGTCAGCCTGCAGCCAGTGTATAATGGCTGCTTCTCCGAGGTAATTAGTTACTTTCCTTCGATTAAAATTGGAAAATGCACAGAGCGGAACATTTGTCTCAGTTAACATCCACTGAGATGCATCTTCAGACCCATAATCGCTCCCCCGAGGTGGGAGGGCTGGCTTGGGGACCTCGGACAACTCGGGTCTGAGGTGGTGGTTTCTCGAAAATCAAGAAAGCACCATCATTCTCACCACGGTGAGCTAATCTTGGCACCGAGATGGCGTGGGACCTTGGAAGGTCTCGGGGAGATGTGTGCAGGCTTCCCAGATGCCAATCAACACCACCCACCCCCACCCACTGCCCTCCCATACTGCCTGCGGCGGCCAAGCCAGGGTCAGGGATGTCCGTATCTGATCACCAGGTGCCTCCTGCCTCCTGAACATGCCAACAACAGAGCTCATTATTCAAACAGATGTTTCTGTTTCCTTCAGATTGCTATCCCGAAGGGAATCGGGCTTTCTCGTTTGCAAAATGAAGACCGTACTTCAGTTTGTGCAAGATGTTAGGTCCCCCAAATACCCAGATCATTGGTAGAGAGGCTGACGGCTCAGGGCAAGAGGTTGGATGCGAAAATGGTCAGTCTGCAGTCAGCGAACATTCTGTATTCTCGTGATGGGCCTCCGGCCCTTTATCTCTATCTCTTGAATATTCAGAATTCCGGAGAGCCTCACTCTGGAAGAGTCCCCCACCCCCTAGCCCCCCACAGGCAGGTTATACACCTGTGTCTACAACACAGCTCTGGGGGCCCATCCTGAGGGGCGTAAGACCCCGTCCACGGGCTCCTCTCTGCCCTCTTGTTAGATACGTCTTGTGTTTACTCCCACACCCTCAGTGGCTGTCCTCTGTTTATAAATAATTTGTGTTGATCACTTAAAAGTCATAAGAGCACACAAAAATAACACGAAGGAAGTAAAAGTCTCCTGAGTCCCTGTTGGCCTGGTCTAACCTGTGGCAAATGGTGACTCGACGTTTTTATTCAAATCCTTCGACTTACTATTTCTTTCCACTTCTCTCCACCATTTCTTTGAGGGATGGGCTGGACAGCGTATTCATTTAGGAGTCTCTCCAAGTCAAGACCCTTTACAAAAATTGTTGCACACTCGTTGCTCTGTGGCTATATAATAACTTAGCAACCTTTGCCCCAGTGACGAACATCCACTTAGTTTCTAGTTCTTTTTGTTTTGGGGGGGTGGGGGGTTTTACTGGCCAGGCAGCAGTGCTACAATGTGCTTGATGTATGTACCTATCCTCATGCACCAGCTCAGTCTTTAACTCCTAGAGAACTCTGGCTTCTAGGCACTGATAAGGAACGCAAGTGGTTGTTTGCAGAGCCTATCTCTGGGGAAAGCAAACGCTGTTTTCAGCTCCACTGCCACCTTGTCCTGGAAGAGAGTTTGTTCCCATTGCACAGAAGACACCTTAGGCCTGGGGTAATCTTCTCAGGTGTGTGAGGCTCTCAGCTCCCATCCCATTTACTCTTGGCTCCCCAGCCCATATCAGCCGTACCTCTCGCGGTTTGCTGAGGTCCCCAGGAATGAGTGACTGACTCTCTATGTTGGAGAACAGTCTGTAGAAGTGTGTCTAGGTCCCTCCTGGATGCCCAGCCTCTGTTTACCTCTGCAAGTAGACCTCTCCCCATTCCTGTTTAGCTTCACAACATCAAGCAGATAGCCTTCCAGGGCCAGGAGGAGGCAGGGTTCCTGGGTCCAGACATTGATATAGCGGACAGGCAGAAGGGGGTCATAATTTCATGGTGTGGCCTCCAGTGTAAGCATTAGGAATTCCGGTGGGGATTGGAGAAAGCTGGTTTCAACCGGTTAAATTATGCACAACGTCTGTCTCCATTCTTGTAAAGAAATTTAGGTAGAGGGTTCTGATTTCAGAGCACACGCAGGAGGGCCAAGTCCTTTGGGGTTTGGGGGGAAAGTGACATTTAGATACGACCAGGACAGGTCTTAAGTGCTGGCAGAATGGAATCCCTAGATAGAGCCTACACATCAGAAGTCAGGAAGGTAGGAAAGAGATTTTGGACTGGGATGGGGGTCCAGACTCTGGACACCCTGGTAGGCAGGGGGTCAGGTTCTGAGCAAGGGTTGCAGGAAATTCCAAGGCTATTTGGAATATGTTGAAGAAAACCTGGACATTCCCAGGAGTTCTCGCTGCTCCCAGCTTTGCCTCCTTCGGGACACGCTTTCCCTGTGATCCCACACCTGCTGGAATCAGAGAGAGCCGCTCTAAGGGGTCAGGGCAAGTACTTCCCGGCCATTGAGAAGCACATGCATTCACAGAAGGGCCACGGACAGCTTCAAGTTCGGGCAGGAAATGCGGCGTGTGACAAAGTTTGGGCAGGAATGTTGTTTTCTACTTTAAGATGCCTGAAAGGCGTTTTAACACTAACCTCCCATGTAGCTTTCCTGTGGATGATATATAACTCCATTTACCGCTGTAATCTGGGTAGCAAAATGAATACTCCATCGTTGTACTATGAATAGTAAATTAACCCAGATAAAAGTGTTCTCCAGCCAATCAAAACCATTAAGTAGCTAGGAGACTCAGATTAGTGAGCACATTCCAAAGGCAATTATAATGAATAACTAAAGAATATTCACTTTAATATGCCCTCACTTCAAGAGGGCAGATGGCTTCAGAAGCTTTCTGGTCTCTCCAAAGAAAATGAGGGTAGGTGGGAAGAAAGCTGAAGAAATTTCATAAAAAGGACATATTTATTGATCTATGTGGGGCCGTTTAGAATCGGTAATGGGTTCTTAGGGCGACTTGGGTGTCTTAGCCATCAGCAGGATCATTAAAGGAAACAAAGAACCAAGAAATTTTCCCTGCTCACCACCTTTTACAGCCAGGTCAGACCCAGAGGCTGTGCCTGAATCTCAGTGTGGCAAAGTTCTCAGTCTCTTGTGAAGAAATACCATTTTCATGTTTTAAATGTAAGTGTAATGCATGCTAATTGCAGACAGTATGGAACACTCACCAAAAAACGTGAAACGATACCAAAACCGATCCATAATCCTGTCACCCAGAGACAGCCATTATTAACATTTTGGGGTAACTAGGTTTATAAGTGTTTCTGGGTATGTACATTATATGTTTGGATAGTCGTAAATTATTCTGTTCACTTAAGAATGATGGCTTTAATATTTTGGTAAAAACGATACAACTTATTATATAAAATTCAAGCCATACAGAAAAATGCAAAGAAAGGTTTTAAAAACTTTCACCTGGGGGCACCAGCGTGGCTCGGTGGGTTGATCACTCAACTCTTGGTTTCGTCTCGGGTCATGATCTCGTGGCTTCACTAGTTCGAGCCCTGCCGATGGGCTCTGTGCTGCCAGCCCGGATCCTGCTTGGGATTCTGTCTCTCCATCTCTCTGCCTCGTCCCTGATCCTGGCTCCCCTTCTCAAAATAAATAAATAAACTTAAAAAAACCAAACTTGCCCCTGAACTCTCCCCCAGGGAAGTTAACCATCCTGCATCTTCCTTCAGCTTATGGGCTAATTATGTGCTCTCTCAGAGAGAGAACAATTACCTTCTGCAAAAAATGGATGATTGTAGGCTATTTTCATGCAAAAATGGAAATTTTTTTTTTTTTTTTTTGTAATTTCAGGTAAGGAAATAAACAAACCAGAAGGACAAAACACAAGGCTGAAGGACTGTGGCACTACTGGAAACTGTTTCCAGGGGCCACACTGGTTCTTTTAAGAGATTCCGCCCATTCTCTCTCCTGGCTTTCTCTTCTTTGTGCTGAGACATGTCAGCTCATCGCATCTTCCAAGGCAGCAACAGGGCTCCGTGTAAGGCCCTCGGCCGCACATCCTGCTTTTCCTGACTTCCAGCAGATTCTCTAAGACTGGTGGCTCAATCCCAGACACAACAATGGCCGGATACTGAGAAGTGTTCAACCCGTGGCCATGGTGACCCTCGGCTGTCTAGCCAGTCACTAAAGGGACATTCTTACATGTACCACCAACCCGCATCTTCAGGTGCTAGGGAAAGATGAACAAACACAAACACCAAACAAAGCAAAGCTTCCAAGACCTAAGCAGTGATATCAGTGAATTAAGTGGCTTATGTGGGATAAACCAATAAACCTGAGCATCCAGAGCGGACACTGAAAACCCCCAGCCTAGTCTTGCCAGATGGGAATTGGGGTCCATGTGGGCATATCATCAGATTTGTCAGGAGGAACCAAAAATCTAAATGTTTTTAAATTTTTTGGGTAATGTTTATTTTATTTGTTTCAAGGGGGGAGGTGATTGAGTTGGGGAGGGAGAGAGAGGGAGAGAGTATCCCAAGCAGACCCCGTATTGTCGGCACAGAGGCTGATTCCGGCTCGAACTCACAAACTGTGAGACGGTGACCTGAGCCAAAACCAAGAGTCGGGCACTGAACCGACTGAGCCGCTCAGGCGCCCCCACAGGGACCTAAATTTTTAACTGAAATCTCCTTACTTACATATATTGAGGGTAAGTTAGAAAATCGAAAACACCGCGCAAAGCAAACAAAACTCACTGATGGGTCAGCCGGATTTCTTTTGCTGTTCTGACACAATTTAGTACAATTCAGGACACCAGTTCAAGAATATCAAGTGAGCAGCAGACAATTTTTAGTGAAAGTATGACCCAGACAATATCTGGCACATATTTATACCAAAAGATATTCATTGTTGTTTGTTTTTCTGTGTTTTATCTGAGATTCAAGTTTACCTGGATATCTTGTCTTTGCTGGTGGGTTTTGGTGGATGATTTCCACCCCCCCTCATGGGGACCCCCGTCTTAGGAAGTCTGTGAGCTTTCTCTGTCTTCCCTGCCTCTGTCCAGATTTCAAAGTATTTGGCAGCTAAGTGTCATGTTTTTGTTTTGGTCCGTTTCCTTTTTCATTGATAATGTAGCTGTTTTTCTCTTACTATTATTTTTTTTTAATTTTCTTTTTGTTTCCAGTAGGTTTGGAGTAAATTGTGGGGTAAGAATGTATTGTTTTATGCCATTGATGAGCAGTCTCTACAGTCTGCTTTTTAATTTAACATTATATCATATATATCTCCCCATCATGAAATATTCCTATTTAAATTTTTTAATGTTTATTTATTTTTGAGAGAGAGACGGAGAGAGAGCATGATCAGGGGAGGGGCAGAGAGACAGGGAGACACAGAATCCAAAGCAGGCTCCAGGCTCTGAGCTGTCAGCACAGAGCCCGACGCAGGGCTCGAACTGACAAACTGTGAGATCATGACCTGAGCCGAAGTCAGACGCTCAACTGACGGAGCCACCCAGGTGCCCCAACATTTCCTCATTATGAAATATTTTTAAAACACATTCACTCGTATGAATTTCCCAAACCTGTCTTAGGTGAAGTTCAGTTACATTTAATGCTCAGAAAACCTGTGTACAGATATTGGAGCTAGAAGCAGAACTGTGTGGGAGAAAGAGTCGATTCTCCTGCTTGTTCCTAATGGGGCTGGGAGAACAGGAGAACCGTCCACGGTGGGTCGGCTCTGACTGTCCTTAGCAGCCACTACAAATGATGGTTCCTCCCACAGCCCTGGTCCCAGATTTCCAGTGGCCTTCCTTAGCTTTACCTTACACAAGTCGGGTGAAGGATTTCTTTTTCTCCCCTAAATCATCTGGGGACCTCTTCTTATTAACTGTTGGTTTCTAATGTGCAAGGCAATCCTACAAACTGGGTTTGATTTGATTAAGAAAAGTGCTTTTTCAAGATATTATTTTTTGTGGTGGGGATGATTCTCGTGTAATTAGGCCACACTGTGGAGACACAACTTGATACATTGGCTTATTTGGGTTTTGACAATATGAATAAAAGTCCTAGGCTTTTGCCAAACAAGCTTCTGAGGAATGTTGGCATTCCACTTGGTATCTGCTGGGATCTGAAGTTGTGTGCGCGGGACAAGGGCAAATGCACAGCTAGGGGAGGAAGGGGCTGCCGTGTCCTGTCCGCGTAATTCACCTGGGGGGAGGTCGCGCTGGCTCGCAGAAATGGTAAGGGCACCGTTGGGACCGCATACTGCTTCCCAGGATAACCACATTCCATGAAGAAGGTGGATGGCATCTACCCTGATGGCACAAAACACCGAGATAATTCCATTCTACTTCCTGTTTTTTTCTCCAGATCCACTCCACTGTGGCACAGTGAGTCACGATCGTTCTCGGTTTTAGAGCTGGTGTTTTTAATTTTGTTGGCGGCTTCAAATGCCACTTTTATGAAGTTGAGAATCCTGTTATGTAGAAAGTATGAGGCACTTTGGGTGACATGTTGGGCCTCCACAAACTAGCTTTCTTCTTCTTCAGATACAGGACTGGATTGGCCTGTGGGTGTCTGTCTCGTGTGGGAGGCGTCCACCGGCCAGCGCTCTTGCACTCTTCCACCCAGTGCTTGCTGGCCGGCTCAGAGGGTCCATCCATCCTTGTTTTGGCAATGAGTGCCTTAGTCTGGCCATTTTTGCTAGGGTAGTAAGAGAGAAAGAAAAAGAAATGGAGAGGAGAAGAAGAAAGGCAGAAGGACAGAGGAAGCAGGGGAGGAGGGAGGGAGCGGAAGAGGGAGAACATTAGGAAAGATCAATGCTCCAGGATCACTCCACATGCAGAAGGACCACGGGTGTCAGGGTGAGCTTGAGGGCAGGTACTCAGAACGTCATCTGAACTTTAAAGTGTCATCCCCAAAAAGAGAAATCAAATATTCAGTGGCTCCAAAATGCTCATCTATCCAATCACGAGTTGCACCTAGCACGCCTCTCCACCTGGAGGCATGGACACAAAAAGGGCTCCATTTGTAGAGCATCTCCTGGAGAGAAAGCTGTGATAAGAAGAAAAGGGAAAACACCCGAGTCTCCTGTGCCCCGCACACCCACAGCCCAGGAGCCAAGGAGAGGCTGACCCTGGTGTCTTTCTTGCCGGCCGGACAGGACTTGATTCTCAGATGTGATTGAGTTAGTGGGGCTGTTGGCAAAAGCTTGTTTTGACTGGTAAACGATGCAAGTTTGGGATAGAAGTCGGTGACCGAGGAGGACGGTGGAATGTTGAGGTGTCCTCCTCACTATCACACGTCTGAACCACGGCTACTTCTAATTCTCCTGCCAGCACGCTTCTTATTATTTTTGCCAACCTCTTATTTCCAAACCCTGGTTTTGCTTCATTTAACCCTCTTTTCCTGGACCTTTTAGACAAGGCACCCCGTTGGTGAAAAAACAGACAAACAAAACATCTAAGACACCACTTGGGACTATGTGGCAGCAAACACACTTTGGGGAGGCCTTGTCCTACAGAAGAGATGCTCCAGCGTGTGCAGAGACCATCAACGAGAAAGTTAGAGCAAATGAAAACTTTGTTCACCTTTAAAACAATTGAAAAGAGAGAGGGTGCATTTGAGCTGAGATTTTGAGACAGAAACAAAAGCCTCAGGTATCGACCGCCAGACAGCCTCTGTCCATCCTTCCCTTAGGATGCAGGGCAGGAAATCTGTCAGCCTTGGAGCCACCTCTGTCGGCTTTGGACTCCCCCTTGCTTTTCGATGCTCCCTGTTTCCTGTAACAAGCCCCTCAGTTGTACACGGTGCCTGTCTGACTCTGCTCCTGCCAATGTGGGAACCAGGCCCACCCAGTCTGGGCATCATCCCACTTATTCTGAGGAGCCGTCAGAAGAGCACTGTTTCTCAGCCGTCGGGCGTTTTGACAGTAGGGCCTCAGTAGGCCTGTCTGCATGTCGCAGGGATCCCTGCCCGCTGGGAGATCATACCCTTTGGTACCTGGGAGGAGACCTCTACTCTTTCTGACTCCAGTCTTTTCTCAAAGAAGCTTCCCCGACCCGACACGTAAAAGGCGGAGCTCGGACGCATCTGCCAAGCTCCCCACCATGCTGTCTTCTGGCCTTGCTTCCCACTGACAAGACCCGTCCTTTGTTATACTGCGACCCTGGTGTCCTTAGGAAGGAGAGCCTTCCCTGGGACCCAGCCGAGACCCCAAGCTGCTCAGCGGGAGCAAAGGCAGGCAGTGATATCTCCTCATTGATCCCAGGCCTTAAGACCCAATGAAAGGACTGCCTACCTGTGCCAGCTGAACTTCAGAATTGTTATGGACCAGGGACTCATGATAACCTCCTTCCTTTCTTTTGGGACAGAAATGTTTGTGTTTTGTTGGTTTGTTTGTTTTCTCTGTGTGTGTGTGTGTGTGTGTGTGTGTGTGTGTGTGTGTGTGTGTGTGTGTGTGTTTTGTGTGTGTGTTTTCTGGTTATCACATGCCCGTGTTGGTTGTATGCTTAATTCATAGGTCTTCATTCATAGGTCTTCAGATTGAAAGTGGAATCGAGGGCCAGTGCACACAAGGAGACTCATTCACACCTGGACCTAATTTGGATAAAAATATCCTGAACTTTGAGCTGATGTTACAAGGGTTGGGTCTTTAAGAGGGAGGATTCTTGGGGTAGGGTGAGGGTATTTTTCATGCAGGATGAAAGTGAATAATAGGAGGCCAGCAGACAGGCTGTGGCAGTCTAACATATGTTCATAAATTCTCTTTTAAGCCCTTCAAAAGGTGGACCTCCATTCCCTTTTCCTTAAGCATACGCCAGACGTACTGAATGGTTTTGAAAAATACAAGAAGGTGAAAGTGATGGTGAGTCAAAAACACTCTAAAGAGCAGATATTGTAGTTCCAATGGTGTTGTGATCAGGGGATAATCGATGGAAGGGGCAACAGGCCATTAGATGCTAGAATTCTATGAGTGGAAGAGATGAACATAAGAGAAGAGAAACAAAAATAATATAAAATCAGGGAGGGGGCAAGACATTAAAGACTCATAAATATGGAGAACAAACTGAGGGTCACTGGAGGGGTTGTGGGAGGGGGAATGGGCTAAATGGGTAAGGGGAACTCAGGAATCTACTCCCGAAATCATTGTTGCACTGCATGCTAACTAATGTGGAGGTAAACTTTAAAAATTAAAAATAAATAAAATAAAAAAAGAAGCTAGAATTGTACACCTATCAAAATTATCAATTAAATTTGAGAGTGGACTCAAGATATCTTCAGACGTGCAAAGACTCAGAACATTTGATTCTATTCATTCTTCATTAGGAAGTAATCTGAAGGTGTATTCCAGCAAAACAAGAAGAGAAAAAAATAAAGAAAAATTATAGTTAATAATAGCCAACATTAACAGTGTTTATTTTTGTGCCAGACACTGTTATGGGTTATTTTCACATATTATTACATATTAACCACACAACAAACTTATAAAGTATATACAATTACGATTATTATCTTCTAGAGGAGGAAATAGGGTTATAAAGAAGCCAAATAACTCATCCAACATCCAAGTTACACAGTTGGTAAGTGGAACAAGTAAAGTCTAACCCAAGGCCGTCTGGCTCAAGAGTCCAGGCTTTTCAATGCTCCCTAAATTCCCAGATAGCCATATTACCATGAAACCATGGAAACAAACGGGGACCTTAGCAGAGTAAAATCACAGGAAGGAAGCTATGAAGCAGACCTACTGAGTCACCACCTAAATGAGGCAGGAAAAGAGAAGGCTCCAGTAAGTGACCTCTAAGAGTTTAACAGGAAGATATCATAAGTGGCATGATTTGAGAACACTGAAAGAGTGCAATAAAACAAAGAAGTGTAATTAGAAAATGAGAAACAAGAAAAGGAGAACGAGAAAATATCCATAAGATGGTCTTAGTATGAATGAGACAAGTGAAACATGGTGTGGTTTAAAGCACTGATGGAACACAAAGAAAAAGGATCCATTTCACCTTGATCCTAGAGATGTCCTCATTCAGCAGGTCCAAGGACTCCAGGAACAGAGTAGTAATTCTAATGTTTGCATATTATTTAATAATCCCAATAATTTAAACCATTTATTAGTTTTTAAGTTTTAGAATCAACCTTAAACAATGGAAAGAGACTTGATTGCAGAGCATGATACCAGTGTTAACAACAATGACAAACAGAAGTCCAAAGCTGATGGGAAACCGAGAAAAAGTGCAGCAAGGTTGAGGAAGACATTTATCTTACAATGTAAGGAATGAAAAATGATAGTACAGGTAAGGGAAATAGGTCTCTATTTTAAAATTACATCTTGTGGGGTACCTGAGTGGCTCGGTGAGTTCAGAATCCAACTCTTGATTTTGGCTCAGATTATGATCTCACTGTTCATAAGACTAAGATGAGCATTAGGTTCTGCACTGACAGAATTCTCAGAATTCTCTCTCTCTGCCCCTATCCTGCTTGAGCGTATGCTCTCTCTCTCTCTCTCTCTCTCTCTCTCTCTCTCTCTCTCTCAAATAACATATATTCATTCACACATACATACATACATACATACATACATACATACATACATACATATATACATACATAAAATTATATCTTGTGATGGTTAATTACATGTTTTAACTGGGCTAAACCACAGGGTACCCAGATATATGGTTAAACATTATTTCTAGTGAGTCTGTGAGGACATTTCTTAGTACAGTGAACATCTGTATATCAGGAGACTAAGCAAAACATATTGCCTTGACAAACCCTGGGTGGCCTCAACTAATCGGTTGGAGACCTGAATGGAACAAAAGACAGAGTAAGAGAGAATCCACTGTTGTGTATCTGAGTGTCTTCAAGCTGCGATATTGGTCTCCTGACTTCAGACTCAGACTTGGAGTGGAACATACATCATCAGCTCTCCTGATTCTTAGGCTTTTGGAGTCTGCCTGGAACTAAACTACTGGATCTCCTGGGTCTGCCCTTCTCAGCCTCCATAATCCTGTGAACCAATTCCTATTGATACTGAGTCTCTGGAGAATCCTAACTGGTACATATATGTAACTTCATCCATTATGTCTTTTTGCCCTCAGATCCAGTTCCTGCACTTCTCCCACAGACTGTGTTTCCTGGTTCCTTGCAACCTGGCTTCCAGAGGGGTTTGACCAATGGGTGTTTGATGGGAGAAAGGGAGGAAGGTATAAGCCCAGAGGTTTTTCTCTCTCCCACTCCACTTGCTACCAGTGATTTTATCTCCTCCAAATTCTAGCTTCTTTCCAAGAGCCTCTTCTCCCATGTTCTCAGTTCCTGCTAGGTATGGTTCTGAGTTTCTCTAGCCCTGGGGGTAGAAACAGCTTTCTGATGATACTAATTCCTGATTGCTTCGCCATCCTTTGTTTGGCTTCTGGGATTTCCCATCACGTGTGTAACTCTTTAAAGTACCGATAGTGACTCACCGGCTGGCTGGACCTGACTGAAACAGTATAAAGATAGAAGTTCAGGAATATATGGGAAGGTGAGGAGAGAGAAGACAGGTGGCTTAAGTGACCTATACTTCATCTTCACATAGGAAGTCAGTAGACGGTGCTTAAAACTGACAAATCAATAAGCAGCAGTATGCTATATTACTTATATTCATGAAGATACCTAAGAAAAGAATATAAACCTGGAACAGGTAAAAGTGTTGCCTCAAATAATGGAGGCAGTAAAGAGACCTGTGGTTGCCAGGAACTCAGGGGGGAAGGGACAGATGAATAATAGATGAAGCACAGGGAATATTTACGGCAGTGAAACATCATGTAAGACAGTGAAATGCTTTGAATCATGGCATTGTGCATTTCTCAAAAATCACAGAACTGCACACCACAGTGAATGCTAAGGTAAACTTGGGACTTTCATTAATAATAGTTTCCATTTTGGCTCACCCGTTGTAACAAATGCACTACACTGACACAAGAAGTTTACAATAGGGAGCACTATGTTTTGGGGGGTAAAAGGGAGAACAGGGGAACTCTGCACTTTCCAGTCTTCTTCTGTAAACCAAAAGCTGTTTTAAAAAATAAACTCCCTTAATGAAAGGAAGGCAGAGAGACAGAAGAGGAGGGAAGGAAAGAGGGAGAAAGGGAGCTACTTAAAAGTCATGGAGGAAACTTAAATGTGGATTACTAAGTGAAGGGATCCAATCCAAAACGCCATATGCTTTACGTTTCCAACTATGATAACATTCTGGAAAAACAAAACAAAACAAAACGACAACAACAATGACAACAACAACGACAAGAACAACAACAACAAAAACACCTTCAGAGACAGTAAAAAGACCAGTGGCTATGAGGGTTTAGGGGGAGAGAGGAAGTGGTAATAGGTGGAGCACAGGGCACTTTAGGGTGGTGTAACTATTCTGTATGATACTGCAATAGTAGGTACGTACCATTTTACATTTCTCAAAACTTATGAATCTATATAACACAAAATAAACCCTAACTGTTAATGATAATGTGTCTAATGATAATATGTCAATCAATAATGGCTCATCCACCACTTATAATTAATGTATCCACATTAGTGCAAGGTACTATAGAAACGAGTGGGGGTGAGGAAACTGGATTTTTTGTGTAATTTGTCTCTAAATCTAAAATTGTTCATACAAAATGGTCCGTTTAAAAAAACCCTGATTTAAAAAAAAAAGAAAAAAGAATACAAAAGAAAGTGTTGCCTCTGGGGAAGAGGTGTTCGTGGGGGAAACAACTTTTGTTTTTTTTATTGCAAGTCCTGATCTGCAATTTGGATGTTATGGGTATTTTTTTTAACTATTTCTATACAATACCTGGATTGAAATTTCCCAAATAAAAAAAAAATCTGTATACCTGCCAGCATAGATAACATGAAAAAGACCATATTAGCAAGTGTTGGCAAGGCTATCAAGAATTCAGAGCTCACAGACACTATGCAGGCACTACTATAGAAAGAAGTTCATGTAAATTGGTATAACCATTTTGGAAACAGTTTGGAGGAATCTTACCAAAGCTGATAAGGTGGATGACATGCGACCCAGCAAATTCCCACCTAGATAAATAAATACTATTCTAAAACATGTTCACCAAACGACATGTCCTATAATGTTCACTGAAGCTTTATGCATAATTACCCTAAGGCATAACCTACCTAAATGTCCACCAAGCGTTGCGGAAATATTGTAAACTATTCATATAAGGAAATTCTATACACCAATGAGCATAAAGGATCTATACACACAATAACATGAATATCACTAACATAAGTTTGAGTGAAAGAAGCTAGGTGTAGGACACATAATTCCATTTCTATATAGTCCAAAAACAAGCAAAGTTGTATATTCTGTAAGAAGTCAGAATAATTGCTGTCCCAAAGGAGAGATAGACCGTGACTGAAAGAGGCACAGGTGGTCTCTTGGGGTACTGGTACCTTGTTTAATGAGTGCAGGTTCCACAAGTATATTGAACTTAACTTCATCAAGCTGTGCTCAGAATACTTTTAATAATACATGTCCTTTTTGGATGCCTGGGTGGCTCAGTCGTTAAGTGTCCAACTTTGGCTACGTTCATGTTCTCACGGTTTCTGAGTTCGAGCCCCACATCAGGTTGTGTGCTGACAGCTCAGAGCCTGGAGCCTGCTTCGATCCTGTGGCTTCCTATCTGGCCCTCTCCTGCTCACACGGTGTCTCTCTCTCAAAAATAAACAAACATGAAAAAAATAATATATGTCCTTTTGAATGTATACTATACTTCTGTAATCTTATTTTAATCTGAGTGCAGACCCGTAAATCACACCCTTTTTTTCTGTACTGTCTCTACTAAACATTTAAAGAAAATGTACTTTAAAACATCCTAGAAGAGAGAAATATATATATGTATATATATATGTGTATATATATATATATATATATATGTATATATATGTATATATACATATACGTATATGTATATGTGTATATATGTATGTATATATACATATGTGTATATGTATATGTGTATATGTATATAGACATATATGTATATATGTATATTTGTATATGTATATAATATATATATATATATATATATATATATATATATATATATATATTTATATATATACACATACACATACACATATATATATACATACACATTTTACATAACTTTTTTCAATAGTTGGAAGAATCTAAACATTAACATTTCTATGAATACCTTTCAAAGTAAGAGAAGTTCAGTTTTGAGTCCCCTAGAATATTTATTCAAATTTGTTTGAGAGCCATACTGTCCCATCTTGTTCTGAGCACTGCTTTCCTTTTGGGCTCTGGATATGTCCCGCATGTTATAAATTTCAGTGTAAGGTGACATTGCCAAGACAAGGGAGTGCTGACCAGAAGTCATTGTTCTTGCAAAATCTGCAGCCAGGCTCAGTTTTGATCTTCTTACCACCAGATAAATTCCATCTAGGGAAATTCTTTTATTGTTAATTTCAGCTACTGTAACTTTGACTTGCTCACCAACCTAGAATATGTTGTTATTCCTTCTGCAGGTGGGAGTGGAATCAGAGCTAAGTCACAGGCATTAGACCCAAATCTAAAGATGAGTGTGTCCATGCTTCAACTGTGAGGCTATCTTTTCCCTATGGTAACAATGCTCTGCTATTTCAAATCTAACTACTGCACTTACTGGTCTCCTTTAACACAGGAAGTACAAAACTCACACATATTGCTTCAAATTTAGTTTCATACATGTAAACTCACACGGATTTAAAGCAAACATTACCAAGCTTACCCAAAATGAAAATTTCGTGTTGACATTTGGCAAGTTCGTGATAGGTAACTCTTATTATTTGTATAAATTCTCAGATAGTTTAATATACATAACAATATGTTTTAAATATATTTCAGAACAAAGGGCAAAAATACGCCAAATATCTAAGGAAGTCTAGAAAACCTCCAACAGTGAAAACTACCTAATAAATCAACTTAACCTCACCACCTGCTGTCCTTTCTTCAACTAAACCCACTCATACATTACCTTCTCATCATTTGTCTT
The DNA here is from genome assembly GCF_046562875.1 of Panthera onca. NCBI lineage: Eukaryota > Metazoa > Chordata > Mammalia > Carnivora > Felidae > Panthera > Panthera onca. The sequence goes on along the minus strand of NC_138358.1, from coordinate 13,190,063 downwards.
TTGGCTTTCTCAGACCACACTCTATTTTCAGGTTGTTAAACTCACAAGTACCTCTCAGCATATATATTTATTTTCAGCCCACATGCCTCCAGTTAATAGCATTTGTGAAGCATTTTCTATGTTTTCACCCACTAACATCCTTTTTTAATCCTTTCAGTAGTCCAATAGTTTATTTTACTAACCACATCTGATTCTTCAGGAAGCTAAAGCACAGAGTATTTCTGTAACTTACGTACAGTTCTAATGGTTTCCAGTGGTCAATCTTTCATTCCACCGCAGGCAATGTGATCCACAGTTAGTACGCTGCTGCCTCCAAATATGGATAGGAACTCAGACACAAAGACAAATCCAGGGCACATAATACTATGAATCCTGCACTTGCTAGCACTCTACATCTACCCGCTAGGCTGTAATGAAAATTCTGGCTTTACTTTATTCTCTAGGACAGCCTTTACTGCTGCTACTCTTATGCAGCACACTTATGTTCTTTTATAATATAAACATACGTGAGTGTTAGGCTTTCCATCACTACTAGAAGGGGGTTATAGTCAGGACTCAAAATGAACTTTGATGCAGTTTTAAAGTCTTTATTGTGGCAAACTGGGTAATGGTTTGGACTCTGGCATGAAGCATTGTCTCAGGGATTCACTAGATCATCAGACTTGATATTGACATACTGTTGACTCCCAAAATAGCATAAAAACCATATCTCCAGGCTTCCAGGGTGTTGCCGTTAACAAAAGAAATAAAAATTTCTCACATTGCTTTGCGATTCACATGCAAACATAAGATTCCATTTCAAAACTTTCCAACATCATTAGAAGAGCCAGACACTGCACATTCTCTAACACGTATTTACAGTTAATACATTAAAAAGAAAAGTACAAGCAGATTGTAAATCTTAATCATATGTGCACATTAAACTGTCCCAGAACACAATTCAGTTCCATGACAAACAACTGAGTTCTAATTCCCATAAGACATGACAAACTACCAAAAATATTTTAAACACACCAATAAAGCAAATTTTATATATGTATATATATATGTATGTATATATATACATATACATATATATACATATATATGTATATATATACATATATATACATATATGTGTGTGTGTGGATATATATATATATATATATATATATATATATATATATATATATGTATATATATATACCTCCACTATATAATATATATACCAACTAAATAATATAAATATTATATATATAAATTATATAAGCACTAAAACAACTGATTTTAAGAGCTCCATGGCAATCCTTGGAACACCAAAAAACTATGAGTTCAAAATTGCTCAGATTTCTTTGTATCCAAATATGTTTCATGCATTTTTATTCAACAGTGTTCAGAACAATAGTAGTATTGTTTGCACACAGCAAATCAATATGTGTCAGCCACCGGTTTAAATTATACTGGATCAATTGTTACTCAAATTTGGACAAAACACACAGCACAACAGTGACAGTAAACAACAATGAAGCTTGCTCTCCACAATTATAACATTACTGGTTCTTTAAGGAAAATTAAGTTGCTGGGTGACAAGTAGAAGGGGGATAAAAATGTCATCAGGAATTCAAAAGCTTATTTGAGGTGCCAGTCACCACATATAGGCACTCATGCATAGCAAGGTCATAAACTTCCTCCTTACTTGTGCCATATGAGCTATAAAGGTATGAGAATGAATAAAGACTATGGGATTTATTTCAAAAATCTGTACAACCTAAGCGCAGACTCGTTTTAGAAGACAGTAAATGAATGCCTCACCAGAAAGGCCACCGTGTCAAGTTCCTTTTCACGGTCTGCCCAAAAGGATACATAAAATACTTTCATTTTCCTATTAATATATGAATCAACTATATTAGTTGTGTCTACACATTTTATAAGTTGTAAAACAAAACTTCAGCAAAGTTTTGCTAAAAACTTGGCAAAAACAAAGATTTTTTTTTTTTTACCATCCTGTTTTTTAAACTAGAAATGGCAAAATTTTTTAAGGGACCAGCTAAACAACATATTGAATTTAGGATGGACATTCAGATCCAAACCGAAATCAGATAGCCCAGATAACCCAAAGCATGAATGCAAGTTCAAGTGCAATAAAGTAACAAGGTATAGCAGGGAAAAACTAAGATTCTCAGTTAAGTTCAAATAACTGCATGGTGTCAATGGTTGTGTTTCAAAGCTGTGCTGAGCAAAGTTATCCTCCCAGCTACATCTAATTTCAAAACCCTCTGGGAAGCTACCTCGATAAGCTGTATGTTGAAATTACATTCTAATATGGTCATTGGATTCATTTTTAATTATTATACAATTATATACAATAGGGAAGTTGTACAAATATGTATCTTTTCCTCAGGGGCTACTTAGCTAAAACAGTTAATTTGGGAATGGTGGGGGAGAAAAACCTCTGTATTTGAAATACCATTGGCCATGGAAGCTAGTAATGAAAATTTATATAAGCTTCCTATGAAACGAGTATAATTTAACCCTCTGCATCTTTTAAATAATTATTCACTTTTGTTTACTCATGTGGCAGTATTTGTAACAACACATTATCATTGAGTAGTGAAAAAAAGAATATGAGGCTTACTGGGAAACTGTATATTAGGAAGCTATGCCATTTGAACCCTACAAGCTCAAGAGTCAAAATCACAACTCTCGGGGCGCCTTGGTGGCTCAGTCGGTTAAGCGTCCGACTTCAGCTCAGGTCATGATCTCACGGTCCGTGGGTTCGAGCCCCGCGTCGGGCTCTGTGCTGACAGCTCGGAGCCTGGAGCCTGCTTCAGATTCTGTGTCTCCCTCTCTCTCTGACCCTCCCCCATTCATGCTCTGTCTCTCTCTGTCTCAAAAATAAATAAACATTAAAAGAAAATTAAAAAAAAAAATCACAACTCTCATTATTCCCCTAAAAAGCTGCCAAGCAGAGAGAAACCATAATATGGAAGATTTAATAGGTCATGTTTCAGCCTGGGATGGATGGTTCTATTGCACAATACTTAAACTTGAAAGAATAGTGGTACAAAATCACTCCTTGGCCCTTCTGATATCGCAGTAAAATCTGACTGCGGCACCACTGACTAAACACCATTAAGTCTTGCTGCCACCAATAACTGAGGTCACCTGGATAATCAAGAATTCCATGAGGGCCACAGGATATAAACACTATCATAAAAGTGAAAAGTACTCTGTGTGGCTCTCCTGTTTGATCCCTGTGGTCTTTGATTGTCAAACAAAAGACCAATACCTGCTAACACAACTGTGCATGGACATAAGATAATAAAGGAAAGTCCTGGAGCAAAACTGTTAACCAACTGCCATGATATTTATAAGAGTGATGCATGGTAATGTGGATATTTCCTGTTATCCAACAACAATGACAAACACAAGTGAGGAAAATCTATTTTGCCCAAAGATAACCTCCACCAGTTATTTGGTGCCAAAAAAAAATGTACCACCACTCTGGATCAGTAATACTTCAGAGAAATCCAACGGCTATTATGTATGCAGGTTTAGTCACCACGCTTACCCATACTCATTTACACTATGTGATTTCCATTTTAAAATAAATTATCCTGGAAAGATTCCCAGATCAGTATGTGAGATTGGTACAAGGCCAAGTCATTTCCGAGTGGATTCCATCCATGTCCATAACCAGCACCAGTTTGTTTGTTTGTTTGTTTATTTATTTATTTATGTATTTTTTAATTTATTTATTTTTTTTGAAATTCACTCATTGGTTTTTAATAGAAACCGTGAGGTTTCTCAATGCATTTTCAATTTTACCCACTTATAAAGAATTTCCCAAGTTAATTTTACTAAACAAAACCTTCCGAGGGTCTACCATTTCCTTTAGGAGTCAGTAAACATCAACATTACATTTCAGTATAAAATCTTTAGAAACGTCTGAAGAATGTGTACACAGTTGAATTTTGAATCTTTTGGTTTGTAATCACCGAGCCCATGACATTCAAAGCCATACAAATCCTTACGTTACTAACAGTGATATGCTTGAATTTCTTAGAAATTCTTAGAAAATACCCTTGGTCAAAGCGTTGGAATCCAGTTAAAACTCGGAAAGGTGTGGGATTCAGAATACCCACGATTGCAATTAGTATTGAGAATACCAAGTATTGCAACAACTTTCCACACATATTCGATCTTTCGTCCGGAAAGATTGGCAGTCAAAAAAGGAAAGAAAGAAAGAAAATGAGGCGTGAGGAGCCGGGAGTTGGGTGAACAGCAAGGAAATTCTAGCTTTATTACACAAGCATGGAACCAAATTCGTTTGGAGGGGGTGGGGGTGGAAGTCTGACGACTTCAGACCAATGAGGGAACAAGAGAGCACATGGATCTGCCCCTACAGTCCTGGAGACATCTCAATCTGGGGTTAGGAAGAAAGGGGACCTCCCTTGCGGTCCAGGGGTCTCCTCCCTCCTCAGACCCGGTGCTGGGAGGCAGCAGAAGGCACAGCTGCCCGGGAGTCCCAGAAGGATGCGCCGCATCCCGGGGGCGCGGGCCTGGACCATCTGGTGCTTCTTCGCCCATAAAGTGCACTAGGGGACGCGGTCCCGGCTGTCCCTGGTTCATCCCTCCAGGCACAACCCGTCCCGGGGCTGAGAGGTCGCGCGGCGGTCCACGCCCAGGCACTGGGAAGCGGCGGAGTCTCACCACGGGTTCCAGGTTCACTCCCAGGACTTGGCGCGCCTGGCGCCGCGCTTCTGCCAGGCTGCTCTCGACCCACACGTCGCCCGCTACGCGGATGGTGGGGAAGGTGGTCAACGTCGGGGTGGCCGCCCTCCCACTCTCCTCCAGGGAGCGGCCCCTGGAGCAGGGCCCGGGTGCCGCGGGCTTACGGGGGCTGCTGTCCTCGCGGGACGGCGACGGCGGGGGCGGCACCTTCCTCTGGCCGACCGCCACCGTCCGGGCTCCGTGGCGCCTCCTCCTGGCAGCTGGCCGGCGCGTCTGGAGGCGGGCCTCGGGGGCTGGTGCCGGGGTCCGGGACCAGGGCCAGGAGGGAGGAGTAGCCGTAGACATCCTTGCTGCGCAGGATGTGGGGGGAGAACTGGTGCTTGAGGCTGCAGAGGTAGCTCCAGAGCTCCGCGTCTGAGCTCATGAACTCCGTGCTGCCGGGCAGGAATAGCTTGAAAGCGTCGATCAGCGCCTTGGTGCTGTTGGCCAGCGACAGTCGCGACGGTTGCCACCGCATGTACACCACCTTCTCCTCAGGCGCCTCCAGCACGGCCCCTCCTGCAGCGCTAGAGGTTCCTCCCCCGGCGGCCAGGGCCAGGGACTCCCCGGGCCAGCGCCGCCTCCTCTTCCTGCTGCTCAGGATGTGAGGCCGCTAGGGGCCGCCCGCGCTTGCCAGGTCTCGCGGCCGCGGCAGGGCCCTGATGAATTTTCTACCGCGAAGCCAAATCAGGAGGCAGGCTGTGAGAGTTACACCGCAGTTGCTAGGAGAACAGGCGCTTTGTGAGGTCACAATGTCTGCATATCTTATCACAGTGGGCTGCCCAAAGCTGCCTTAGGTTTGGCTGTGTTTAAGATTATGCCCTTGAGAAAGACCTGTACCTAATCTTACCTGAGAAGGCCCATAATTCTTCACGAGTTCAAGAGGGTTGTCTTAGAGGTGAATGCACGGGTGCTTCAGCCTCCATTAATTCCATCTAACATGAAATGACACTTAGCGGTGGACAGTACACACACCTTGCAATCAAACACGACTCTAAGAGGGTTTTAGCTAATTAAATGCCTTGTCATGCAACGCACTGAAAGCCAAATTGAAATAACTACTCTACCCTTTCAAAGAATACCGATATACTGTGCCTTGCTTAGGGTTCCATACGTGTGTTGGTACAGCTCACAGTTCAGGAAGCTGTTCTTCACAGAAGCAGCAAATAGTTTGCCTAGTTAGTATCCATGCTCACTTTCATGCAGCCTAGGGAAGACCGAGTCATTGTGTGCTTAAGAACAAAGCGTCAACGAATTCTGTGTGAGTGGCCAGTAGGGCATTCAGTGCCACTAAAACCTATTCACTATCTACCAATTCATGAATATTTCAGGTAAGGCATACACAAGGTAGTAAGAGACCGTATGGGATTCCAAGGGTAGAAAACGTGTTACACCGTCCGTGTAAGTGCTTTTGAAAGCAACCAGCATAGTCCATCCATCATCACCACATACACAATTCATTCACAAAATACTACAAAGACCACCTACCATGATCAACTGAAATCCATTTGGTATGAAAGGATGACTCCAAACTATGTGAATCACTAAGAGTGATAAGTCATGGTAACAATCAGAAGAGAAACTTGCCAAGGTCAACGTGATACATGTGACAGGCCTCTGTCTTTATTCAACTCCTTTTCTTAAACACACAAACAAAACTTTCATCTACGCAGCTTAAGCTACTACTACCTCACGCTCATAAAGTGCTGAAAATGGAAAGCTATCCTTATATTCAGTAAGAGTCACCCCTAGATTTCCTTTTTCATTCAATGTAATTTATTTTCAAATTGGTTCCACGCAACACCCAGTGTTCATCCCAACTGGTGCCCTCCTCAATGCCCATCACCCACTTTCCCCTCTCCCCAACCCCACGTGAACCCTCAGTCTGTTATCAGTATTGAAGAGTCTCTTATGGTTTGCCTCCCTCCCTCTCTATAACTTTTTCCCCCCATCACCTCCCCCATGGTCTTCTGCTAAGTTTCTCCAGATCCACACATGGATGAAAACATATGGTATCTGTCTTTCTCTGCCTGACTTATTTCACGTAGCATAATACCCCCCAGTTCCATCCATGTTGCCACAAATGGCCAGATTTCATTCTTTCTCATGGCCAAGTAGTATTCCATTGTATATACATAAACCACAACTTCTTTATCTACTTGTCAGTTGATGGACAGCTAGGCTCTTTCCATAGTTTGGCTGTTGTTGAAAGTAGTGCTATAAACATTGGAGTACATGTGCCCCTATGTTTCAGCACTCCTGTACCCCTTGGGTAAATTCCTAGCAGTGCTATTCCTGGGTCTTAGGGTAGATCTATTTTTAATGATTTGAGAAACCTCCACACTGTTTTCCACAGCGGCTGCACCAGGTTGCATTCCCACCAACAGTGCAAGAGGGTTCCTGTTCCTCCACATCCTCAACAGCATCTATAGTCTTCTAATTTGCTCATTGTAGCCACTCTGACTGGCATGAGGTGGTATCTCAGTGCGATTTTGATTTGGATTTCCCTGACGGGGAGTGCTGTTGAGCATCTTTTCATGTGTCTCTTGACAATCTGGATGTCTTTTTTTAGAACAGTGTCTGTTCAAGTCTTCTGCCCGTTTCTTCACTGGATTATTTGTTTCCCGGGTGTGGAGTTGGTGAGTTCTTTTGATAGGTTTTGGATAGTAGCCAATTATCCAGTGTGACTTTTGCACACATGTTTTCCCATTCAGTCAGTTGCCTTTTAGTTTTTTTGATTGTTTCCTTCACTGTGGAGAAGATTTTCATTTTGATGAGGTCCCGATAGTTCATTTTTGCTTTTAGTTCCCTTGCCTTCGGAGATGTGTCAACTAAGAACTTGCTGACGCTGAGGCCAAAGACGATTTTTCCTGCTTTCTCCTCAAGTGTTTGATGGTTTCCTGTCTCACATTCACGTCCTTCATCCATTGTGAGTTTATTTTTGTGAGTGGTGTAAGAAAGTGGTCTAGTTTCATTCTTGTGCATGTTGCTGTCCACTTCTCTCAGCACCATTTGTTAAATGGATGCTGTCTTTTTTTCCCATTGGATATTCTCTCCTGCTCTGTCAAAGATTAGTTGGTCATAGGTATGTGGGTCCAATTCTGGGGTCTCTATTCTATGCCATTAAGTCTATGTATTTGTTTCTGTGCCAATACCATGCTGTCTTGATGGTTATAGCTTTGTGGTACAGGCTAAAGTCTGGCATTGTGGTGCCTCTCACTTTGGTTTTCCTCTTCAGTATTACTTTGGCTATTCAGGGTCTTTTGTGTTTCCATACACATTTTATGATTGCTTGTTCCAGCTTGGAGAAGAATGCCGGTGCGATGTGATTGGGGCTGCATATAATGTGAGGACTGCGTTGGGTCGTATTGACATGTCGTCAATATTTATTCTTCCAATCCACGAGCATGGGCAGTTTTTCTCTTTCTCTGTATCTTCTTCAATATCCTTCACAAGCTTTCTATAGTTTTCAGCATACAGATCTTTTACATATTTGGTTAGGTTTATTCCTAGGTATTTTTTGACTCTTGGTGCATTGTAAATTGGATCCGTTTTTTATTTCCCTTTCTGTTGCTTCATTATTGGTGTATAAAATGCAACCAATTTCTGTATATTGATTTTGTACCCTGCACCTTTGCTAAATTCATGTATCAATGCTAGAGGACTTTTGGTGGAGTCTGTCGGATTTTCCATGTATAGTGTCATGTTATCTGCAAAAGTGGAAGTTTGAATTCATCTTGCAAATGATGACACCTTCAATTTCATTTACTGTCTGATTACTGATGCTAAGACTTCCAACACTATGTTCAACAACGGGGGTGATATTGGACATCTCTATCTTGTTCCTGATCTCAGGGGGAATGGTCTCAGTTTTCCCCCATTGAGGACGATATTTACTGTGGGCTTCTCATAAATGGCTTTTATGATGTTTAAAGTATGTTCTTTCTATCCCAACTTTCTAGAGGGTTTGTATTAAGTAAGGAAGCTGTATTTTCTCAAATACTTTTTCTGCATCTATTGACAGTGTACTATGGTTCTTTTCTTTTATTAATGTGATGTAGCACATTGATTGATTTGTGAATATTGCACTAGCCCTGCAGCCAAGAATGAATCCCGCTTGATCGTGTTGAATAATACTTTCTATATGCTATTGAATGTGATCTGTTAGTATCTTGTTGAGAATTTTTGCACCCCTATTCATCAGGGATATTGGCCTGTAATTCTCCTTTTTTTCTGTGTCTCTGGTTTGGGAATCAAACTAATGTTGGCTTCATACAATGAGTCTGTAAGTTTTGCTTTCATTTCCATTTTTTGGAACAGCTTGGGAAGGATAACTATTATCTCTACTTTAAATGTCTGCTAGAATTCGCCAGGGAAGCCACCTGGTCTAGGACTCTTATTTATTGGGATATTTTTGATAACTGATTCAATTTCCTCACTAGTTAAGGGTCCATACACATTTTCTATTTCTTCCCGTTTGAATTTTGGAAGTGTGTGGGTATGGAGGCATTTGTCCATTTCTTCCAGGTTGTGCAGTTTGTTGGCATAGAAGATTTTATAATGTTTCCTGATGATTGCTTGAATTTCTGAGGGATTCGTTGTAATAATTCCATTTTCATTCGTGATTTGACCTATTTGGGTCCCCTCTCTTTTCTTTTTGAGAAGCCAGGCTAGACGTTTATCACTTTTGTGTATATTCTCAAAAACACAACTCTTGGTTTCATTGATGTGCTCTACTGTTTTCCTTTAGACTCCATATTGTTTATTTCTGCTCTGATCTTTATTATTTCTCTTCTTCTGCTCGGTTTGGGGTGCCTTGCTCTTCTGCTTCTAGTTCCTTTAGGTGTGCTGTTAGATTTTGTATTGGGGATGTTTCTTCTTTCTTGAGATAGGCCTGGATAGCAATGTTTCTTGTTGTTGTTGTTGTTGTTGTTGTTGTTGTTGTTGTTGTTGTTTTGTTTTGTTTTGTTTTGTTTTGTTGTTCCCTGCCAGGACTGCCCTTGCTGCATCCTGAAGGGTTTGCATTGTTGTATTTCGTTTTCATTTGTTTCCTTATGTCTTTTAATTTCTTCTCAAATTGGCTGGTTGACCCATTTATTCGTTAGTGGGATGTTTTTTAACCTCCATGCTTTTGGAGATTTTCCATCCTTTTTTCTGTGGTTAATTTAATGTCCCTGCAATTACCACATTCTGATCAACAAGGTTCTGTATGTTTTTAATTAATTGTTTTATATATGTGTGTGTCTCCGAATTTGGTGTGTAGACATTTAAAATGTTTAGCTCTTCCTGATGGAGAGACCCTGAAATTGATATAAAAAGCTCTTCGTCATATCTTGTTACAGCCTTTAATTTAAACTCTACTTTGTATGATATAAGTTGGCTACTCCAGGTTTCTTTTCACCTCCAGTAGCATGATACACAGTTCTCCATCCCCTCCCTTTCAATCTGAAGGTGTCCTCATGTCTAAAATCAGTCTCTTGTAGACAGCAAAGAGATGGGTCTTGTTTTGTTTTTTGTTTTTGTTTTTTCTATCCATTCTGATACGCTATGTTGTTTGGTTGGAGCATTTAGTCATTGAAATTCACTGTTATTAGGGAAAGATATGCGTTTAGAGTCATTGTGATGTCTGTAAGTTTCATGCTTACAGTGGTGCAGCAGTTTCCTTTCCCACCAACAGTGAGAGAGGGTTACTCTTTCTCCATATGCTCGCCAGCATCTGTGGTTTCCTGAGTTGCTCATTTTAGCCACACTGACTAGTGTGAGGTGGTATCTCAGTGTGGATTTGATTTGTATTTTCCTGATGATGAGTGATGTTGAGCATTTTTTAATGTGTCTGTGGGCCATCTGGATGTCTCCTATGGAAAAGTTTCTATTCATGTCTTCTGCCCATTTTTTCACTGTATTACATTTTCCAGGTGTGACTTGGGTAAGTTCTTTATACATTTTGTATACTAACCATTTACCAATATGTCATTCGCAAATATCTTCACTCCTTCCATCGGTTGCCTTTTAATTTGGCTGATTGTTTCCTTTGCAGTGCAGAAGATTTTTATCTTCACCAGGTCATGATAATTCATTTTACCTTCTCATTTCCATGTCTTTTGAGACATGCCAAAGAAGAAATGGCTGCAGTTGAGGTCAAAGGGTTTTTTTTTCCTCTTTTCTCCTCTAGTGTTTTGATGGTTTCCTGTCTACATTTAAGTCTTTCATCCGTTTTGCGTTTATTTTTGTGCACGTTGTAAGAAAGTCATCTAGTTGATTCTTCATCATGTTGCTGTTCAGTTCTCCCAGCACCACTTGTAAAGAGACTGTCTTCTATCCATTGGATTCTCTTTCCATCTTTGTCAAAGGTTAGTTCAGCATATATTTGTGGGGCCCCTTCTGGGTTCTCTACTCTGTTTCATTGGTTAATGTGTCTGTTTCTGTGCCAATGTCATACTATCTTGATGATTACAGCTCCATAGGAAAGGGGAAGTCTGGGCTGCCTCCCACTTTGGCTTTCTTTTTTCAATATAAGTTTGAGTACTCAGGTTCTTTGGTTGTTCCGTGCCAATTTTGAGATTGCTTACTCTAGTCTGGAGAAGAATGTTGGTACAATTTTGATTGGTATTGCATTAAATGTGTAGATTGCTTTGGGTAGTATTTATATTTTAACACTATTCATTCTTCCACTCTATAGGCATGGATTGTTTGTTTGTTTGTTTGTTTTCTGATTTTGTTGTGTCTTCATCATTTCCCTTTATACATTTTTCTATACTTTTCACCGTACAGATCTTTTACATCTTTGGTTAGGTTTCTTGCTAGGTATTTTATGGTTCTTGGTGAAATTGTAATTGGCATTGATTTCTTGACTTCTCTTTCTGTTGCTTCCTTATTGGTGTATAGAAATGCAACCAGTTTCTTTACATTGATTTTGTATCCTGTGAGTTTGGTCAATTCATGTATCAGATCTAGCAGCGTTTTCATGGAGTCTTTTGGGTTTTCTGCGTTCAGTCTCATGTCATCTTTGAAAGGCCAAAGTTTGACTTTCAGTGATATATGTTCAGTTAAGTGTAGTTAAAAAGAATTTACTCTTTGGGCTCTATGGTAACTTCATAATTGCACAATAAGTGAGAAATAAGCAAGAACTTTGCATGTTATCCCACATTAGGTTTGGTAACTGGAATCTAACTCTTTAAAATATATTGAATTCCTCATGATATGGATAGAAGTATGAAACATCTAACTTCACCCAGTGCACACGTGTGTATTTGTAAACACATATGCTAAACAGCAAAATTGTAATACTAGTGAGGGGTACAAAATTTTACATGTTCATTGTACAGATAATATTGTTTTACCGTCTTTATGGTAGCAGCCCAAATAAGACATTTGGAATCAAGGAGAGAATCCAGAACCTAGAGGGTACATTCTCCATGCTCTATTCTGGCTTTCAAATAAATGAACAAATGGAATTTAAAAAAAATATAGATTGCACTGGTAATCATGTTTATTGCAATTGTGCAATAACTTTTTATGGAGTCTAGCCATAATAAGAGTGCACGTGAATAGGGTTTGGAAATAACACCTATTTATTACTTTGTTTGACATGACAAACTCACTAGCAAAATATACTTTCAAAAACTTTTTATTTTTTGCTATTCACTTTTTCAGATATTCTATAAGACCCAATAACGTATTACTCCACATGTAGAAGAGCAAAGGTAGAAATGGTGAACTTTGCATGTGTTACAATGGCTATCACATACTATTATTTGATATCCTAGAATTTTAAACAACTATACACCTGCACGGCTCATGCTAGGTATTTAAACCTTGACATATTTTAGCTTTCTCCTTTTCATTATTTAATAGTTTTTTTTAGAATTAGGTTTTGCTACAATCTCATAACTATTAACTTGGGTAGTAGACATCCAAGTTTCCAGCTTATCTGTTTTTGTATCAGTGATTAAAATCAATCCCTATGTCATTGCCTTTTTAATTAACCATGGCTATGTTTTAGTTCTTTTATCACTGCAATACTAAATTCTCTGTTGTCTTCTATGCCTTTTTTGAAGCCCAGTGATAAATCTTATGACAATTATTCTAAGTTCTTGCTCTTATACTGCTTTTATCTATTTTGATCAATTTAATGGTCACTTCATCCTGGAATTTCGTCTGACAGGAATTCTTCGGTTTCATCATTGTGGATAGTTTTCTATTCCTTATGTGTTTTAACGTTTTTGTTGTTGTTGTTGTTGTTGTTGTTGTGGTTGTTGTTGTGTTGTTTTGTTTTGTTTTGTTTTATGTGCTCTGCACCTGAGAGCACTGCTACATTAAAGTGGGCTCATCCCCTCTCCATGGCCTGGCCCTTCTGGAGGTGTGTTTTGGAAAGTGTTTCTTGCTTTGCGTTGCTATGACTTTCGTTGTTTGATTTCTCATCTCAGAGTGATGTTTGAAAATCCCACGAGGTGTGCTTTGATTTGCTCCTTGAAGTACCGAATGAAGTAATTGGAGGTTTGCACTCTCTTGACACGGGTTAAAACACCTTAAATTGCCATGGAAGGATGTTCTTGCCCTTCCCAACAATGGGGGTTTCTCCTGGTAGTGAGATCCTGGAGATGTGATGGCGCCAAAGCCCGGGCTCCCCACAGACGGCTCCTCCGAAAGGCTCTGGGCAGCTGCACTTATGAAAGCCGCTCATTTTCTGATTTCCCAGAGGTTACCTTGGGCAAAATTGTGGATTTTTTAAATTACCTGGCCCCATCAATTCCTTCTACCATCCAGATCTTAGATTGTAGGCAAATGATACCTCACAGTTTGCTTTTCCAATTTGTAAAGGGGAAGTATAACGCCTATGTTCAGTATAGTTGTGAGATTATTGGTAATGCCTGTAAAACGTGTGGAAAAAATCCTGGAACATTACACTCAATAAACACTGTATTTTGTTTTGATTTCCTCATAGTTGTCACTACATCCATGCAAACTGTATCTCCAGGGTGGGGTCTTTTGTAGGTCAAAATGTAAGCTACACCATAGAAGCTATCAACAAGGCAAACTGTTTTTCCTATTCTTGAGGAGGTGACCCTTCCCTTTTTTGTATATGAATACTAAATTTGGTGGTAGAGATTATTGAAGACTTGAATGTATATTGCAGTCAAGCACACCGGGAGATAGTTAAAAGTCCCCTATTTCAGGTACTGTGGATATACATATCGAGCACCTTAGGTGTCAGGTACTATTAGGTTCAAGTACACAGTGATAATCAAACATGCACGCTCCATATATTCAGGATGTTTCAAACCTCAGCTACAAAAGGTACATGTGTAATTACAACTTGTGGCAAATGCTGTTAAATAAAAGACTAAATGTTATGAGAAGGAATGACACAGAGGACAAAATGTCGATTAGAGGGTTGGCCAACAAAGGTTTCTTGGGGGGAAAAGTCCTTTATTCAAAGTTGGACCCGTAGCAAGAACGGTAAGCTAACTAGTGAACACAAAATGCATCCTAAGCGGAACCTACGTGGGTCTAATTTAAGAAACCAGGAAAAGAGACGGTCCCAATCACCTAATGAAAGGAGAATGAGGAAAGATGGCATTAGAGGGGTGACAAGGCAGGACTGCCAACGTCTGGTGGTCACGTTACAGATTCTATGTGTCATTTTGAGTACAGTGGAGATTAGAGGGTTGTTTTAAGTAGAGGAATGAACTGCTCAGATTCAGGATTTTTGGATTGCATTCCTGATGTAGTGAAAAGAATGAACGGGGATTTTGGTTGGAAGGGAAAGGCAGCATGGGGATAAGAACGAAAATGGAGAGTAGGCAGAAGGTGGTGAGAAACTAGCTGGCTTGGCATACGTTGGAGGTGGAGTTGAGAACCCCTGCTGCTGAATGGATCACAGGAAAGACGTTGAGGAGGAGAAGACTGACAAGAGTCTCCTTCCCTCTAGAGCAACTGAAGACAGTGTCCCATTAACAGAGAGACACAAGAGGGGTCTTACGTTGGTCATGGATTTCAATTGCTTATTCATTGGGTATTAATTCACATACTTACAGAAGTTTGCTTAGATTTTTAACTTTTCGTTGTTTTGTTTCTACCGAATTGCTTCCTTATTACCATCTTGAGGTTCTAACTGATGGTCTCCAATTCTTCACTGTCAACAAGACCTTCTTACATAAGATTATGGAATTGATGGGTGATGTAGGTACCTCATCTTCTACCCAGTCTTGGTCATCGTCACAAATACTTAATGACAACTGTTGTAGAAGAAGCTCAAACTCCATCAGGGTTGTTCTCACTGTTCCGGGAATGCCTGCCCCTCCTTTTTTCCCACACATTTGCTTTTGTCTCCTTTGTCCTTCTCCTTTCTGCCTGCCAGCTAGAAATTTGGTCATCCTTTAAGATTCTTTGTGCTATGCCTCTGAGATGCCTTTACTGATCAACTCAGCTCACTGGACTTCTCCTGATACATGAAACTTGACCTTGAAGTCTTACTGTGTTTTGTATGGTGTTTGGGTTTTTTCTACCCTCAAATATTGTAAGTTTCTTGAAGGCAAAGATGAGGTCTTCCATGCTTCCAGAAACTTTTATAAACACTCAAACATGGTCAAAGTTTAGAAATCTTTCTTGGTGAAGTGGTGGAGTCAACGTCATATCAGGTGGGAGGGGAGTCTGCTGAAGGAATTTTCGGATTCAAGTGCAACCTTGAAACAAGGTATACATCACAAACCAGAGGCAATTACCTAACTTCACAAAAATAATAAGTTACTGCACATATCTTCACGTTTCACAAAAGAGTTCTATCATGACCTCGGTTTTCTCCTACCTGTCAATGCATATTGGAGACTGAACTTGAAGAACGTGTTTTCAGAGTTTTGTGAGACCTCAATTTAACTGTTGCAGTACTTTCTAGAGTCACATTGTTCGTTTTTGGCTTTCATTCTCTGACATATATTCATCAAGACAGATTCTGGACATGAATCCAAAAAGCAGTTTCAGGAAACTAGAAAATTAAAGAGCACCAACTAAATTTTCAGTTGTAACAGTTACTACTAAGGAGATCTCATTTAATTCTGTCTTTATCTGGACCATGGAAAATTAACACTTGCCTTTTCCAGTTTCAGTATTTATGGAGCTGGGACACCAAATTAGGGTATATCTACATATTTGTTACCCTAATCTCCCACTCAAGTGTGCTGTATCATGGAACACATATTTTTAAAACATGTCTAAAGACGTTTCCTTTGAGAATTTGGGGTATTTTCAACATATTATGGAAGCCATGCAGAGTCTCTTAAAACCTATACGTAGTCTTTATGTGTAGGAGCTTTATGAAAAAAGAAGAAGAAGAAAGAAGAAGAAGAAGAAGAAGAAGAAGAAGAAGAAGAAGAAGAAGAAGAAGAAGAAGAAGAAGAAGAAGAAGAGAAGAAGAAAGAGGAGGAGGAGGAGGAGGAGGAGTCCTCAGGAAGAGGAGGAGGAGGAGAAGAAGAAGAAGAAGAAGAAGAAGAAGAAGAAGAAGAAGAAGAAGAAGAAGAAGAAGAAGAAGAAGAAGAAGAAGAAGAAGAAGGAGGAGGAGGAGGAGGAGGAGGAGGAGGAGGAGGAGGAGGAGGAGGAGAGAAGAAGAAGAAAAGAAGAAGAAGAAGAAGAAGAAGAAGAAGAAGAAGAAGAAGAAGAAGAAGAAAGAGGAGGAGGAGGAGGAGGAGGAGGAGTCCTCAGGAGGAGGAGGAGAAGAAGAAGATGAAGAAGAACAAGAAGAAGAAGAAGAAGAAGAAGAAGAAGAAGAAGAAGAAGAAGAAAAAGAAGAAGAAGAAGAAGAAGAAGAAGAAGAAGAAGAAGAAGAAGAAGAAGAAGAAGAAGAAGAAGAAGAAGAAGGAGGAGGAGGGGAAGGGGAGGGGGAGGGGGAGGGGGAGGAAAGTGATGTCAATATGGTCACAAAATAATTTTTACATTGCATTTTATTGTCCAGAAAGAGGAACCCATTGAGAATTCCTTAAACTGGATTCATCTCCTCCTTTTGTCTGGGGATTTCAACATCTACCCTAGTGGTTCTTAACCCAAGCTCAAATTAGAATGATCTGTGGAACTGACATCCAGACATCAGGGTGATTCTGATGTACAGCCAGGGTTTAAGGCTAAGGCAGCTAACTAAACATTAACGCGCTGTAGTAGATACGCTTCATGCTGAGCACAGTAAAAGGGAAATGTTCATAGCAGCCTTCCGTATATGTACAGTATGGAAACATACATTCCAAATGTGAATCAACAGTAGAATGGATAAGCAAATTGTTAAATAATCATGTAAGAGAATATAATGTGGAAGTACCAATCCCTGAGTTACATCTATCCAAAACAACATCAATGAGCCTTATAATGTTGAACGGAAGAAGCCAGATCTAAAGAAATGCATATTATTCCATTATATTTTTATAAAATTCAAACATGGACTAATTTAATCTGTTGCTCAAAGTCAGGATATTGATTACGTTGGGGAATGGATATGGAGCAGGAATGGGGAGTGATTGCAGGGAGAGAATTTATGGTGCTGCTAATGTCCTCCTTTTGGAGTTTCATGGAAGTTAGAGGCCTAAGATTATACAATATAAACTTATGTATTTACTTTACATTTTCAGTATGTGCTCAAACCTATATGCTGAACTAATTGCAGAAGTTCATCTGTATTAAAAGCAATAGAATCCTTTGAAATAAGCTCTTTGGCCAAAAAAATAGTAACAAAGTTGACAGTGGGATGGATCATTATGCGTCATGATTGCTACTAGTTCTTGTTTTGTTTCTTTCTTTACCTATCTGTTTGTTTGCTTGCTTGCTTGTTTGTTCGTGTTTAATATGTTGTGGTCCTGGAGCAGACTCACTGAAGATGATATTTTGGAAGTTAATATATTAATTAGAGTAAGTGGGTTGATGAATCTGTTCACTAAAGTCTTTCCTAAAGACAATAGCATATGGTGTAAAGCCAATTGTATGATTTTCAAACAAATGTAATATCTTATAAACTCACAGTTTTTATGGGCTCCTGTGTGGCTCAATTGGTCAAGTATCTGACTTCAGGTCAGGTCATGATCTCACAGTCTGTGAGTTTGAGCCCGGAATCGAATTTGGATTTTGGATTTTCTCTCTGTCTCTCTCTGTCTCTGTCTCTCTCTCTCTCTCTCTCTCTCTCTCTCTCTCTCTCTCTCCTGGCTTTTACTCTTTCTCTCTCTCTCTCTTAAAAATACATCAACATTGGGGCGCCTGGGTGGCGCAGTCGGTTAAGCGTCCGACTTCAGCCAGGTCACGATCTCGCGGTCCGTGAGTTCGAGCCCCGCGTCAGGCTCTGGGCTGATGGCTCGGAGCCTGGAGCCTGTTTCCGATTCTGTGTCTCCCTCTCTCTCTGCCCCTCCCCCGTTCATGCTCTGTCTCTCTCTGTCCCAAAAATAAAATAAAAAACGTTGAAAAAAAAATACATCAACATTAAAAAAATAAAACAATAAAAAAATAATAATTTTGATTTTGAGACAGAGAGAGCACAAACAGAGAAGGGGCAAACAGAGGGAACAGATGAACCAAAGTGAGTTTTTTGCTGATAGCACTGAGTCTGGTGTGGTGCTTGTATTCACAAATTGTGAGATCATGACCTGAGCAGAAGTTGGACACTCAGCTGACTCAGCTACCCAGGTATCCCTAGACTCCCATTGTAATCTAGACCTTAGCAACGTTAACACTGGACTATTTGAAACTATCCTTGATATGTTGAATGTACCTAATAAATTTATGAATTGAAACACTTTATTTATTTAAATGATACTAGACTGAATCATTTATTTGAAACGTTATTTTATGATTATGGTAGTCTTAAAGTGTTTTGCAGGAAAGTTAGAAAATTAAAAAAAGAAGAAAGAAAAATGGTCATAAGTCAAACACCTGGAGATAAGCATATCTAAACACCTTTTTTTATATTTACGTATTTTTGGCAGAGAGAGAGAATGAGAGACAGATGAGCAAGAGTGAGCGATGGGAGGAGAGAGAGAGATAGAATCATAAGCAGGCTCCACGCTGTCAGTGCAGAGCCTAATATGCAGCTTGGTCCCACACACTGTGGAATCATAACTGAGCTGGAATCTAGAGCCAGATGCTTAACCGACTGAGCCATTCAGGTGCCCCTGGAGGTAAGCACCTCTAACACTGTGGTATAATCGCCACGGAAGAGGTATATGTACATGCATTATCCAGAATTAGCTATGTAGTTGTGAATCCCATTTCTGGTCATCTAGTGATACGAGCATTTCACTAGGTCATAAATGTTCTGCAGGGCTATGAATTTTAAAGGCCACATAGCATGCCATAACCTATTTAAACACTGCTATTGATCATTGAGGGTGTTCCATTTTCTTGCTTCAATTAGTTGCTACAAGTAGAATTAGCTTTTCATGGTCTAGACACAGTTTAGTAAATGTCAATTAAAAAATAAAAAGAACTGCAGCCGGTAATGTGAGGCAGAGGAACAGGTATGACCAGATGTGGCTTCACCTTGTCTATTGCTGGCAGTCTTTACATCCTTCTCTCCCTCATCCTCTTTTTCTCCTCCTTGACCCACAACCTCCACCTCTTTATTGCTCCTTCTTCTCATCCTCATTTCTCTGTCTATACTGGCCTCCTTGCTTCCCATCAGTACACACGTTCACACTCCTGCCTTGGGGAATTCATGGGTCCTTCTGCCTAGATCACCTCCTGTCAGCAGGTAGTTCTCTCATTTCCTTGAGGTATTTATTGAACTGACACCTTTTTCAGCAAGATCCTCTGTGTCTAGTATTTCACCCTGTCTAGTATTTCACACCCCCTCCCCCAATTCTTCTATCCTCTCCAAGATGTATTTCCTTTTTTTCCCATTCATTATTCTCTACCATAGTTTCTATTTCCATTACCTTTTTCAATTCCCCCACTGGACTATTAAGCACCAAGATCACCGTGATCCTTGCTTCTTTTGTTCACTAGTGGATCCTCAGGGTGTAGACTGTGTTGTCTCACTCTAAATGCTCCAAAAGTATTTACTGAATGATTCAATGAACCAACAGCACTCCTTTCTTATGAAAGTTTTATAATTTTGTACTTTACACTTACATCTATGATCCATTTGAGTGAAGTTTTGTATAAGTTATGAATTTAGGTCAAGGCTTCTTTTAATTAATTAATCAATGAACTGACTAATTAAACAATTAATTACTTAGTTCATTGATTACTATTGCATACGAACACGTAATTGTTCCAGTAACACTTGATGAAAGACTATATCCCTTTTTCTGTTAGGTTGGCTATATGTCATTATCAGAAGTTGCGTGAGGATGCTTGTGTATGGGGTCAGTTTCTGGATTCTCCGTTCTATCTCTTGACCTGTGTCTCCATCTTTCTTCACTATCACACTGCCTTGATTACGGGAGGTTTATATTGAGTCTTAAAATTGTGCAACATGAGTTCTCCAACTTGGTTATTTTTCAGAGCTGTTTGGCTGTTCTAGTTCCTTTGTCTTTTCACACACATTTTAGAGTCAGCTTGCTGATATCCACAAAAGAATCCTGGCATTTCGACTGGGATTATGTTGAATCTCTAGATCAAGTTGATAGTTGACATCTTACTAGCGAGGCTTCCATGGGTAGATATGGCATATGTCTCCATTTATTTATATCTTCCTTGATTGATCCAATCAGCCTTCTGTGGCTTTTAGCATACAGATCCTGTGCATGGCTGTTAGATTTAAATGTAAGTATTTCAATGTTTGGTGTGATATTAAATGGTTCTTTAAAAGCTTTTCATATTCTAATTGTTCATTGCTTATGTATAAAATAAAACTGAGTTGTATATATTGACCGTGTATTCTGGGGCTTATTTAATTATGTTTGAGTTCTAGAAACCTGATGTATACCCCTTAGAATTTGTTTCATGTTGATAACCCCATGATTTAAGAGTCGCGGCAGTTTTCAGGGCACCTTGATGACTCCATCAGTTGACTACCAGACTGCTGTGCTCAGCAGCTCAGGTCATGGTCCCATGGTCAGGGGATTGAGCCCTGTGTGGGACTCTGTGCTAAGCATGGAGCCTGCTTAAGCTTCTCTCTCTGTCTTTCTCTCTGTCTCTTTCTCTCCCCGTCTCTGCTCATTCTCTCTTTCCAAATTACAAATTGAAAAATAAATAAATAAAAGAATCGAGATAGTTTTATTTTTACTTTTTCCAATCTGAAGGCCTTATCTATGCCTTTTTCTGTACATGCCACGCTTGTAATCAAGGGAGGTACTGGTGTTTATGTCGATTTGTACACAGAACTGGTAGATTCCTTGCTTTTATTGTTTCCTTCGTTGGATTTCTCCCAAACTTTCCCCAATCAAAATAGGATTCAGAGGGACCCTATTCTAGTTTCGGTTCAAGATGGCTGTGTAGGAAGGCCTTGAACTCAACTCCTCCAAAGTGAAAGAAGATTTCAACTACCTCCATATTGACCTTAAACTATCCAATTGATTAACTTTTTCTTTCCAGCTTCTCTCCTTCTTTATGATTCTTTATTTTTGAGACAGAGGGAGACAGAGTGCAAGTGGGAGACAGGCAGGGATAGCAGGGGACATAGAATCTGAAACAGGCTCCAGGCTCTGAGCTGTCAGCACAGAGCCCAATGCGGGGCATGAACCCATGAACCATGAGATCATGACCTGAACTGAAGTAGGATGCTTAATCAGCAGAGCCACCCAGGCGCCCCCTCCCCACCCTCAGCTTATCTCTTAATTCAGGATCCTGAAAGCAAAGTATCACCTGATGGGAACTGAATCTACCACTCTAGCATTAAGGACAGCCTGAGCCAATAAGACTCCACTCTCAAGCGCAAGACAATGACCAACCTGACCTTAGTGACCACCTGTGTATACCTACCTCTTTTTGTCCCACATTTTCCTTACATAAACCTGGAAGTATTTTCAGCGCTTTAGAGAGAGTCTTTGATGTGAGACTGCTGCATTTCTGGTGTCGGCCTCTGAATACATTTCCCATTTGTTTCACCTCCACTAGTTCCTTTCAATTGCGATCTTGTCAGTAATGGGTAGCCAAACCTCACCTTTTTTGGGTCCCCTGGAGCTAGGTGCTCTTGTGCCTGAACTCCCTGACTACGTTTCTGGTGAACCAGCCAGAAGGTGTACTTCCAATTTGTCCAGCTCCCTGGGGATTGCACCCATTGATATAACAATTCCTCCTGAGGAGCTGAGGACTGACTGTACAGATTGTGCCTAACAAAACATAGCAAATCAAAAGACAGAAAAGAAAGAAAACAGCAAGACAGAGAGACAGTAACAAAGGGAACACTCACCCCTAACGTTGCCAAGTGTAGTTGGGGAAGAACCAGAAACGGAGTCCTCTGTCTTTGGGCAGAACAAAGAAAGAAAAAAAAACAAAACACAACTCTGCAGTTTGAAAAGAGCAACTGTCATATAAAAGAGAGCATTAGAACTCTGTCAACGACAGAGGAGCCACAGGAGTTCTCTCTGGGTCATAGAGACGGGAGAATGGCAGGGTTACATTTTACATCCACATTTTTTAATGTTTACTTATTTTTGAGAAGCAGAGAATACACGCAGAGCAGGGGCAGAAAGAGGGGGACAGAAGATTCAGGAAAGGCTCTACACTGACAGCATCAAGCCCAATGTGGTTCTCAAATTCATGAACTGTGAAATCATGACCTGAGCTGAAGTCAGATACTCCACTCACTGAGCCATCCAGCTGCCCCACATTCTCCCCCTACCTTAAAAGCATAGACCAGAGCAGGGTTCAGTTGCTGTAGCTGGCCTGCTGCCTCAGTAAGTTCCAGTCCCACAATACACACCAGCCCCAATTGCACTGGACACACACACTCCCATGTTATGCTTTCCCCCCCTTAAACAATGCACTTTAAAGAGGAACTAGCATATAAGAACAGCCATTCCTGGACTGTAACCCACCTCAGCTCCCACGGCCCCTTCAGGGCACCCTCTCAGTTGAAAGTCCTGGTACACCCTAGTTTATATCCACTTCAGCTTCAACTATATTGGCAAGGTATCTTCTGCATTTACAGCCTCCGGTGCCTTCAGCTTTTACCCACTTTAGCTTCACCTATCTTGCCCAGAAACCGTCTGCATTGAGAGATCAAGGACAACCTGACCCCCAGACTGCTTATGTTCTAGCCACCCTGTACAGGGCACCTATACACAGCACCCCAGCTTGCCTCATCTTGCAATCATTTCAGCTTCAGCTGTCCTGCCAGGGTACCCTCAACACACAGAATCCTGGTACATCCCAGTATGCGTTCACTTCAGCTTTAAGTATCCTGACAGGGTGCCTGTTATGTAGAAAGCCCCAGGATCCCCAGTCCATGCAAGTCACGGCTTCAGCCAGCCAGCCAATGTCACCAACTAGCACACAGAGTCTACCCAGGGGGACAATCATATATAAGACAATTCCTTCAAGTGTAGGAGAAGTAGCTGCTCTGCCTCATCTATAGAAACAAATGCAGAAAGGTAAGCTAAAGGGGAGACAGAGAAATATGTTCCAAAACAAAGAACAATAAAAAAACCAGAAAAGAGCGGAAACACAAGTAAGCATTGTGCCTCAATTAAATAAAGAATATAAATTAATAATGGTCAAGATGCTCGCCGAGCTGCAGAGAAAAGGCAAGAACTAAGTGAGACCCTTAATTAAGAGATATCAAACACACACAAAATCAGAGTTCAAGAACATAATACCTGGAAAAACAAACACTAGAGGGAATCAACAGTAGAAGACGGTATGCAGAAGGACATATCAGTGATTGGAAGACAGATTAAGGGAAAGCACCCAAAACAAATAGCAGAAAGATTTTTTTTTTTTTAATGAGGATAGGTTAAGGGATACTTTGGAAATATCAAGTGAGCAAAAATCCACATAATAGGGATTCCACAAGAAGGAAAGGGGGTACCAAAATTATTTGAAGAAAAGATAACTGAAGACTTTCCAAAACTAGAGAAGAAAACAGACATCTAGGACAAGAAACACCGAGTTCCAAACATGATGAAACCAAGGAGCCCCACACTATGACACATCAGAATTATAACGTCAAAGTTTAAAGATTAATAAAGAATTTCAAAAGTTGTAAGAGAGAAGCAAAAGTTACCTATGATTTGAAAAACAAATCACAACAAACAAACACCTAAAGCTGTCAGCTGTTATTTCAGCAGAAAGTTGGCATGCTGGGAAAGAGTGACATGATATCTTCAAAGGCCTGAAAGGATAATCCCTCGACCAAGAAAACTTTACCTGGAAAGATTATCATTAAGACTTGAAAAAAAAGAGATAAAGAGTTTCTCAGACAGAAGATAAAGAAGTTTATCACCACTAATCAGCAATGCAAGAAATGTTAACGGGGGGTGGGGGGTGGGGGGGAATCATAATTAGATATTACAGAACTATGAATAAAAAGATGTAAAATATGACAACATACACATAAAATTTGGAGGAGGGACTTAAAAAAAGTTACTCTTTGTAATTTATTTTACTAAAATAATATGTTTTATTTCATGTTTGAGAGAGAGAGACAGAGTGTTAACAGGGAGGGACATTGAGAGGGGGAGGCACAGAATCTGAAGCAGGCTCCCGCTTCTGAGCTGTCAGCACAGAGTCCAACGTGCAGTTCAAACTCACGTATTGTGAGACCATGACCTGAGCTCAAAATCACACACTTAACTCTCTGAGCCACCCACTTGCCCCAAAGGTTAATCTTTTTAAATTTCTCGAATGTGTTTATATTTAACTGACCACCAAATTAACATAGACTGCCGTTTCCTTGAGATGTTATATGTAAGCCTTGTGATAACAAACTCAAAACACAAAAATAAAATATGAAAAATAAAGAAAAAGAAAGCCAAGTAAAGCACAACACAAATCCATCTATGAGAAAGAAAGAGAGTACGGAAAAAAAGAAACAGAGACCTACAAAAGCAACCGGAAAACAAAGAACATAATTACAATTAGTACATAATGGTCAACAATTACTTTAAATATAAATGGCTGAAGTGCTCCAGTCCAAATACGTAGGGTAACAGGATGGACAAAAAACAACCCTCATCCATATGCTGCCTAGCACAGACTCACTTCAGACCTAGACACATACAGACTGAAAGTGAAGGGATGGAGATACATTTCCCGTGCAAATGAAAGCAAACAACAACAAGGACAACAACAACAACATCAAACAACAACAACACCTCAGAACCAGGTAGCAACACCTATATCAAACCAAATAGACTTTAAAATCCTCAATAAAATATTAGCAAACTCCTCTCAACAACACACTAAAATGATTAAGTGGCTTTTATTCCAGGGAAACAAAGATGGCTCATCCAATCAATCAACATAATATCCCACCTCAACAAAACGAAGGGTAAAAATCATATGATTATACCAATAAATGCAGAAAAAGCATATGACAAAATTTAACATGTATTCATGGTAAAAGTTCTCAACAAAGTCAGGGGGGCGGACATGCCTCAACACATAAAAATATTATTTTATATATTGTTTATATTAAGTTCACACCTAACATCTCAATGGTGAAAAACTGAGAGCTTTCCCTCTAAGATCAAGAACAAGATAAATATGTCTACTTTTGCCACTCTTGTTTAATATAACACTAGAAGTCCTAGCCACAGGCATCAGATAAGAAAAAAGAAATTAAAGTCATCTACTTTTGTAAAGAAGCTGAACTGTCACTATCTACAGATGACATGGGAATATGCATAGAAAACCCTAAAATTTCCCCCAAAAACTACGAGAAGTAATAAACGAATTCAGTAAAGTTGCAGTTATGGATTTGATACACAGAAATTGGTAGGGTTTCTATATAATAATAATGAAGTCACAGAAAGAGAAATTAAGAAAACAACACCGTTCCTAATTGCACCAAAAAAAGAGAGAGTAAAATAGCTAGGACTAAACTTATCCAAAGAAGTGAAAGACCTGTAGTGTGAAAACCATAAGTCAATGATGAAATTGAAGACGACACAAACAAATGGAAAGCTATCCCATGATCATGGATTGGAAGAATCAATATCATTAAAATGTCCATATTACTCATAATTATCTACAGTTTCAATGCAATCCCTATCCAGATCCCAAAGGCACTTTTCACAGAACTGAAACAACTAATACTAAAATATGTATGGGACCGCAAAAGACCCTGAAGAGTGAAAATAATCTTGAAAGACAAAACCATACCTAGAGGTATCAAAATCCCAGATTTCAAGATGCGGAGGCAAGAATAAACAATGGGGGAAAGACAGTCTCTTCAACAAATGGTATTGGGAAACCAGGAGATCTACATGCAGGTAGCTAGGACCTAACCCTAACGCTGGCCTGGGCTCTGGCCCTAAAGACACCTAGCATGGACGTCTGAAAGACATAACGGATTGGGACCAATTACCATTGGGGAAAATCCTGTGTGGAAGTCACACTCTCTCCATGACATTTCCATGGCCGTGATGGAGATGGAGGTGGAGATCCTGAGACAGTTTCAGTCTGGCCCACCCATATGTTTGGCTCCGCTCTTCCAACGCTACCCCTGACCCATAACCGCACATGGGCCCTCATTTCAGTCCTGCAGGGAAATCACATCACTGTGGGGTGTTGGAGCAAAGGCACTTCAGGAGAACCAAACCTAACCCTACCCACTGCTCTGCCTCTAAGCGAGATCACCATCTAAGGCTGAGAAAAGAAGCGGCGGGGCATGGATTCCTCCTTTTTCTACCCTGTGTTCTCTTCAGGACCTCAGGTCATTGAATGCTGCCCACACTCACTGACGACGATAGTCTGCTTTACTGAGTCCACCAAATCAAACGCTAATCTCACCCAGAAACACTCTACAAATATCCCGAGAAAAAATGTTTAGTCTGGGGCACCCCATGGCCAACTCAAGTAGACACGTAATAATAACCATCACAGGGTCATTCTTGTTTTGCTTCCCTTCCCTCATTCACCTCCTATTGCTAACTTTCAAGTTCTGAAGTCGTTGCTTTTTATATTCTGACCAGTGTATAGCGTTAAGAGAAATTTGAGGAAAGTTGTCTTGTGCAGGGACTAGTGTTTCAGTTAATATGAAAATGTTTCCGGTCAGGTAAGGGAAAAAGATCTTAGCTAGGGCACCAACATACTCCATGGTACTTTATCAGGGTTGGCCCTCAGCTTTCCAAACCCTTAACATGCTAAAGGGGAGGCAGTGTAACATGGCTGAGAGCATGCATGTTGGCATAGGAGCAGAGCTGGTGCCCATCCCAGCCACACCACTTGTGTTTGTGTTATCTTGGACCAATTACTTAACATATCTGAAACTCAGCTGCCTAATTTATAAAATGGAAATAATAACAATGGGTCAAAAAGTTTAAATGACAGTATTGGCAAGGTGCTTAATCCAACACCTGACAACACGGAACAAGTGCTCCACCGATGATAGCCATCATTATCCTCATTTGAACAGCTAAGACAGGCTAATATTCTGTGAGGGGTCAGATACCTACAGGTGGATCTCAGGTCTTCTGACACTGATTCTTTAATTTGGAGGGAGCCCAGGGCCAGGATGGCTGAATGAGTACAAGGAGGTACACCAGTAAGCCAGTCCTCTATCCACCTCTTATTTGATAGTCCAGTTGTATATTCATCTCTTTCCTTCCACTAAAAGAAATGCAAATCCCTCCCTCTAGAAGAAGTAATACACAGACGCTTGCATGTAATATTAAGTTTTAGGCTCTGTAAAACTGGCACATGCATCATCTCATTTAATCTCACAATGGCCCTTCATATGGGAGTCCTTATTCCATTTTCCAGGTGAGGAAATTGAGACCTAGGAAAGTCAAGTGCCTTCCCCATAACTTGTTTATGACTGTGGTAGACAACAACCCTAGACTCTACTCCATGTCCAGTGTGTTTTCTTCTGTGCCACAGTTTGTTCTCTTCCAAAGCGAACACTGGTAAAGAATCATTTGAACAAAGCAGTAAAAAAAAAAAATCGTTTAAGACGTCTAGTTTTCACCCAAATAATTCAAACATTAGTTTGAATTCTCATATTATGGGTGTTAAAGTGGAAGCTGAGATTTCACATGGCTTTGACAATCGCCATCAATTCCTTTCTTCAAGATTTGACTGCATATTCTCATTCTTTCCTTTTTTTTTCTTTTTTAACTATACTTCATCCCTAGTTTCTCCCTATGTCTAACAATGACCATTCTCCATATGTCCACATTAAATCCATCATCAAAGAAGAATAAAAAGATAAAAGAACAAAGCCAGAGAAGTAAGACTCAATACTAAAATGTAAATTGGTGTTAACACTTCTACTTCCAGCCAAATGTGATAACAAAAACCAGATTTATACTCCTTATGGAAGCAGCTAAAAGTGTAGACAAAATATGTAAGAAGCTGTTCTCAAAACACCAGACATCAGGCAGTGAAGGGCAGTGATCCCTGATATTGGGAAATAAATGAAATGGTTCCTATAGTGCCCTAGCTTATTGACTAGGTGGGGATTTGAGTCTGTGGTTTAGAGAGGAGGAAGCTGGCATAGCCCAACAGTTTCCCTGAATTGTGGAGGGGGTAGTCACTGATTCAGGAAGACTGCTATATTTCACAGAGCAGAGTACCAAAGAAGAGAAAGTTGTTCACAGAGAGAACTCCAGAGATCAACAGATTGCCTGCCTTGAGTATTCAATTGGATATGGATAAACTCTTGTGTATGAGGAAACTGAGACCAGGGGAAGGAACAATACCCACTGCCATACAGGGTCAGGAATAATGCCTGACAGCCAGTGTGGAAGGCCTCACAATTTACATGCCATTTGGAAAATACTTGATTTTTGTGTCAGTACTGGACAAAAATTATCCCTAAACTAAGTGCTGCCTGTGCCTTGCCCAAAGTATATTTAAAGAAAGACCTGAAAGGATCAAGCTATTTCTAAGTAACTAAACTATGTCCCAAAACAAAAACCAAGAATATTTTTAGGAATCTAGAAGTATCCAGCCTCTGACAGGCTAAAACTGACCATATTCGGCAACCCATATAAATTATCAGGCTGCAAAGAAACAGGAAACTAAGACATGTAAGGAAGGGGAACTCAACTGACACTGACCCAGAAATTACGCAAATGATATAATTTATACATAAGAACTTTCAAATAGTTATTATAACTATTACCAGTATATCCAAGAAATTATAGGGCAGAATGAGCATGTTACATAGAGACATGCAAGTGATATGCAAGACCTAAACCAAACTTCTCATGACAAAAGCAATGACTAAAATAAGAAATCTGGTCTATGATTACTGAATG
This sequence comes from Panthera onca, assembly GCF_046562875.1. Lineage (NCBI taxonomy): Eukaryota > Metazoa > Chordata > Mammalia > Carnivora > Felidae > Panthera > Panthera onca. Next base: position 13,160,976 of record NC_138358.1, on the reverse strand, counting down.
AAATTAAAGGCATATAGACAGTGCAGAAAAGAAAAAAAAGTTTGATGAACCTAAAGAATAGCAATGGAAATCATCTGAAATGAAACACACAGAGAAAATGTGACTGCAAATCATCCAATATACATGTAATTGTATCTCCAAGGAACACAGACAAGAAAACTAGTTTCAGTAAATAATGAAACTAATTTGAATTTATAGTTGTTAAGGTTGATGCAAACTAAAAATATATAGTTCCAATAAATTCAATGAACCTCAAGGACAGAAAATATGAAAACAACTACACCAAGGCACCCCACAATCAAATTGCTTTAATCCAGAGAAAGGGAGGAAAAAGATTTCTCATCAGAACCAATGCAATCTAGAATACAGTACGATAACTTTTTTAAAGTACCTAAAGTAGGAGACCATTATGACCTTGGATTAGGCAAATATTTCTTAGCTACACCACCAACAATATGATTCATTACAAGAAAAAAAAAGATTGATTGGATTTTATCAAACTAAAACTTTTGCTTTTCAAAGCACAAAGAGTTTGAAATAGAAGACTGAGACTGGGAGAATATATTTACAAATCACCTATGTGAAATGGGACTGATATCTAGAACATATGGGCCATCCGCAAGATTCAATATTTTGAAGCGAAATAATCCAAAAAAAGGCAAAAGATTTGAAAAGACACATTACCAAAAAAGACATATGTACAGCAGATACACACATGCAAATGTGTTGAGCATCATGAGGGGAAATGCAAATATAAACTACAATGAGATAAATGAGATACAATGAGATCAACTACTACGTCATACCTACGAGATGTCTAAAATCAAAAGACAGGGCTCCAAAGTGTTAGCTAGGATATGAAAGAACTGGAATTCTCACATAATGCTGATGAGAATGTAAAAGTGATAAAACTACCCTGGCAAACAGTTTGACAGTATCCTAAAAAGCTGAACATACAACCTATTCTATGATTCAGCCAAATCTACTCTCAAATATTTTCCCTAGAGAGAATAAAGTTTACGATCATACAACACAAAACAAAACAAAACAAAAGAGAGAGAGAGAAAAGAAATGAAAAAAATAAATGTTTATAGGAGCTTTGTTTTTAATAGGCTAAGGAGCAGCTGGTGCTTCAGTTGGTAGATTTCTTGATTTCTTGATTTCTACTTGGGTCATCATCCCAGGGTCGTGTTATTGAGACTCACATTGAGCTCCGCACTAAGCATGGAGGCTGCTTAAGATTCTTTTTCTCTTTCCCTCTGCTCTCTCTTTCTCTTTCTCTTTCTCTCTCCCTCCCCCTCTCCCTCTCCCTCTCTATCTCCCTCTCCCTCTCCATCTCCCTTTCCCTATCTCTCCCCCACCTCTCCTTCCACCCTCCCCTCTCCTTCTCCCTCCCCCTCACTCTCTAATAAAAAGAAATAAATACGCCAAATGTGGAAATAATACAAATGTCCACTGAAATGTGAACGGATAAACAAGTAGTAACAGACTATTGGAACACACAACACTATGGATAATATTCAAAATACCAAGTGAAAGAAGTCAACTCCCCACCCCCAAAAAATAAGGAGTATGTCTTCTATAATTTTATTTGTATACTATTCTAGAAAGTGCAAGATAATATGTAGGGACAGAAAACAGACCAGAGATTGCCTAGGAATGGGAATCGGGAAGACGTGGGGGACGGAGGGATAGCTAAAGGATACGAGGACATTTTTAGTGGTGACAGACATATTCTTTTCCTTGTTGCTATGTATACATTGGTGTATATGTAACCAAAATTTACCAAAATATGTAATTGTATTTATTAGTATTAGTATTAATTATTAACTGTTAATTAAGTAATTTATTTATTAGGGCTTTTTTAAATTTTTTTAACGTTTATTTATTTTTGAGACAGAGAGAGACAGAACATGAACAGGTGAGGAGCAGAGAGAGAGGGAGACACAGAATTTGAAACAGGCTTCAGGCTCTGAGCTGTCAGCACAGAGCCCGACGCGGGGCTCGAACCCACGGGCTGTGAGATCATGACCTGAGCCGAAGTCGGACGCTTAATCGACCAAGCCACCCAGGCATCCCATAGGGCTTTTTTTTCAGAGAGAGAGCTGAAGCGTTCATAACTGGGGGAGAGAGGCAAGGGAGAAAGAGAGAATCTTAAGCAGACTCCATGCTTAGCATGGAGCCCAATTAAGGGCTTGATCGAACCTGGGATCATGACCTGAGCCAAAATCAAGAGTCTGATGCTCAAGTGAGTGAGCCACACAGGTGCTCCACCAGTTACGTACTTTAAATATGTACAGTTTGTGTATATCAGTTAAACATTAATGAAGTTGTTAAAAAAAAAAACATGATTAGATATTGTGACTTTTGACCTCTGGGGCTGCTATTTGAAACCTGGTCCACCAGCATCTACTGATTCTGGGAATCCCCAGTATCTTTCATTAACTCACATAGGTTCTTCAAAATAAATGTAACGCCTGGAGGGTCCAATAGTGAACAAAAGGAGCAAGGATCACTGTGATCTTGGTGCTTAATAGTCCAGTGGGGGGACTGACAAAGATAATGGAAATAGAAACTATGGTAGAGAATAATGAATGGGGAAAAAAAGGAAATACATCTTGGAGAGGATAGAAGAATTGGGGGAGGGGGTGTGAAATACTAGACAGGGTGAAATACTAGACACAGAGGGTCCTGCTGAAAAAGGTGTCAGTTCAATAAATACCTCAAGGAAATGAGAGAACTACCTGCTGACAGGAAGGTGATCTAGGCAGAGGGACCCATGAATTCCCCAAGGCAGGAGTGTGAACGTGTGTACTGATGGGAAGCAAGGAGGCCAGTATAGACAGAGAAACGAGGATGAGAAGAAGGAGCAATAAAGAGGTGGAGGTTGTGGGTCTAGGAGGAGAAAAAGACGTTGAGGGAGAGAAGGATGTAAAGACTGCCAGCAATAGACAAGTTGAAGCCACATCTGGTCATACCTGTTCCTCCGCCTCACATTACCGGCTGCAGTTCTTTTTATTTTTTAATTGACATTTACTAAACTGTGTCTAGACCATGAAAAGCTAATTCTACTTGTAGCAACTAATTGAAGCAAGAAAATGGAACACCCTCAATGATCAATAGCAGTGTTTAAATAGGTTATGGCATGCTATGTGGCCTTTAAAATTCATAGCCCTGCAGAACATTTATGACCTAGTGAAATGCTCGTATCACTAGATGACCAGAAATGGGATTCACAGCTACATAGCTAATTCTGGATAATGCATGTACATATACCTCTTCCGTGGCGATTATACCACAGTGTTAGAGGTGCTTACCTCCAGGGGCACCTGAATGGCTCAGTCGGTTAAGCATCTGGCTCTAGATTCCAGCTCAGTTATGATTCCACAGTGTGTGGGACCAAGCTGCATATTAGGCTCTGCACTGACAGCGTGGAGCCTGCTTATGATTCTATCTCTCTCTCTCCTCCCATCGCTCACTCTTGCTCATCTGTCTCTCATTCTCTCTCTCTGCCAAAAATACGTAAATATAAAAAAAGGTGTTTAGATATGCTTATCTCCAGGTGTTTGACTTATGACCATTTTTCTTTCTTCTTTTTTTAATTTTCTAACTTTTCTGCAAAACACTTTAAGACTACCATAATCATAAAATAACATTTCAAATAAATGATTCAGTCTAGTATCATTTAAATAAATAAAGTGTTTCAATTTCATAAATTTATTAGGTACATTCAACATATCAAGGATAGTTTCAAATAGTCCAGTGTTAACGTTGCTAACGTCTAGATTACAATGGGAGTCAAGGGATACCTGGGTAGCTGAGTCAGCTGAGTGTCAAACCTCTGCTCAGGTCATGATCTCACAATTTGTGAATACAAGCACCACACCAGACTCAGTGCTATCAGCATAAACCTCACTTTGGATCATCTGTCCCCTCTGTTTGCCCCTTCTCTGTTTGTGCTCTCTCTGTCTCAAAATCAACATTATTTTTTATTTTTCATTGTTTTAATTTTTTAAATGTTGATCTATATTTAGAGAGAGAGAGAGAGAAAGAGTAAAAGCTGGGCCAGAGAGAGAGAGAGAGAGAGAGAGAGAGAGAGAATCCAAAATCCAAAACCGATTCCGGGCTCAAACTGACAGACTGTGAGATCATGACCTGACCTGAAGTCAGATGCTTGACCTATTGAGCCACACAGGAGTCCATAAAAACTGTGAGTTTATAAGATATTACATTTGTTTGAAAATCATATAGTTGGCTTTACACCATATGCTATTGGCTTTAGGAAAGACTTTAGTGAACAGATTCATCAACCCACTTACTCTAATTAATATATTAACTTCCATAATATCACCTTCAGTGGGTCTGCTCCAGGACCACATCATATTAAACACGAACAAATAAGCAATCAAGCAAACAAACAGACAGACAAAGAAACAAACAAAACATGAACTAGTAGCAAATCATGACGCATAGTGATCCATCCCACTGTCAACTTTTGTTACTATTTTTTTGGCCAAAGAGCTTATTTCAAAGGAGTCTATTGCTTTTAATACAGATGAATTTCAGCAATTAGTTCAGCATATAGGTTTGAGGACATACTGAAAATGTAAAGGAAATACATAAGTTTATATTGTATAACCTTAGGCCTCTAACTTCCATGAAACCCCAAAAGGAGAACATTACCAGCACCATGAATTCTCTCCCTGCGATCACTCCCCATTCCTGCTCCATCTCCCTTCCCCAACGTAATCAATATCCTGACTTTGGGCAACAGAGATTAATTAGTCCATGTTTGAATTTTATAAAAATGTAATGGAATAATATGCATTTCTTTAGATCTGGCTTCTTCCGTTCAACATTATAAGGCTCATCGATGTTGTTTTGCATAGGTGTAACTCAGAGATTTCTACTTCCACATTGTATTCCCTTAGATGATTATTTAACAATTTGCTTATCAATTCTACTGTTGATTCACGTTTGGAATGTATGTTTCCATACTGTACTTATTATACGGAAGACTGCTATGAACATTTCCCTTTTACTGTGCTCAGCATGAAGCGTATCTACTACAGCGCATTAATGTTTAGTTAGCTGCCTTAGCCTTAAACCCTGGCTGTACATCAGAATCACCCTGATGTCTGGATGTCAGTTCCACAGATCATTCTAATTTGAGCTTGGGTTAAGAACCACGAGGGTAGATGTTGAAATCCCCAGACAAAAGGAGGAGATGAATCCAGTTTAAGGAATTCTCAATGGGTTCCTCTTTCTGGACAATAAAATGCAATGTAAAAATTATTTTGTGGGCATATTGACATCACTTTCCTCCCCATCACCCTCCCCCTACCCCTCGCTCTTCCCCTCCTCCCCCTCCTTCTTCTCCTCCCCCCTCCTCCTCCTCCTCCTCCTCCTCCTCCTCCTCCTCCTCCTCCTCCTCCTCCTCCTCCCCCTCCTCCTCCTCCTCCTCCCCCTCCTCCTCCTCCTTCTTCTTCTTCTTCTTCTTCTTCTTCTTCTTCTTCTTCTTCTTCTTCTTCTTCTTCTTCTTTCTTCTTCTTTCTTCTTCTTCTTCTTTCATAAATCTCCTAGACAAAAAGACTACATATAGGTTTTAAGAGACTCTGCATAGCTTCCATAATATGTGGAAAATTCCCCAAATTCTCAAAGGAAACGTCTTTAGACATGTTTTAAAAATATGTGTTCCATGATACGGCACACTTGAGTGGGAGATTAGGGTATCAAATATGTTGACATACCCTAGGTTGGTATCCCAGCTCCATAAATACTGAGACTGGAAAAGGCAAGAGTTAATTTTCCACGGTACAGATAAACACAGAATTAAATGAGATCTCCTTAGTAGTAACTGTTACAACTGAAAATTTAGTTGGTGCTATTTAATTTTCTAGTTTCCTGAAACTGTTTTTTGGATTCATGCCCAGAATCTGTCTTGATGAATATATGTCTGAGAATGAAAGCCAAAAACGAACAATGTGACTCTAGAAAGTACAGCAACAGTGAACATTGAGGTCTCACAAAACTCTGAAAACACGTTCTTCATTTTCAGTCTCCAATATGCATTGAGAGGAAGGAGAAAACAGAGGTCATGATATAACTCTTTTGTGAAACGTGAAGATATGTGCAGTAACTTATTATTTTTGTGAAGTTAGGTAATTGCCTCTGGTTTGTGATGTAAACCTTGTTTCAAGGTTGCACTTGAATCCGAAAATTCCTTCAGCAGACTCCCCTCCCACCTGATATGACGTTGACTCCAACACTTCACCAAGAAAGATTTCTAAACTTTGACCATGTTTGAGTGTTTATAAAAGTTTCTGGAAGCATGGAAGACCTCATCTTTGCCTTCAAGAAACTTACAATATTTGAGGGTAGGAAAAACCCAAACACCATACAAAGCACAGTAAGACTTCAAGGTCAAGTTTCATGTATCAGGAGAAGTCCAGTGAGCTGAGTTGATCAGTAAAGGCATCTCAGAGGCATAGCACAAAGAATCTTAAAGGATGACCAAATTTCTAGCTGGTAGGCAGAAAGGAGAAGGACAAAGGAGACAAAACCAAATGTGTGGGAAAAAAGGAGGGGCGGCCATTCCAAGAACAGTGAGAACAACCTTTATGGAGTTTGAGGTTCTTCTACAACAGTGGCCATTGAGTATTTGTGACGATGACCAAGACTGGGTAGAAGATGAGGTACCTACATCACCCATCAATTCCATAATCTTATGTAAGAAGGTCTTGTTGACAGCGAAGAATTGGAGACCATCAGTTAGAACCTCCAGATGGTAATAACGAAGCAATTCGGTAGAAACAAAACAACGAAAAGTTAAAATTCTAAGCAAACTTCTGTAAGTATGTGAATTAATACCCAATGAATAAGCAATTGAAATCCATGACCAAGTTAAGACCCCTCTTGTGTCTCTCTGTTAATGGGACATTGTCTTCAGTTGCTCAAGAGGGAAACAGTCTCATTATCAGTCGTCCCCTCCTCAACGTCTTTCCTGTGATCCATTCAGCAGCAGGGGTTCTCAACTCCAACTCCAACGTATGCCAAGCCACCTAGTTTCTCACCACCTGCTTACTCTCCATTTTCGTTCTTAGCCCCATGCTGCCTTTCCCTTCCAACCAAAATCCCAGTTCATTCTTTTCACTACATCAGGAATGCAATCCAAAAATCCTGAATCTGAGCAGTTCATTCCTCTGCTTAAAACAACCCTCTAATCTCCACTCTACTCAAAATGACACATAGAATCGGTAACGTGACCACCAGATTTGGCAGTCTTGCCTTGTCACCCCTCTAATGCCATCTTTCCTCATTCTCCTTTCATTAGGTGATTGGGACCGTCTCTTCTCCTGGTTTCTCAAATTAGACCCACGTAGGTTCCGCTTAGGATGCATTTTGTGTTCGCTAGTTTCCTTACCGTTCTTGCTACGGGTCCAAGTTTGAATAAAGGACTTTTCTCCACAAGAAACCTTTGTTGGCCAATCCTCTAATCGACATTTTGTCCCCTGTGTCATTCCTTCCCATAACATTTAGTCTTTTATTGAACAGCATTTGCCACAAGTTGTAATTATACATGTACATTTTGTAGCTGAGTTTTGAAACATCCTGAATATATGGAGCGTGCATGTTTGATTATCACTGTGTACTTGAACCTAATAGCACCTGACACCTAAGGTGTTCAATATGTATATCCACAGTGCCTGAAATAGGGGACTTTTAACTATCTCCTGGTGTGCTGGACTGCAATATACATTCAAGTCTTTAATAATCTCTACCACCAAATTTAGTATTCATATACAAATAAGGGAAGGGTCACCTCCTCAAGAATAGGAAAAAGAGTTTGCCTTGTTGATAGCTTCTATGGTGTAACTTACATTTTGACCTTCGAAAGACCCCACCCTGGAGATACAGTTTGCATGGACAACTATGAGGAAATTAAAAAAATACAGTGTTTATTGAGTGTAATGTGCCAGTATTTTTTCCACACGTTTTACAGCATTACCAATAATCTCACAACTATACTGAACATAGGCGGTATACTTCCCCTTTCAAATTGGAAAAGCAAACTCTGAGGTATCATTTGCCTACAGACTAAGATCTGGCTGGTAGACGAATTTTATGGGGCCAGGTAATTTAAAAAATCCACAATTTTGTCCAAGGTAACCTCTGGGAAATCAGAAAATAAGCGGCTTTCATAAGTGCAGCTGCCCAGAGCCTTTCAGAGGAGCCGTCTGTGTAGAGCCTGGGCTTTGGCGCCACCACGTCTCCAGGATCTCACTACCAGGAGAAACCCCCATTGTAGGGAAGGGAAAGAACATCCATCTATGGCAACTTAAGGTGTTTTAACCCCTGTCAAGAGAGTGCAAACCTCCAATTACTTCATTCGGTATTTCAAGGAGCAAATCAAAGCACACCTCATGTGATTTTCAAAAATCACTCTGAGATGAGAAATCAAACAACGAAAGTCATAGCAACACAAAGCAAGTAACACTTTCCAAAACACACCTCCAGAAGGGCCAGGCCATGGAGAGGGGATGAGTCAACTTCAATGTAGCAGTGCTCTCAGGTGCAGAGCACATAAAACAAAACAAAACAAAACAACACAACACAACACAACAACAACAACAACAACAACAACAACAGCAACAACAAAAACGTTAAAACACATAAGGAATAGAAAACTATCCACAATGATGAAACCGAAGAATTCCCCTCAGACGAAATTCCAGGAGAAGTAACCGTTAAAGAATTGATCAAAATAGATAAAAGCAGTATAACAGCAAGAATTTAGAATAATTGTCATAAGAATAATCACTTGGTTTCAAAAAGGCATAGAAGACAACAGAGAATTTAGTATTGCAGTGATAAAAGAACTAAAACATAGCCATGGTTAATTAAAAAGGCAATGACATAGGGATTGATTTTAATCACTGATACGAAAACAGATAAGCTGGAAACTTGGATGTCTATTACCCAAGTTAATAGTTACGCGATTGTAGCAAAAGCTAATTCTAAAAATAAACTATTGAATAATGAAAAACAGAAAGCTAAAGTATGTCAAGGTTTAAATACCTAGCATGAGTCGTGCAGCTGTATAGGTGTTTAAAATTCTAGGATATCAAATAATATTATGTGATAGCCATTGGAACAAATGCAAAGTTCACCAGTTCTACCTTTGGTCTTCTACATGTGGAGTAATACGTTATTGGGCCCTATAGAATATCTGAAAAAATGAATACTAAAAACTAAAAAGTTTTTGAAAGTATATGTTGCTAGTGAGTTTGTCATGTCAAACAAAGTAATAAATAGGTGTTATTTCCAAACCCTACTCACGTGCACTCTTATTATGGCTAGAGTGCATAAAAAGTAATTGCACAATTGCAATACACATGATTACCAGTGCAATCTATTTTTTTTAATTCCATTGTTCATTTATTTGAAAGCCAGAATAGAGCATGAAGAATGTACGCTGTAGGTTCTGGATTCTCTCCTTGATTCCAAATGTCTTATTTAGGATGCTACCATAAAGACGGTAAAACATTATTATCTGTACAATGAACGTGTAAAATTTGGTACACCTTACTAGTATTACAATTTTGCTGATTACCATATGTGATTACAAATGCACACGTGTGCACTGGGTGAAGTTAGATGTTTCATACTTCTATCCATAACATGAGGAATTCAATATATTTTAAAGAGTTAGATTCCAGTTACCAATTCTAATGTGGGATAACATGCACAGTTCTTGCTTATTTCTCACTTATTGTGCAATTATGAAGTTAACATAGAGCCCAAAGGGTAAATTCTTTTTAACTACACTTAACTGAACATATATCACTGAAAGTCATACTTTGGCCTTTCAAAGATGACATGAGACTGAACGCAGAAAACCCAAAAGACTCCATGAAAACGCTGCTAGATCTGATACATGAATTGACCAAACATACAGGATACAAAATCAGTGTAAAGAAACTGGTTGCATTTCTATACACCAATAAGGAAGCAACAGAAAGAGAAGTCAAGAAATCAATGCGAATTAAAATTTCAACAATAACCCTAAAATACCAAGCAAGAAACCTAACCAAAAATGTAGAAGATCTGTACGGTGAAAGTATAGAAAATGTATGAAGGAAAATGATGAAGACACAACAAAATCAGGAAAAAAACCAAACAAACAAACAATCCATGCCTATAGAGTGGAAGAATGAATGGTGTTAAAATGTCAATACTACCCAAAGCAATCTACACATTTAATGCAATACCAATCAAAATTGTACCAACATTCTTCTCCAGACTGGAGCAAGCAATCTGAAAATTGGCACGGAACAACCAAAGAACCTGAGTAGCCAAAGTTATGTTGAGAAAAGGAAGCCACAGTGGGAGGCAGCCCAGACTTTCGACTCTCCTACGAAGCTGTAATCATCAAGATAGTATGACATTGGCACAGAAACTGGCACATTAACTAAGGAAACAGAATAGAGAACCCAGAAGGGGCCCCACAAATGTATGGTGAACTAATCTTTGACAAAGCTGGAAAGAGAATCCAATGGATAGAAGACAGTCTCTTTCCAAATGGTGATGGGAGAACTGAACAGCAACATGATGAAGAATCAACTAGATGACTTTCTTACAACGTGCACAAAAATAAATGCAAAATGGATGAAAGACTTAAATGTAGACAGGAAACCATCAAAACACTAGAGGAGAAAAGAGGAAAAAGACCCTTTGACCTCAACTGTAGCCATTTCTTCTTTGGCATGTCTCAAAAGCCAAGGGAATGAAAAGCAAAAATGAATTATCAGGACTTGGTCTAGATAAAAATCTTCTGCACTGCAAAGGAAACAATCAGCCAAATTAAAAGGCAACCGATGGAAGGAGTGAAGATATTTGCGAATGACATATTGGTAAAGGGTTAGTATACAAAATGTATAAAGAACTTACCCAAGTCACACCTGGAAAATGTAATACAGTGAAAAAATGGGCAGAAGACATGAATAGACACTTTTCCAAAGGAGACATCCAGATGGCCCACAGACACATGAAAAGATGCTCAACATCACTCATCATCAGGAAAATACAAATCAAAGCCACACTGAGACACCACCTCACACTAGTCAGTGTGGCTAAAATGAGCAACTCAGGAAACCACAGATGCTGGCGAGCATATGGAGAAAGAGTAATCCTCTCTCACTGTTGGTGGGAAAGGAAACTGGTGCACCACTGTAAGCATGAAACCTACGGACATCACAATGACTCTGAACGCATATCTTTCCCTGATAACACTGAATTTCAATGGACTAAATGCTCCAACCAAACAACATAGCATATCAGAATGGATAGAAAAAACAAAAACAAAAAAACAAAACAAGACCCACCTATTTGCTGTCTACAAGAGACTGATTTTAGACATGAGGACACCTTCAGATTGAAAGGGAGGGGATGGAGAACTATCTATCATGCTACTGGAGGTCAAAAGAAACCTAGAGGAGCCAACTTATATCATGCAAAGTAGAGTTTAAATTGAAAGCTGTAACAAGAGATGATGAAGGGCTTTCTATATTAATTCCAGGGTCTCTCCATCAGGAAGAGCTACACATTTTAAATGTCTACACACCAAATTCGGAGACACACAAGTATATAAAACAATTAATTAAAAACATACAGAACCTTATTGATAAGAATGTGGTAATTGCAGGGACAATAAATTAACCACAGAAAAAAAAAGATGGAAAGTCTCCAAAAGCATGGAGGTTATAAAACATCCCACTAACGAATAAATGGGTCAACCAGCAATTTGAGAAGAAATTAAAAGATATAAGGAAACAAATGAAAATGAAAAACAACAATGCAAACCCTTCGGGATGCAGCAAGGGCAGTCCTGACAGAGAACAACAAAACAAAACAAAACAAACAACAACAAAAAAAAACAAAACAACAACAACAGCAACAACAACAAACATTGCTATCCAGGCCTATCTCAAGAAACAAGAAAAATCCCCAATACAAAATCTAACAGCACACCTAAAGGAATTAGCAGCAGAACAGCAAGACACGCCAAACCGAGCAGAAGAAGAGAAATAATAAAGATCAGAGCAGAAATAAACAATATGGAGTCTAAAGGAAAACAGTAGAGCACATCAATGAAACCAAGAGTTGTGTTTTTGAGAATATACACAAAAGTGATAAACGTCTAGCCTGGCTTCTCAAAAAGAAAAGAGAGGGGACCCAAATAGGTCAAGTCACGAATGAAAATGGAATTATGACAACGAATCCCTCAGAAATTCAAGCAATCATCAGGAAACATTATAAAATCTTCTATGCCAACAAACTGCACAACCTGGAAGAAATGGACAAATGCCTCCATACACACACACTTGCAAAACTCAAACGGGAAGAAATAGAAAATGTGTACGGACCCATAACTAGTGAGGAAATTGAATCAGTTATCAAAAATATCCCAATAAATAAGAGTCCTAGACCAGGTGGCTTCCCTGGCGAATTCTAGCAGACATTTAACGTAGAGATAATAGCTATCCTTCCCAAGCTGTTCCAAAAAATGGAAATGAAAGGAAAACTTCCAGACTCATTGTATGAAGCCAGCATTACTTTGATTCCCAAATGAGAGACACAGAAAAAAAAGGATATTTACAGGCCAATATCTCTGATGAATAGGGGTGCAAAAATTCTCAACAAGATACTAACAAATCACATTCAATAACATATAGAAAGTATTATTCAACACGATCAAGCGGGATTCATTCCTGGCCTGCAGGGCTAGTGCAATATTCACAAATCAATCAATGTGCTACATCACATTAATAAAAGAAAAGATAAGAAGCATAGTACACTGTCAATAGATGCAGAAAAAGTATTTGAGAAAATACAGCTTCCTTACTTGATACAAACCCTCAAGAAAGTTAGGATAGAAGGAACATACCTTAAACATCATAAAAGCCATTTATGAGAAGCCCACAGTAAATATCGTCCTCAATGGGGAAAAACTGAAACCATTCCCCCTGAGATCAGGAACAAGACAGAGATGTCCACTCTCACTCCGGTTGTTGAACATAGTGTTGGAAGTTTTAGCATCAGTAATCAGACAGTAAGTGAAATTAAAGGTATCATCATTTGCAAAGATGAAGTCAAACTTCCACTTTTTGCAGATGACATGACACCATACATGGAAAATCCGACAAACTCCGCCAAAAGTCCTCTAGCACTGATACATGAATTTAGCAATGTTGCAGGGTACAAAATCAATGTACAGAAATTGGTTGTGTTTTATAAACCAATAATGAAGCAACAGAAAGAGAAATAAAGAAATGGATCCAATTTACAATGCTACAAGAGTCAAAAAATACCTAGGAATAAAACTAACCAAAGATGTAAAAGATCTTTATGCTGAAAACTATAGAACGCTTGTGAAGGAAATTGAAGAAGATACAGAGAAAGGAAAAACATCCCATGCTTGTGGATTGGAAGAATAAATATTGACGAAATATCAATATGACCCAACACAGTCCTCACATTATATGCAGCCCCAATCACATTGCACCAGAATTCTTCTCCAAGCTGGAACAAGCAATCATAAAATGTGTATGGAAACACAAAAGACCCTGAATAGCCAAAGTAATTCTGAAGAAGAAAACCAAAGTGAGAGGCACCACAATGCCAGAGTTTAGCCACTACCACAAAGCTATAACCATCAAGACAGCATGGTTATGGCACAGAAACAAATACATAGACTTAATGGCATAGAATAGACACCCCAGAACTGGACCCACATACGTATGGCCAACTAATCTTTGACATAGCAGGAAAGAATATCCAATGGAAAAAAGACCGTGTCTTTAACAAATGGTGTTGAGAGAAGTGGACAGCAACATGCAGAAGAATGAAACTAGACCACTTTCTTACACCACTCACAAAAATAAACTCACAATGGATGAAGGACGTGAATGTGAGACAGTAAACCATCACACCCTGGAGGAGAAAGCAGGAAAATAGTCACTGTCCTCAGCGTCAGCAAGTTCTTAGTTGACACATCTCCGAAGTCAAGGGAACTAAAAGCAAAAATGAACCATCGAGACCTCATCGAAATAAAAAACTTCTCCACAGTGAAGGAAACAATCAACAAAACTAAAAGGCAACTGACTGAATGGGAAAAGATGTGTGCAAAAGTCATACTGGATAATTGGCTACTATCCAAAACCTTTAAAAAGAACTCACCAACTCCACACCCGGGAAACAAATAATCCAGGAAGAAACGGGCAGAAGACTTGAACAGACACTGTTCTAAAAAAGACATCCAGATTGTCAAGAGACACATGAAAAAATGCTCAACAGCACTCCTCGTCAGGGAAATCCAAATCAAAACCGCACTGAGATACCACCTCATGCCAGTCAGAGTGGCTGATGTGAGCAAATTAGAAGACTATAGATGCTGGTGAGGATATGGAAGAACTGGAACCCAACCCTCTTGCACTGTTGGTGGTAATGCAACCTGGTGCAGCCGCTCTGGAAAACAGTGTGGAGGTTCCTCAAATCATTAAAAATTGTCTACCCTAAGACCCAGCAATAGCACTGCTAGGAATTTACCCAAGGGGTACAGGAGTGCTGAGACATAGGGGCACATGTACCCCAATGTTTATAGCACTACTTTCAACAACAGCCAAACTATGGAAAGAGCCTAGCTGTCCATCAACTGACAAGTGGATAAAGAAGTTGTGGTTTATGTATATACAATGGAATACTACTTGGCCATGAGAAAGAATGAAATCTGGGCATTTGTGGCAACGTGGATGGAACTGGGGGGTATTATGCTACGTGAAATAAGTCAGGCAGAGAAAGACAGATATCATATGTTTTCATCCATGTGTGGATCCTGAGAAACTTAGCAGAAGACCATGGGAGAGATGATGGGGGGAAAAAGTTATAGAGAGGGAGGGAGGCAAACCATAAGAGACTCTTCAATACTGATAACAGACTGAGGGTTCACGTGGGGTTGGGGAGAGGGGAAAGTGGGTGACGGGCATTGAGGAGGGCACCTGTTGGGATGAACACTGGCTGTTGCGTGGAAACCAATTTGAAAATAAATTACATTGAATGAAAAAGGAAATCCAGGGGTTGCTCTTACTGTATATGAGATTGCTTTCCATTTTCAGCACTTTATGAGCGTGAGGTAGTAGTAGCTTAAGCTGCGTAGATAAAGTTTTGTGTGTTTAAGAAAAGGAGTTGAATAAAGACAGAGGCCTGTCACATGTATCACGTTGACCTTGGCAAGTTTCTCTTCTGATTGTTACCATGACTTATCACTCTTAGTGATTCACATAGTTTGGAGTCATCCTTTCATACGAAGTGGATTTCAGTTGATCATGGTAGGTGGTCTTTGTAGTATTTTGTGAATGAATTGTGTATGTGGTGATGATGGATGGACTATGCTGGTTGGTTTCAAAAGCACTTACACGGACGGTGTAACACGTTTTCTACCCTTGGAGTCCCATACGGTCTCTTACTACTTTGTGTATGACTTACCTGAAATATCATGAATTGGTAGGTAGTGAATAGGTTTTAGTGGCACTGAATGCCCTACTGGCCACTCACACAGAATTCGTTGACGCTTTGCTCTTAAGCACACAATGACTCGGTCTTCCCTACGCTGCATGAAAGTGAGCATGGATACTAACTAGGCAAACTGTTTGCTGCTGCTGTGAAGAACAGCTTCCTGAACTGTGAGCTGTACCAACACACGTATGGAACCCTAAGCAAGGCACAGTATATCGGTATTCTTTGAAAGGGTAGAGTAGTTATTTCAATTTGGCTTTCAGTGCGTTGCATGACAAGGCATTTAATTAGCTAAAACCCTCTTAGAGTCGTGTTTGATTGCAAGGTGTGTGTACTGTCCACCGCTAAGTGTCATTTCATGTTAGATGGAATTAATGGAGGCTGAAGCACCCGTGCATTCACCTCTAGGACAACCCTCTTGAACTCGTGTGAAGAATTATGGGCCTTCTCAGGTAAGATTACGTGCAGGTCTTTCTCAAGGGCATAGTCTTAAACACAGCCAAACCTAAGGCAGCTTTGGGCAGCCCACCGTGATAAGACATGCAGACATTGTGACCTCACAAAGCGCCTGGTCTCCGAGCAACTGCAGTGTAACTCTCACAGCCTGCCTCCTGATTTGGCTTCATGGTAGGAAATTCATCAGGGCCCTGCGGCGGCTGCGAGACCTGGCAAGCGCGGGCGGCCACTAGTGGCCTCACATCCTGAGCAGCAAGAAGAAGCTGGGGGCGCTGGCCCCAGGAGGCCCTGGCCCTGGCAGCAGGGGAAGGAGCCTCTAGCGCTGCAGGAAGGGCCGCCCTGGAGGCGCCTGAGGAGAAGGTGGTGTACACGCTGAGGCAGCAGCCCCCGGAGGCCTGCCTCCAGACGGGCCGGCCAGCTGCCAGGCGGAGGCGCCACGGAGCCCGGACGGTGGCTGTCGGCCAGAGGAAGATGCCGCCCCCGCCGCCGCCCTCCCGCGAAGACAGCAGCCACCGCAAGCCCATGGCCCCCGGGCCCTCCTCCGGGGGCCGCACCCTGGAGGAGAGTGGGAGGGCGGCAGCTGTGCCCCTCTGCTGCCTCCCAGCACCGGGTCTGCGAAGGGAGGAGACCCCTGGACCGCAAGGGAGGTCCCCTTTCTTCCTAACCCCAGATTGAGATGTCTCCAGGACTGTAGGGGCAGATCCATGTGCTCTCTTGTTCCCTCATTTGTCTGAAGTCGTCAGAAGAAGCCATTCCACCCCCACCCCCTCCAAAGGAATTTGGTTCCATCCTTGTGTAATAAAGCTAGAATTTCCTTGCTGTTCTCCCACCTCTGGCTCCTCCCGCCTCATTTTCTTTCTTTCTTTCCTTTTTTGACTGCCACTCTTTCTGGACGAAAGATCAAATATGTGTGGAAAGTTGTTGCAATAGTTGGTATTCTCAACACCAATTGCAATAGTGGGTATTCTCAATCCCACACCTTTCTGAGTTTTAACTGGATTCCAACGCTTTGACCAAGGATACTGTCTAAGAAATTCAAGCGTATCACTGTTAATAATGTAAGGATTTGGGGGCGCCTGGGTGGCGCAGTCGGTTGGGCGTCCGACTTCAGCCAGGTCACGATCTCGCAGTCCGTGAGTTCGTGCCCCGCTTCAGGCTCTGGGCTGATGGCTCAGAGCCTGGAGCCTGTTTCCGATTCTGTGTCTCCCTCTCTCTCTGCCCCTCCCCCGTTCATGCTCTGTCTCTCTCTGTCCCAAAAATAAATAAATGTTGAAAAAAAAAATTTAAAAAAAAAAATAAAAAAAAAATAATGTAAGGATTTGTATGGCTTTGAATGTCATGAGCTCGGTGATTACAAACCAAAAGATTCAAAGTTCAACTGTGTACACATTCTTAAGACGTTTCTAAAGATTTTATACTGAAATGTAATGTTGATGTTTACTGAACTCCTAAGGAAATGGTAGACACTCGGAAGGTTTTGTTTAGTAAAATTAACTTGGGAAATTCTTTATAAGTGGGTAAAATTGAAAATGCATTGAGAAACCTCACGGTTTCTATTAAAAACCAATGAGTGAATTTCAAAAAATAATAAATAAATAAATAAATAAATAAATAAATAAATAAATAAATAAATAACTGGTGCTGGTTATGGACATGGATGGAATCCACTCGGAAATGACTCGGAAATCCTTGTACCAATCTCACATACTGATCTGGGAATCTTTCCAGGATAATTTATTTTAAAATGGAAATCACATAGTGTAAATGAGTAGGGGTAAGCGTGGTGACTAAACCTGCATACATAATAGCCGTTGGAATTCTCTGAAGTATTACTGATCTAGAGCGGTGGTACATTTTTTTTGGCACCAAATAACTGGTGGAGGTTATCTTTGGGCAAAATAGATTTTCCTCACTTGTGTTTGTCATTGTTGTTGGATAACAGGAAATATCCACATTACCATGCATCACTCTTATAAATATCATGGCAGTTGGTTAACAGTTTTGCTCCAGGACTCTCCTTTATTATCTTATGTCCATGCACAGTTGTGTTAGCAGGTATTGGTCTTTTGTTTGACAATCAAAGACCACAGGGATCAAACAGGAGAGCCACACAGAGTACTTTTCACTTTTATGATAGTGTTTATGTCCTGTGGTCCAGCATGGAATTCTTGATTATCCAAGTGACCTCAGTTATTGGTGGCAGCAAGACTTAATGGTGTTTAGTCAGTGGTGCCGCAGTCAGATTTTACTGCGATATCGGAAGGGCCAAGGAGTGATTTTGTACCACTATTCTTTCAAGTTTAAGTATTGTGCAATAGAACCATCCATCCCAGGCTGAAACATGACGTATTAAATCTTCCATATTACGGTTTCTCTCTGCTTGGCAGCTTTTTAGGGGAATAATGAGAGTTGTGATTTTTTTAAATTTTCTTTTAATGTTTATTTATTTTTGAGACAGAGAGAGACAGAGCATGAATGGGGGAGGGTCAGAGAGAGAGGGAGACACAGAATCTGAAGCAGGCTCCAGGCTCCAAGCTGTCAGCACAGAGCCCGACGCGGGGCTCGAACCCATGGACCGTGAGATCATGACCTGAGCCGAAGTCGGACGCTTAACCGACTGAGCCACCCAGGCGCCCCGAGAGTTGTGATTTTGACTCTTGAGCTTGTAGGGTTCAAATGGCATAGCTTCCTAATATACAGTTTCCCAGTAAGCCTCATATTCTTTTTTCACTACTCAATGATAATGTGTTGTCACAAATACTGCCACATGAGTAAATAAAAGTGAATAATTTTTTAAAAGATGCAGAGGGTTAAATTATACTCGTTTTATAGGAAGCTTATAAAAATTTTCGTTACTAGCTTCCATTGCCAATGGTATTTCAAATACAGAGGTTTTTCTCCCCCACCATTCCCAAATTAACTGTTTTAGCTAATTAGCCCCTGAGGAAAACATACATATTTGTACAACTTCCCTATTGGATATAATTGTATAATAATTAAAAATGAATCCAATGACCATATTAGAATGTAATTTCAACATATAGCTTCCTTGTCATTTATTTATTATGTGGAGTGTATACTGAAGCCAAATTTAAGAAGGTCCTGTTTGTGAGCTATCAAAAGGTAATATATTCTCACTGATTCTCAACTAGCTGGGGCCTATCCCTGGGGTACAGCAACATCTGGTTTTCAAGCTTGTTCCCTTAATTGAATCTATTAATTTGCATTCATGGAAACTGGAAAGTCTCTTCAGCCAGCCTGTTTTAGCTAGATACCTGTGATTTTAAAATTCACCTCAAAAACAAATGACTAAAACTTTAATATTTGTAGAATCATCGGGATTTGAAAAAAAAAAAAAGAAACAATATAAAAGAGCTGGAAAAAATCAACAGAATATAATATAAAAACAAAAATATCATTTGCAGGGAATACTTTGGCTCCATGTAATTCTCTATTTACTCTGAGTAGCTCTAAGTTGGTGTATGACGTCCCTCTGACAATTGAATGTACATTCAGTGTTACAAGATGTTGTTTTTTTTTTTTTGTCAATACTTAGTTCCTCTAAAGATGGAATCACAAATTATTAACTGATCAACAGTTAGTGTTGTAACAGAATCAGGAACAATTCAACAGAACATGCCTGTTCTGGGTGTGTTCTTATAGAATTATATAATTATGTCCATTATTACTACAGGTGTCTTCACCTACCTGGCCTCTTCATAATCAGCTACAGTAGCATTTCAGAAAGCATCCCATTCTTCCCCACTGAAATGGTGAAACATTTTTTTTTAATTTTTGTGTCTACATTTATTTATTTTTGAGAAACAGAGTGAGATAAAGTGTGAGTGGGGGAGAGGCAGAGAGAGAAGGAGACAGAATACGAAGCAGGCTCCAGGCTCTGAGCAAGTGGTCAGCACAGAGCCTGATGCAGGGCTCAAACCCTTGAACTGTGAGACCATGACCTGAGCTGAAGTCGGACACTCAACCAACTGAGCCACCCAGGCGCCGCATGAAATGCGAAACTTTTATGATGCTAGTTGTAGGCTTTTTTGGTGGGGATTTGTTTTTGTTTGTATTATAAAAGTCCTTTATCAAGTTGATGAAGCCTCCCTGGACTCATAGTTTGTGGAGAGAATGTTTTATTTATTATGAATGGAGGTAACAAATGCCTTGTCTGCATCTGTTTTTAAGACCATCTGATCATTGTCCTGTCTTTCTTCTTTAGCCTATTGTTGTGAGGGGTTAAACTAATTGATTTTTGAATATTGAACCAGTATCCCATATTGGTACTAAATCCCTCTTGGTTATGGATGTATAATTCTTTTTACACATTGTTGGATTTGATTTGCTAACATGTATTGGGTATTTTGTGTCTATGAAAATGCAAGACACTGGTCTCCAGTTTTCCTTTCTTATAATGCCTTTACCTTGTTTTGTCAATGCTGGCCTCCTAGAATGAGGAAGTTTTCCCTCTGTTTTTATTTTTGGGAAGAGATTATAGGACATTAGCATCATTTTTTCCTGTAAATGTTTGCTAGAATTCTTCACTGAAACCATGTGGGTCTGATGCTTTCTTTTGGGAAGGTATTCATCCTTGACTCTATTTACTTAATAAATATAGGCCTATCCAGATAATCTATGTTTCCTTATGTGGGTTTTAGTAGTGTGTGTCTTTTATTTGTTTTCCATATTTTTCTATAATGTTTTCATTTATTTCTGAGAGAGCGCTGTAGAGTGGGAGGTGGGAAGGGGCAGAGAGAGAGGGAGACGCAGAATCTGAAGCAGGCCCCAGGCTCTGAGATGTTAGCGCAGAGCTTGACACAGGGCTCAAACCCATGGGCCAGGAGATTATGACCTGAGCTGAAGTCAAACATTTACTGACTGAGCCACCCAGGTGCCCCATCGTGTGCATCTTTAAATAATTGATCTGTTTCATATAAGTTATGAAATTTGGGGGCATAGAGTCATTCATAATATTTTCCATTATCCTCTTGATGTTCATGGAATCGGTAGCGGTTATGTCTCTTTCATTTTTGATATTAGCCATTTGTGCCTACTTTTTTCCTTGGATAACCTAGTTAGGGGTTCTTTGCCTTTATTGATATTTTCAAAGAACCATCTTTTGATTTCTCTATTGATTATCTCCAGTATTTTACTATCTTTTATTTTATTGATATCTGTTCTAATTATTATTTTTTAATTATTATTATTTCTTTTCTTCTACTTCAGCCTTCAACTGTACCTCCTCCCCTATTTTCCTAAGGTGGAAGTTTAGGCTACTAATTTAAGGTCTTTCTCCTTTTCGATTTTGTTACATTTATTTACTTACTTTGAGAGAGAGAGAGAGAAAGCATGTACGTGAGCAGGGGCATGGCAGAGAGAGGGAGAGAGAGAATCCCAAGCAGGAACCCAATACAGGGGATTGATCTCATGACCATGATAGCATGATCTGAGTGGAAACTAAGAGTTGCATGCTAAAACGACTGAGCACCCAGATGCGCGAAGATCTTTCTACTTTTCTAATAAATGCATTCAGTGCTGTTCATTTTACTGGAAGCCATGTCTTCAGTGCCCCCCACACCCCGCCCTGCACATTTTGGTAGGTTGTATTTAATTTCCATTGAGTCCAAACTACTTTGAAATTTCTCTCAAGATTCCTTCTTTGATGTGTTATTTAGAAGTATGTTCTTAAATCTCTAAACATTTGGGGATTTTTTCTGCTATCTTTTTATTATTGCTTTCCATCCAGTTCAATTCCAGTGTGGCCTGACAGCATACTTTGCATGGTTTCTAGGCTTTGAAATTTGGTAGGATGTGTTTTATGGCCCAGAACATGTTCTGACTTCGTGCATGTTCTGTGTGAACTTGAGAAACATGTTTATTCAACTACTGTTGGATAGAATATTCCATACGTATCAGTTAGATCTAGGTGATTAGGCTACTGCTTAGTCCAGCTGTAGCCTTACCTATATCCTTCTAGACCTGTCAGTCACTGACAGAAAGGTGTTGAAGTCTCCACTATAATAATGAATTTTTCCCTTTCTCCTTGAAATGCTAAAAGTTTTTCCACCATGTATTTTCATTCTCTGTTGTGAGACATAGAAAATTAGGGATTGTTATGTTTTCTTACAGAACTGACACTTTTATCGCTCTAGATAATCTCTTTATATAATGGCACTCTTTATCTCTCTAGAGTTTCCTTGTTTGGAAGTTTGCTTTGTCTGGAATTAATGCAATTACTCCAACTCTCTTTTGATAAGCATTAGCATGATAAATCTTTCTTCATCCTTTTACTTTTAATCTATCTGTACCTTTATATCTCATGTGAATTTCTTATAGACAATATAGAGTTGCATCTTGATTTTGGATCTCCTGTGACAATCTCTGAGCTTTAATTGGTATATTTAGACTATTCACATTTGATGTGAGTATTGATATAGTTGGAATAATATCTACCATGTTTGTAACTGTTTTCTATTCACTGCATTTATACTTTGCTTCCTTTCTATCTTCACCTTTTTCTGCCTTCTGGATGTTAATGCAGCAGTGGGTATATTCCATTTTCTTCTTTCTCTTAACATATTCATTATACTTTTTTATTTTAAAAAGTTGGAGTGGTTTCCCCTTTATTTGCATTTGCATTACTCATTTATAACTAGTCAAATTCCTCTTTCAAATCACACTGTACCACTTCACAGGTAGTGCAGCTACCTCATAAAACTTTCTCAATTCCTCCATCCAATGCCTTCTAATATTGAGGTCATCTACCTCCTTATCCATATGCTATGAACAACTGAGTATATTGCTGCTGTTATCACTTTAAACAAATTGTTATCTATCAGATAAGTTGGGAATGAGAAAAATAAAATATTTTATCTTACCTTCCTTATTCCTACTCTAATCCTCTTCTTTTTTAAACATAAATCTGAATTCCTTATCTATAACCTATATCCATATTCCTTTCTCTAAAGACATTTCTCAAGAGAGCAACAGGGGGCACAAATGAGCAAGGGGCAGAGAGAGAATCCCACGACAGGCAGAGAGAGAGGGAGAGATAATGGGATCTCACTCAAAGCATGGCTCATGCTCACTTGCAGTGGGGCTGGAGCTCACTTGATGTGGCACTTGAACTCACAAACTGTGGGACTTGAACTCATGAATGATGAGATCATGACCTGAGCTAAAGTCAGGTATTTAACCACTGAGGTATCCTCCAAGGAACTTTTTTTTTTATTTTTATTTCTTGCAAGGCAGATCTACTAGTGATAAAGTCCTTCCTTTTTTGTTTCACAACGTATTACTTGTTTTTGGGTGGTTGTTGTTTTTCTTGTTGTTGTTCTTGTTTTTTCCAAAGGTGAGGGATTGTAAAATTCGGTAGCTTTTGGGAAGAGTAACGCACTCCATGCCTAACGTCTTTTTTTAATGTTTATTTATGTTGAGGGAGAAAGGGGCAGAGAGAGAGAGGTGGGGAGAGAGAGAGAATTCCAAGCAGACTCCATTCTGATAGCAGAGAGCCCTATGTGGGACTCAATCTCATT